>NC_084953.1:26982414-27296753 GCF_949316205.1 Platichthys flesus
TTTGAGGTCGGGTAGTTCGGTCTGGCATTGCTCCTTTTGGGAGAAACTATGCCCGAACAGAAGCTGTTTGGACCAATCAAGCTGTCAGGGCTGGTTTTATACAATGATGGACAGATGATCAACAGTAACGTAATCAACCACTCCACAAAAGAGCGCTTGGGTTGAATTCGTTTTCAACAAACATGCCTGCCACTGGAGAGCTGACATGTGTAGATGCTGCCATTGAGTCTGTTTTAGAAGACATCGACAGCGCATTCATTTTGAAAGAGGAACAGAGAAATGCGATCAAGGCATTTGTAGATCGAAAATATGTTTTTGACGTCCTTCCTATGGGGTTCGGAAAAAGTTTACTTTATCAGCTGGCCCCGATGTTCGCGAAGAAGATGGGACACAATGAAAACCCAGTGGTCATTGTTGTTTCACCTTTGGTCGCACTAATGAAGGACCAAGTAAAAGAGGCGTCCGAAATGGGCATCACGGCGATGCAACTCGGCGTGTACAACGTTAAGTGAGCCGTCATGTGGGAAGCCAGCCGCCACCGGGTTTTTTTTTGCGCGTCTACTTGTGGCTTTACGGTAAACAGCATGGTTGGCTGAAACGGCCTAAAATTACGAAAAACACAACTTTATTTTTGAACTTCCAGTGGATTCCTGTTCATGGTGTCTCTGACTATGCTCATACACATTTTCGTGTATTTTTACTGTAAAATAACTGAGTAAAATTAAAGGGAAAATCTGTAAAAAAGGACGAATGTATTCATAATGTTACCATATTTGGAAGCTGATTAAAAATATTCCTTGAGAGGTTATAAGTTACTTCGAGTGGATTCCTGTTCATGGTGTCTCTGAGTATGCTCATACAAATTTTTGTAAAAAAATTGAGAAAATTAAAGGGAAAATCTGTAAAAAAGGTTCAATGTATTCATAATGTAACCATACACAGTAAAATCAGCATACCCAAATTAACACTGTAAGAGTTGATCTTAACACTTTTAAAGTTTCTATATGGGTCCACATCTCAGAGTGTTAATTTAACACTTTTTCGAGTGTTGGTACCTTTACACTAAGTTAGTGTAAATTTGACTATTTTTTGAGTTAAAATTTAACTATAGGACTATATCTTAACTACACAAGTGTTACCCCCATAACACTTTAAAGGTGTCAATATAATTATTATATATATATTCCTAAAAAAATACTTGGAAAATAAACTTTTCTAAAATAAAATGTCATGTTTGGCAGGTTAAAAACATTTATTTTCAAAATTGCACCACGAATAGGGGAGAGCGGGGTAATGTGGGACATTTTTTACACTTGCTCCCATCTAGGCAAGCTAAATTGATATATCAGTAAAATTTACACATTTCCCATTAATTCAGGATGTTTTCTAGCAATGGAAATGATCAGAATGTCTTCAGGACAAAGGGCAGTGAAAATATGATGTATTTTGATGTTTTACAAAAAGTGGTCTTGTGTCCCACTTTACCCCAGCTACGGGGTAAAGTGGTCCACCTACTTTTTCCACTTTAACTCTACCATAACAACACATGTTGTAATAGTTAAAATCCCGACAGCTAGATTGACAACCACTTATCGGACTGGTAACAGAATCATGGGGATTGGTCAATTAAGCACATTTATGATTATTATGATTCATGTGATCTCTTGAACACCCTAGCTTACCTGCACATTGTTTCTCTGTCCAATTGGCAGGGACAGGGATATTGTTTTTCTCTGCGTATTCAAATGCCAGTTCACGGCACTTAACTGGAGCAAGGCCATGGAAATGGTCAGCTAGTTGTTTCAAGTGTTTGGCAAGCTCCTCCTCCATCTAAAAAAAATACTTTCCACAGCACCTGCACCAACTTCTCCTCCATGGCAAGGGGGGAATGGGAGGGGCTCTTAAACATAATAGTCACATGACCACAAATGTGTTCCGTTGCCGAGATACAGTGGGTGTTTCACATCACCCGATGTCCCACATTTACCCGCTATCCCCTATTAGAACATGCAACAGTAAGGCACAACGTATGTCCTCTCACTCTCATTAGAGTATTGCTTATCAAACGGTCTAAAATACGTCAGCTGGTCAATAAAAATCATAATATTTTCATTATTTTGCTCTTCTATACAGTATGCCTGAAAATGTTCATCGAAGTACAGTGTGTCAACAGCACAGCCTATTATAAAAGCATGTTGTTCATGTATTATGATATTACAGATTATCTTTAATACAGGTAGGTCATCATGGGATGTTCTTGTGCATACCAACAAGTCAATCTGGTACTCTGTGCCATAATTTCTGACCCAACATGTAGTTGAAACATCTGAACATGGATCTAATTGTAATGTATGACAGTAATTCTCCACCTTCCAAACTATCAATGCTATTTATTTTTAAAGGACCAATCTCAAACCCCTTAAAATAATAATTTTCATAGTAAAATGCCAGTTGACGCTGATGTTGTTTTACTAGAGATTTAGTAAGGTTTTTAAAAGTTTTTACAGACTTTTAAAAAAAATTGTGTTTTGCTTCAAATCGCACACACCACATATGTATAAGAGGGCCAATTTTTTTTATAATCCTTGCATAATGTATCATTAAGTGGTGTTTGGGAATCAATTTCTTATCATGGAACAAAGTTTTGAACATGTTATGGTGGTCACAGATCATACCATCAGGAAGGATATGGGAGAAGACTATATCAACAATCTGTATCAAGAGGAGCATTAAGTTCCAGTGATTATTGTCCCTTTCAACCACATCACCAAAAATAAGTAGGGTATTGCGTAGAATACACTGAATTGCATTTAAACTTATGTGCTTGCTTTTGTCCTTAATTTTTAAGTGACTCGGTTTGTTTTTATACGTTCCATGTGTCCATAGTTAAAAGTCTGTATCCTATCTGACAATGTGTTGATAGAGATGTAACCATTTTTAAGCAGGTACTGAAAAAACAGCTTAAGCTCATACTGTACGACACCCTCCAACAAATCATGCATAATATCAACCGCAAAATTAGCAGTACACTGAAAAAATACTGTAATGAATCACGCACACAAGGTTTTTTAACACCATAAACAGTAGGTAGAGCAGGATCTTCACTTAGTGCATTACAATGTTCAATATGGAGCACAACTGGAGCACAGAGTAAGTCTTGGATTATCCTCAGAAAAATCAGACTGAATTTCTTCCTTATTTGTCAGACAGAACCTACAAAAGTATGTTGCACTGAAAGATTCAACAAAGCCGAGCAAACTATTTAAAGCAAGAATTTCTCATGTGACTTGAATTACAGAGCCAAACACTGGTTCATCAATAAATGGAAGTTGGATTCCTTCAGTTTCTAAAATTTTCAAATCGTCAATCAGAGGCTTTAATATTTCTTCAAAACCGTACGTCTTTAAATCTTGGGTGTAGAAAAGAGCTGCAAGATGTATGTTCATTAGCACAGAGTTTGCCTTGGGTGGGAGGTTTTTTAAAGTAAAATAAACACAATCAAGTTTGTGGATCCCCTTCTTAGAACCCAAAGGATTAGCTGTTTAAAAATCGTCATAATAAAGTAAAATTTGTAGAGCATGTACCTGTTGTGAAAAAAGAGTATGTTTTTGGAAATAAAACCCATCATTAATGTCTTTGTATGTGCCCTTTTTACAGTGTTTCTCTTGCAAGAAGCACTCTCTTATCTCACTATTTTTGAAAATGGATTTCAGTGTACCTAAAATAGGTAAATAAATGTACTTGTCTGTTACAGGAATCTGACTATATACACCTGTAGTTCTATTTATATGCGTATCCATTCTCACACCAAGGACAAATTCTTTAGTCTCAACTATTTCCCATTTTTCATTATAATATTGTTGTCTCTTCATCTGTGTGTTACATTTTGAAAAGGGATTGTCTAATTGATTTAAACAATGCTCTACTTTCTTATAAATTTCCGACTCCTTAGTTTCAGAGGAAAATGTTTGGAGAACTGCTTCTTGTGCTCGACCTTGAACATCACTAATAACTTCCTCCATCGTGGTTTGAGAACAACCAGAGGTTTGTAAGTGTGAAACAACTGAACCGCATATTCTTTCAAGTGAGTTCTGTGTAATTACAGGGGTAACCTGTAACATGGATGCAGCAGAAGTTGTTGGCTGTTCACTTAAAGATTCAAACTCAAAATGTCTTTGTGTGGCCACTTCTGGTTAGTATCGACCAGTTCATCATGGTTCTTATGAACAGTATTTAGGTGCTTTCCGAAGCCATTGTATGTACAAAAATATGAAGGACATCCTTGCTCTCCACAAGTTTTTTGCTGGATATAGTCCATGCTGAAATTTTAAATGTTGACAAAGAACTTAACAATTTTTGTGGTGCTTTTTACAAACAAAACATGTGAACATAATCAGACAGTTTTTTCAACTGTGCTCTGACCTTTGTGAACTGGTGACATTTTAATCGTCTTGCAGTAGTTTGGCCCTCAGTTCCTTGACTCGTGGGGTTTCCTTTGTGGTTCCAACATCGATGTTGTATATCGTTGTTTGGATGAAAGTGTAGAATACAGAAAGTGCGTCATCATAGGAGCGGCTGAAGACATAGTGAGTCTTGAACAGCACATCAAAAGCAGCCACCGATGTCTGAGCGTTGCATGGGATAGCTTTCTGGTCCACAACAATGAAGAACCTTGTGATATTCTTTTTTTGCTCGCCGATGCAAAGGAGGAAAGGCTGCCTTGCATCAACTTTATCCAGGAATGTAGTGAGGCTGGCTCCTTCCTGTAGTTTGAATGACACATTATGCATATACTTAGCATAACATACTAGATACACAGCAAGAATTATTCTTACAGTCCAATCTGCACCTCACACTTCTTACACGGTAGTACAAAAAGCTGATGGTACCTTAATGAATTGGACAACATGATTGGGTGCCTGTGTTTTTCTGGCCTTTTGATGTAGGGGGCAGAAGATGCAACAGCAACAGGAGAGCAGACATATCACTATCTCAGCGATGATGATGATGATACCGGAGATGGTGATGGGTCTAGTAATACAGATGAATCTGATTAATCCAAAGTAATAGCAATGTCAAAAAAACAGTTCAGAGAAGAATACATTTAAATTCAAAACAATAATTTATTGATTGGTGAATGATAAAAAAAATCAAGACAACATAACCTTACCTGCTATGGGATGCTGACGATATCCAACCTTAAAGTTTCTCACCCCTGACTTGACCAGCTCATCGAATGTGTCTGCATCAACCTCAGTCTCTGATGTGTCAGTCAAGCTGAGCCCACCTTCAGTCACAAGCTGGGCCTGCAGACTTAATTTGTCACTGTTACTGGGAAAAATAAAATAAAATAAAGTTACATTAAGTTTATTATCAATCATGTAATTTAAACATTTAGAGCATAAAAGCTGAAAACAAAATAGACACACTACACTTTTTAGCTTAAAATGTGTGGAGACAAACCTTCTTGAAGAAACTTCTAGAAATCAAAGTGTGGAATTTTGATTTATTTTTTGACTCCTCCGTATTCCACCTTTGCCAGCATTTTCTATATGAATTCAGTGAATTAAAAGAGAGGATAGCTTTATAAACAATTTATCTAGCCCACTGTTATTAAAATGAAAAGTCAATGTGAGCCAATATCATGCAGCTTAGCACATATAATAAAAATATCTTACCACAAGAAATGCCAAGAGACATTAATAAATCTACACATTTTAAAAGACATAAGGCACAGAAAAAAAATATTGTTAGTTATTTTCATGTCATTGAGGGAATCGACATTGAAGTGTCTCCCAAGATAAACCATATGACACTTAGAAATATAACTCCCTCTCAAAATAATAGTGATATTTAGGTGTGACCCAGTAAAAAGACATCGTGCTGTTTTGGCAAGGTAAACATGAGCAGTCTCTCGAAAACCGCAATTTCACGATGTGTGTTTGTTACTGACAAAAAGTTATATTATACTTCACCAAGAGCTGTGTTATTTTCGCAACAAAAAAAACAAAAAAAATGTAGAAATTACTTTGGACAAAGGGCTTGCTAGCGTTAGCACCACTTTAGCATGCTAGCTAGCAACTCCGAACCATTAGCATCATCTTATCATGTTTTATATCTATGGTTACAAAGTGCATGACTCGTCTCACTCAGCCAAAACGTCAAGCCAAACTTACCGTTTACTGCCGTTATTCACTTTTTATGTTACAGTGAGACCAGGCATAAACATCTTGCTCTTTAATTTTCGCATCATTCTACAGTAAGAATACACAAAAATGTGTATGAGAATAGTCAAAGACACAATGAAACGGGAATCCACTCAAAGTCACTTATAACCTCTCAAGGAATATTTTTAATCAGCATCTAAATATGGCTACATTAGGAATACATTAGTCATTTTTTACAGACTTGCCCTTCAATTTGAAGTAAAAATACATAATTTACATGAACAGATATGCCATGAAGATAAAAATAAAAAATAATCAAATGAGAGACTATAACTAAAATATAGTTGCATTTTCGTTCTTTTTGGGTGCTCTGACTATCTATACTGCTTTACCGTATGAATCATTAGTAGACGCGCAACAAAAACCAGAGTGGCGGCTGGCTTTCCACATGACGACTCACTTTACTGCATTGAGCGGCCGGTAACTGCTCCACGGGCTTCACCGCCAGCATCTCCGCGGAGAAGCTGGCTGTGACCAAGCCATCACGAGGGGTGAGTTCAGTTAATACAGTTTATACTAAAAAAACTGGTGCTCAAAGCAAAAAGACAACTGAGCAGTGATTGAAAGGACAGCAATGTGTGTATTAATTAACTTATTGTTTTCTGTTTTTGTTTCTAACATTTTTAAACAACATGGATGTTTTTAAAATTGGGGTTTTAAACGTGAACGGTGCAAGATATCAAAAGAAAAGAACCTCTATTTATGAAACCATGAAAATTAAAAAAATTGACATGTTTTTACAAGAAATGCACAATGATTTTAATAATGAGTCTGACTGGAGGAGGGAGTGGGGAGGGGAGGCCATTTTAAGTCACAACACTTCTCTTAGCGCAGGAGTGTGCTTCCTCTTCTCCACAGCTTTTAAACCGAACTCGCTGGAGGCCAATGCAGGAGCTGCTGACCGCCCTGCAGGGCATGCAGGGATGGCAGACTCCTGGCATTGATGGTCTCACACCGGAGTTTTATAAAGCTTAAGAAAAGGCTTTTGACCACGTTGAACGCAGCTTCCTGTGGAAAGTAATGGGGAAGTTTGGGTTCAGCGCTGGCTTCATAGCTAAGATCAAGGTGCTCTACAGTGACGTTGAGAGCATGCTAAAGTTCAACGGCAGTCTGAGTGGTCCTTTCAGGGTGGGTAGAGGTGTCAGGCAGGGCTGTGCTCTGTCAGGGATGCTCTACTCACTCTCCCTGGAACCTCTCCTCAGCAGAATACATTCTAGCATTCATTGTGTGTTTTATCCTGGTTTTAGTGGCAACATCATTTTATCTGCTTACGCCGATGTTCTTATCGTTTTATTAAAGACCAGACAGACGTGGATATTTTAGCCCAAATATTAAAATATTTGTGGGAGGTCTACACTGGGTGCCACAACGGGTGCTGTTTTTAGCCAGGGAGGAAGGGGGACAGGGCCTCGTTCACCTAGCCAGCCGGACTGCCACTTTTAGACTCCAATTTATTCAAAAATACCTCACAGGTCCAGCAGATCTGATGTGGAGAGATGTGGCTAGAAGCATCCTTAGGCATGCCAATAACCTGGGGTTAGATGATGCTCTGTTTTTAACAGATTCTAAATTATTAAAACTAAGTGGGTTGCCTCCTTTTATCGAGGTGTTTTTTAATTCATGGGCCCTTTTTAACAAAAAAAGGTGCCAAAAAGCAGACTCTCTGTACTGGTTGTTGAGAGACCCGCTCGTAAATGGAGCCAGACTGGACGTCAGCAAAGCATCAACACCCGGCCTAATGGCGGCGCTGACCCGGTCTGGAACGGTGACCTTGCAGCAGCTGGTGGATGCAGTGGGGCCGGTACTCAACAACACCCACGCCCTGGGCTCCCTGCTGGGGTTGCAGTCTACCCGGATGGCCCAGAGGATTCTGGGGCTCTGGACCCAGAGGCTCTCCATAACACCAGAGGCTGCAGACCCCTACCCGGAAAATATCCTGAGCCCAAGCCTGGGAGAAAAGACCGGCCCCCTACTAACTGAAATAATCAAACAAAAACTAACAATACACAGAGCGGACAAAGAGACACTATACAGGAACTGTGTTAAAACCATCCACTAGACCGGACTTTTATTTCTATTCTTAATCCCACCGTTCTTAATAAGTGTCCATTTTGCGACCTGCATGAGGCTATTTATCACGTTTTTACTGAGTGCAAGAGACTTACAAGTTTCTTCGCTCTTTTAACTGCCGTTTTTAGTGACTTTAACATCATGGGAGCTGCCTACAACAAAACAAATAAAGATAAGTGGCAGCTCTTGAACCACCTCTAAGGTGAGGCCAAGATAGGTTGGATGGCACTAGAAGGTAGACCTGGCAGGAGGGAGTTACAATAGTCTAGGTGTGAGATGACCAGGGCCTTGACCAGAACCTGCACCGCCTTCTGAGTGAGAAGGGGTGTATTCTCCTGATATTGTACAGCATGAATCTGTAGGAACGTGTTGTTACAGTAATCTTGGCAGTAAGGGATAGTTGGATGTCGATTGTCCTACCCAGGTTCCTAGCAGTCTGAGTGGGGGTTAACACAAGTGTGAAAGTTAATAGTCAGGTCATGGGTGGGAGAGTCTTTCCCTGGGAGGAAAAGTAGTTCAGTCTTGTCAAAATAAATGTTCAGGTGGTGTGCAAACATCCACTGAGAGATGTCAGTCAGACAGGCAGAGATTTGCGATGCTACCTGTGTTTCAGATCGGGGAAAAGACAGGATTAGTTGAGCGTCATCAGCATAGCTATGGTAGGAAAAACCATGTGAGTGAATGACAGAGCAGAGAGAGATGGTGTACAGAGAGAAGAGGAGAGGACCCAGGACGGAACCTTGAGGGACCCCTGTAGTGAGAGGACAAGTTTCAGACACAGATCCTCTTCAAGTCAACCGATAAGTGCGGTCATTGAGGTAGGATGAGAGCAGGGAGAGAGCAGAGCCTGAGACACCCAGGTCTTGAAGGGAGGAAACAAGGATCTGATGGTTCACGGTGTAAAATGCAGCAGAGAGGTCTACAATGATCAGCACAGAGGAGAGAGACAGCAGAGACAGCCAGGAGGTCAGTCTCTGTTAAGAGGCCTGCCTTAAAATCAGACTGTTGAGTGTCAAGAAGATTGTTATGGTGGAGATAGGAGAAGAGTTGATTAAAGAAAGCTCGCTCGAGAGTTTTGTAAAGAAAGGGAAGAAGAGAGACAGGTCTGTAGTTGTTTACTTCAGACGGGTTGAGGGTGTGTTTCTTAAGGAGAGGATTTACTCTTGCCTCATTCAGAGAGTTAGGTAAACAGCCGGTTGACAGGGAAATGTTAATAAAATGGGTGAGAAAAGGAAGAAGGTCAGGAGCGATAGCCTGAAAAATGTGAAATGGGATGGGGTCAAGGGGGCAGGTGGTTGGGTGGGCGATGGTTAAAAAGGTTATAAATCAATTGGGAGAGAGGGGGGTGAAAGAGGAAAGTTAAGGGGTATGAAGATGAATATGAAGTTGATGGAAATGTAGTCACAGAAGGTTGATTTGAAAATGAGTAGAGTGTCATCTTTCTTTTTTGTAAAGTAGTTTACCAAGTGGATAGGTAGGAGGGTGGGAGGAATAGGGGGATCAAGGCGGGTGGAAAAGATGGAGAAGAGTTTCTTGGGGTTAGAAAATGAGGATTGATTTCTAGTTTGGTAAAAAGAGCTTTTGGCTTCAGAAATAGAGCCAGACAATGATGCCAGATCAGTAGTTTCCAAACTTTTTCTGCCCAAGGCATAACGCAGGGCTAGCCAAAATCGCAAGGCACACCTGTATCCTTATTTAAGTGTACGTGAGTGCAGGTCTGCAATGAGGAGTAGTACACTCAGAGACTCTGACACAATACAAAGCAACTGTTGCTTATGCTCTGATCCGGAAGCAGTGGTGCAAATTGTTTTAGAGCAATGGTACATAGTTGAAACCTTGTATTCACACATTTTGTTTTCCCTGTTTAACAAACATCGCCCCATTCACCTACACTTCACTTAAATATGTGAGCTTGTGGGGGCAGGGCAAGCCTCGGGCCTGTGTAAACTCCAAAGAGAAGATGAAATGAGGAAGCTACACGACTCGATCAAATACAGAGACACACCAGTGCAATGTTTGGTGCATCGGTGTAACTTAAATGGATTTAAATGGATGCACTCTGGAGCCCCGTAATAGTAGTATTGGAATAAAATATTACACATTTCTCTCAAAATCCCATGGAACACATTGATTTGATTTGATTTTATTTGGACATGGACATGAAAATGTCATTGGACGAACCAGATGCATTGTTTACAGTGTATTAGCATAAATGCTAGTTTACAACACCTGTCCACAGGAGGCTTTTTGAAAACAACAAAAGAAACTGAACAAGACAGAAGCAAGATCAAATACTGATAAAAAACTGATAGTGGTAATTAAAAATAGTAAAAATGCAGTATACTGTATAGTACAGAGCAGCAATACAATGAGTTGAATATATATATATAGGCTACGTAGAGAACAAAGGCAGCATGATCAAACAATAACCAGTTGTAAGTTATTTGTGTGAGCACTGTTGATTTGATTTGAGCCGTTGTTTTAGTTCTCTGTTAAAAGTGTTGCTGTTAGTCTCTAGTTTTAGACTAGTGGGCAAGAGGTTCCATAGTTTTGCCCCCTTTGCAGAGAAGACAGACTGACCGAAAGATGTCCTGTGCATGGGAACAAGACAATCACCATTGATGGAGGCTCGTATATTTGCCCGACGAGAGCTCTGACGTCTGATGGCCAATTCAGACAACTGTGGTGACACATGGTTATTTACACACTTGAAAAACAATTGAAGATGACTAAAATTTATAAAGTTATCAAAGGTGAAAAGGTTGTGTTTTTTTAGAATGCCGCAGTGATGCCATCTCATGGGTTTCCGATCCATGACTTTTATTGTCTGTTTGTATATTGAGAAGATAGGTTTTAATGCAGTAGAAGAAGCTTGTGACCATGATGTGATACAGTATGACAAATGAGAAAAGATCATAGCGTGCATAAATAATTTGGCCGTTTAACATGACAAGTCCCTTCTTATGAAACGGAAACAGTTTAGATTTAGTTTTGCCTTTTTTGCAACATACTTAATTTGCGTAACAAATTTTAAATTCTGATCCAGGATGATGCCCAGATATTTTACTTAATTTACTGATTCAATTAATTCATTTTTGATCCGTACCTTGAAAACACCGGTGATAGGCCTATTACGGATGGAGAAGCACATAGAGACGGTTTTCTTCACATTAATGGTCAACTGAGACAGCTCAAGCCATTTTGAAATGCTGAGTAATGCTTGTGTCAGGTGCTCACCTGCTAAGCTGGGTGTTTTACTGGACACATGGATAACAGTTTCATCAGCATACATTTGACAGTTGGACCCCGGACAGAAGTTTGGTAGGTCATTGATATACATAGAAAACATCAGTGGACCAAGTACAGACCCTTGCGGTACACCCATGCTGTTGGCACGCAGATGGGACCTGACCCCATTGACCCTGACACATTGCTCTCTCCACTCCAGGTAAGATGCAAACCACTGCAGAGCTTCTGATGACATTTTGAACGATTTTAACTTGTTCATTAGAGTACTGTGGTTTACCGTGTCAAAGGCCTTTTTTAGGTCTAGGAACACTGCCCCAACAACATTTCCTTTATCCATTGAAGCTTTTATGTTTTCAAGCAAATAACAATTAGCTGTTTCAGTTGAGTATTTCTGTCTCAACCCAAACTGCTGTGGATGAAGCAGCTGGTTAGACTCTAGATGTTCCATTAGTTGCTCAGCTATAATTTTCTCCAGAACCTTTGAGACAACAGGGAGGATAGCAATAGGCCTATAATTACTCGCTATGTCCTTGTCTCCTGATTTATAAACAGGGGTAATTATTGCAGTTTTCCAGCTTTCTGGGAATATTTTGGTTTGTATAGACAGGTTAACTAAGTAAGTGATTGGCTCTAACAAGTAGCTCTGATGTTTCTTGATTAATGCAGCATGAAGATTATGAATATCTTTTGACTTGGAGTTACTCATGTTTGTGATCACCTTTTCAACTTTATCATGAGATACCAATTTAATATAAAAGGAGTCAGAATGAGCATTGTCAAATTCTTTGGTAGATGATTCCGTAGCTTTAAAATTACTCGCCAGCTCTTGTACAGACTCAATAAAAAAGCTATTAAAAACATTTGCAATGGACTCATTACTATGGATAAGGGTATCACCTACTTTCAGACTGGTTATTTTGGGGTGTTTATGCTTGCTGGAGTTGGTTAGTTTGTTTATATGTTGCCACAGTTTTGAACTATTACCATTGGCCTCTTCAATGAGTTTGGAGAAGTAATTGGTCTTGGCCTTTCGTAATTCAGACACTACTTTGTTCCTCAGGCCTGTAAAGACAAGGTGGTCAGTGTTGTGTTTTGTTATTAAAGACCTTTTAAGAGCAAGATCTCGCTTTTTAATGATCTGAAGGATATCACTGTTGACCCATGGAAGAGATCATTTCTTGGGTCTGCTTTTCCAGGTTTGTGTGTATTTATCAATTAGATCACAAAGGGTTGAGACAAATTTGTTGGCACTGTGGTTTAGATCTTGCTCTTTAATTACCTTTTCCCAATTAATTACACTCAAGTCATGTTCAAAGTCACCAACTTTTGACTTGGGAATTGCAGTTGTTAGAATTAGATTTTCTGTTTTGTTGTGGTGTACTAGGCGTTTTTTGTTAGCTTTCGTACCATCAGTGTCATATTATGATCTGAAAGGCCAGTTATTAGATTATATGTTTTTGTAACCCTCTCTGGCCTGTTTGTAAAAATCATATCAATAAGGGTTTCACTTTTCCTAGTGATTCGTGTAGCTCTACTAATCAGCTGTTTGTATTTAAATTTCTCCATTGTTGATTTTAGTTTTGATTTACCACTTTAATCCAGCCAGTTGATGTTAAAATCCCCAAACAACATACATTCATGACAGTTATCGACAACAGATAGAAGATTCTTCAGTTCATTGTAGACATTTGCATCATGTGATGGCGGATTATAAAGTACAACGATATTAAATTTCATTTTAGGGGATAGCATTACATTCAATCCCAGGCACTCTATATTCAGGTCCAGTTTAAGCTCTACACATTTAAAATGTTCCCTAATATAAATTAAAACACCCCCTCCCCTTCCCTTGGTCCTATCTCTCCTATGGCATGTGTATCCTGATATGTCAATTAGGTCAGTAGGAACATTAGGATTTAACCAGCTCTCAGAAAGGCACAAAAAGTCCAAATTAGAGTCATTAAGTACATTCCGGATCTGGTCTATTTTAGGCAGTATGCTTCTGATATTGATATGTCCTCCCAATATACCTTTAGGTTTACATTCAGAATTCCAGATGATTTTGGCATGATTCACAGTTTGAAAAAGTCTTAACTGCCGTTGTTTCTGGACTGCGCGATTAGTGAAGTGTTTTATGACCCTTTCGGGCGTCCGTCTTTGTTGACATTCATCAGCTGTCACAAACAGTTCACCGAGAGAACGACAGTCCACTGCCGGAGCACCACACGAATCAACACCAGGCGCCGAACTCACCCGAATGTGCCGCTGGTGGTCCCGGGCTGGCCAAGCACCACCGCCGCTGATGAGGCAGCAAAAAGTGCGTGACTATACAACTCCGCGCCTCCATCCGAGCCCGAAGGGCATGGCTGCAACCGCCGCACCAGCCCGACAGGCCCTCCCAGCGCGATAAGTGGACTAGCTCGTCCACCCATCCATGCCTCCCCAGTGGAACCGCAGCGATAAGAATCCCCTCCGGCCAGACGATTCCTAAGGCCCACGACCTCCGTGGCCCCGCTAGGACAGACGCTATCCGGCATCAGAACCTGCGGAGTCTCTGTGGGTGACTCGCTGCCGCGTCGGTTGTGCCCGGTAGGAATCCTATCCGAGCCGGTTCATGTACACTCCATGGGGCCCGACACTCCCGGAGAAACAGCTACAAGATCCGGACCCGGAGGAGCGAGGAGGCGACCCCAGTCAACGTGCTCCCGGCTCAGCGCCGAAGCAGTGAAGTCGACTGTCGGAGCCGATGGACTTGCCTTGTTGCATACCAGTGGCACACCATTTGGGAACCCCTGTGCTAGATGATACTATGTTAAAAATGTAATGTATGTATGTAAAAAATTAATTCACTGTGCAGTGCAACGTCTACCAGTAGCTAATGAGAATCATTAAGGGAGAATGTTAAGATGATGCCTGTAACTCGAGGCAAATCACTTTAACTTAAATGTCAATATAACAATTTGACCATTCCTATCCTTTTTATTTGCTCTCTTTCATGTTTCTTACTTGTTTTTACCTGTGTTTTGACATGCTCTATGTGTCCTTCAGGGACAAGTAAAGTAGTTTTGAAATTAATTGAATGACACATTCTTTAGATCTGGGGTTCTCAACCTTAAACACTGAAAATTGTTCTGTACATGCTGCTATTTCAATTTTAATTTCAAGTTGCTCCTTTTTCCCTCTTAGTTGCTCCACTTACTCCTCCAAAAAATGTATTTTCTGTAGAGCTGCAGCACTTGGCATGAGCACAACCTTTTCTGCTTCTTCTTGAAGCAGTGCAGAGGATAATGCAGACTTGCTGCTTCTTGAGACATTACTTTTTCGTCCTGAACCTTTAATGAAGGTATTAGACTCCATTTGGCTTCACATTAACCCCATCATTATGAATATTGACACTTTCAGCATGAAGGCAAATTTAATTGCAAGACAATAGTTTATTTACAGCATCAGCAATAAAGTCATTGACACTGAATATTTGTTTGTAGATTTTTATGTATCAACCCCATTAAAATTCCATCTTTTTCTTCACTGAAGAGAACATACCATTTTTCATTCGCAACTTTCTTTCTGCAGGTTGATATTTTTTTCCATTAGTAATGGTTATGGTTTTGTATTTATAGTGTTTTCTAGTCTTCATGACCACTGAAAGCACTTAATAGTACAGTTTTACATTCACCTATTCACACACAGATGCATACAGTGCATCTATTCGCAGCACTTTGTTATTCTATGGGGGGCCACTCAGGGTTCAGCATCTTGCCCAAGGACACTTTGGCGTGCAGATCGTTCAGACTGGGGATCGAACTGCCGACCTTCAGGTTGGAGGAGGACCACTCTACCTCTCAGCCACAGCCGCCCATAAGTAATGTTACTCTCAATTTAACGGCCCGTTTTTCAGCTTTGGATGATTGTGAGCTTAGTTTGTTTAGTCACCACCAATGCATTGGATTTTACACGTAAAGTTATGTGTGCATGTACTCTCCATTTTGCAGCCCTTGTGTTTTTTGTATATTCAGGTACTACATAGTGTATTCTTTATCACATACCACCAGTTAAATTCATGCCCTAAAACATCACGACATTTCAATAATGCAGCCTACTTTGCAAGTCAAGCTGCCATCAGTATAAATTATACTGCATGTATATGACGGCTTTTGTTTTTTACTAATACACACTAATTAAAAAGATTAATGTGAGATGTTTTTACTGAGTAGTGTCTTTGGATGTGCATTTGATGGTTCTTCTTTTAGAGTTTTTTAAAATCCTGTTCTGTGCTTTGACA
This sequence comes from Platichthys flesus, assembly GCF_949316205.1. Taxonomy (NCBI): domain Eukaryota; kingdom Metazoa; phylum Chordata; class Actinopteri; order Pleuronectiformes; family Pleuronectidae; genus Platichthys; species Platichthys flesus. The sequence continues at coordinate 26,998,243 of NC_084953.1, forward strand.
GCAATATTAGAGGGGCTGTGGAAGTATGATGTCCTCTTGCTGGAAGTGTTGTTGCTGCAGTACTTTTCTTGGGTTCCTTAGTCGGAACCATCACATTAATCAGGTTATAATACTTGGCCCCAAACACCTTAGAGATGCAATATCTAATGATATAGCTGCGCTAGACGACATTGCCCTTGCTTCCAATGAAACAGTCAGGAACTTGGGAGTGATCTTTGATCCTGATTTATCCTATAATAGTCACTTAAAACAAATTTCTAGGACCGCTTTTTTCCACTTGCGTAATATTTCAAAAATTAGACATGTCCTTTCACAAAAAGATGCAGAAAAACTAGTCCACGCCTTTGTTACATCGAGACTGGACTATTGTAATTCATTATTATCAGGCTGCAGCAGTAAGTCGTAAAGACAGCTTGTCCAAAATGCAGCAGCACGTGTCCTTACGAGAACAAAGAGAAGAGAGCACATTTCTCCAATATTAGCATCGCTACAACTGCGTTGGCATTGAGCATTGATATTTTCCATTACAGCTAATATATAGGTATTTACACTTCATGAATAGTGTTTTATCTTCCAGGATAAAATGGGCTGTTAAACATTACTGGATTTTTAAATTACTGGAAAAAACTTGATTTCAGCTTTTTATCTTTGCACTCACATTGGCCATAAATGCTGCATTGTTTGCTCAATTGACATTAGAAAAGCATTGTTTGGAAAGCATTGCTTTTAACATGCTCAAAATGAATGCCAATGAAACTGTGCAATACCACCTGATGGACAATGCTACATAAAAATGTAAATTGTATATACAACATACTTATTGAAAAATACAAGTTGTTTATTAACCATATTTAGCAGTGTCACCTGAGACTTGTGTGCCAACTTTTTGATACTACACTTAACGTATACTTGGGAAAGTCCAATCTCTTCAAACAGCCACATATTCCATCACCCTGATCGAATGTCACAGGGTAAAGAAAAGACATGAAGGAGAAGCCATAAGGAGCTGGTAAAGGAGAACCATTGATCATAGACAATCTTACATTTGTTGTTATTAAAAAACAATTATTCACTTGAATAAATTATTCATAACTGAAGAAACGCACAAATTGTACATTACTATGTGCTGTAGGGTGTGAGGTGAGTTATAACAAAGCTTCCTGCTTCCCTACCTTTTCAGTTCATACAGAGGGAACATTGAATCATCTACCCACCGGAAACAAAACAGATTTTATTTAAAATCAAAACATATATTTTTTTGAATGTTGTAATTATATAATAATGTGAGGAATATAGTCGGAGAAAACCTGGTATAAGTTGAGAAATAAAAAATTTTGTCCATTTCCACACCTGTTTATTTGTGTTTAGCTGTGGTGATATTGTGAAGGTCATCAAATGTTTGTGACTCCTGACAAGATGGTAGTGACAGAGAAGAAATCATGAGCTCAGACAATCTTGTGAGGATTCACGTCAGATCATGTCAAGAGAATAAAACAGCTGAAATGTTTTTGTACATGTTTGTGTTCAGGTGTAACTACGAGGTTGTCACCTTAAATATTGCTGCTGTAATTAACTGTGGGGCAAAAAAAATGTCCTGTCCTTTCATCAAGGATGGTCCGATGTTTCCTTTGTTAAATGAGATTGGTTAGGAAACATTAAAGCTCCTTCCCTTACGCTTTGAGCATTTGAACAGTTCTTATTATGGCAGCGGCTGGGTTACTTCCGGGTCATTGCATTCAGTTCGGGAAACTTCGCTAAGCAAAAATGGAAGATTTGAATGACCTTTATATAACAAATATGACACATATGTTAAAGGTTTGTTAATGTATCCACCAACAGGCTGGAGGAACCTTTGAGCATGGAGATTTATCACTGAGGAGGTGGAGGCACCACCTGCTGGAAACAAATGTAACTGGATTGTTTCAATTTAAGGAATATTATTTAGAAGCTGTTATTGTGAATGTGATGCAGTGATACATGTTCAAACCTTTAAGAATTTGTTCAAATTGGATATAACATATGGATTTTTGACAGTTATGGAAGTAGAAATTATTAAATTTGTAATTTTTCTAATAATAAAAAATGTTTTTTACTACATGTCAAAAATAATTTGTTTTTCAATTTTAAAACCCCAAGAATGTGATTTGTCACAAAGAATGATACATGTCTCTATGATTACATCATCAAATCATACTGCTTTGTTGCAAGAGGACAGCTTTATTGTAAAATCAGGCAAAAGTGCATGAGCAATAACGTTTTTGTAAGGTTTCTTCTAGGTTTAAGGTTTTATAATCATTGAGAAATAAATGAATTACAAAGCTGACTCAAACATCAAAAACATAATTTATAATTAAGAAAGCAAAGGATAGCAAGTGCCATTTTCAATTATTAACTCAACGGTCATCACATAAAAAGGTAAAATATTAAGGACTAATATTAACCCTAAATGTGCTTTGTAAATGCAATACAGTTTGTCAAAGAATGCTGATATATCTATAACCCATTGATTGTTATAACTGCTTCTCCTTCACATTAATGCCAGTTAGCAGAATAAATGCTTAAAAGGCCTCAGTATGTTGAAAACAATGTGAAATGGTTAAAAAACAATGTCTGAAGAGTTGAGTTGGGACTGGATCTCATAGTTACTATAGCTTTACAAAGACAATCTGCTAGACAGAAACCACTCCAAACTGTGATTGGTCAAGGGTGCACACATGCCACTAAGCATGTTTTGGTCATGTCTATCAAGCTTGATGTTTTTATCCTTAAAATAATTGATTGTCCTTTCAACTAAATCAGTGTACTTTTTGAGAAAAATCTAGAAGGTAGATGGATGCAGCCAGGCTTATCACCATGGATTAATTTGATTATATGAAGCAGATTGAGACACAAGTTTTTGACTGAGCTTCTTAAATGGAAACCGCAAGCAAAACTGAGAATCTACTGATTATCTACTCACCGCTATGCCGATGAAAGGGCGGCTGATGTGTTCGAGTCAACCTCATGGAGTTTTAGGGCCAAACAGAATTGCAGCCGAATCCAATATAATTTAAGAAACTGGTGAGCATAGCTTCAGACGTAATAAAACAGAAAAAACCTAACATGCCTCAATACTGCTCCTGTGGTGTCATCCAAATCTCTGCCAGCCCCGATATTCATATTTTACTTGACACAAGGTTATTTACAATGTGTTTTAGGCCTAAACCCCTCTAATGTCTTCTGATTAGGTGCACCCAGGGACCGTCAAATACTAGCCACTTGGTGGACCTTTAGGCTTAAAACTTACCTCGTGTCAAGTCGAATATGTCAGGGCTTGCAGACACTTGGATGACCCCCCCACAAGCAGTATGGAGGCATGATAGTTGTTCCCCGTGTTTTTACATCTGAAGCTGTGGTCACTAGTTTCTTCCATTGTATTGGATTCTGCTGCAACACTGTTTACCCCTGAGACTCCTTAAGGGAGTCACTTCGCCCACCCCTCTGTCAGCTTTATAGTGAGTACAATGAGTAAATTTTCTTTTCTGGGTGAATTGTCAGTTCAACACCTCTGATTTAAAAACCCTGTTGGTGTAATTTGATGATACAATATGGATAATGACCGCTTAGCAAATTTATTACAAAAAGCCTGCATTATAAATGTGACAGATGTGGACATTTAATAGCTATGGTGATTTTAAAAAGGAACCCTGTAAACATTTTATTTGTACTGCATAACAAGTGAACAAATTAACTTCTACCAACATTACAATCATTGCGATTATTTCAGCGAGTTGTTTAAAAATATGTACATGTATTGTATGATGAAATATTACATAAGATGAATCATCATTTTAATTACAGCTTGTGGGTTCTGTGGTTATTGTCAATCAAATCTGATCAAATCACACAAGCAATCAAAATGAGGCAGAGGCATTGGCTGAGTTTTTCCAGTGTGAATCTCGACCAAAATAGATGCACTGGACTTTGATGATGTACACACAGATACCTGGTGAGAGACCTCCAAATTGACGCAAGTGCAGAATCAAAACACTTAAGTAGCTCTTGATTGTTTTCCTATAAACACACCACCACAGACTCAAACTAGTTACAAATGGCACTTCTGTTTGGACATTTTCTCATTGACTCTTTACTCTGTTCTTCTTTTATTTAACTGATTAGTTCAACACTCTCCTTAACCCCCTATCCCGTTTTCTCTATCTCATTCCCCCTAGCAGATGCAAGACTAACTCCTCATCTTCGGCCAGAGAGAGACCAGTGTCCAGAGTTATGTGTTCGTCATCTAGCTGTCTTACTTTCTTCCTCTTCCCTGCTATAAGCTCCTCATCACTGCTTTCCCTGCTTTGCCTTTTTTCTGATCTTCTTTGATCCTTTGGGCGTTCCTCCTCCAATGCTCGCAAATTGTCAGGGTCCGGAAGAGCGCTGGGGTCAAACTCATCTTCACTGTGCTTGGCAAGGTACGCTACCACCTCTTCTTCAGACTGCTCTCCATGCTGCCTGCTGGCCTCCCTCCTAGCTGCGTTGGCCTTCAGCCTCTTTTCTCTGTGTTTAGCTTTCACTTTGCAGCTGTACTCCTTCTTGTCAAACACCTGGTCTTCATGTTTCAGCCTTTCCTTTGCTTTCTCCACATTGATTCCTGAAACCTCATCCTCATCCTCATCAGTCACTGCCCGTTGGACAGGTGGCCACAGCTGCACAGCATCTCCTTCTTCATTAAAGGTCACTTTGGTGTTGACATGGAAGTTTCTCTTAAGGACCTTTTTGGCATCTTTGAACTTTGTTTCTTTTCCGAATTCTTTTTTGGAGCTCTTGGAGAGCTCCCCCTCATTTTCCTGCTCCTTTGTGAGACTGAAAACATTCTTTGTTTTGACTTTAAGTAGGTCCAAGTCTCTTAGGTCATCATCATCATCATCATCGTCACCCATAAGTCTTGTCTTCGGCTGATTCGCATTTTGTTCATCACCACTTTCCCCAGCCTCATCCGAGTCTTCTGACTGATAGTTTTGACCTTCCCCATGAGGAATACTTCCTCTCAGTTGAGCCTTAAAACTCCTCAGCTCATCATCTTCAGACTGCTGTTCCTCTTTCTGTTCATCTCCCTCAGCTGTCTGCACCTGAACTTTATTTAAGAAGCGCACCCTTGGAGCCACAGCAAGGCCCAGAGAAGCAGCAAACTCTTGAATCTGTAGTTTTAAAACATCAAACACCTCTTTGTTCTTCATCAGGTAGACAGAGCGCAAGTACGAAACAAAACATCTCTGGGCTCTCTCCTTCTGGTCTTTCTCCTGGGCCAGGAAGGCAACAAGCTTGGGCTGGACAGTCTGCAGTTTTTCTGGGTTCACCTGGAATCAACCAAACAATGAAATGATTTAATACCGATGTTATTAACTTTTCCTTTTAAGAGTTAATTATAACACTTGTAGCACTACTGAACAATATATTGATGGAGGGTCTCATATACGATGGTAAATATACAAAAGACAAAAACCGACACGTCTGATTAAATAAACAATTAACTGGTTTGTTTTGTAGAAAATCCAACATTTATATTAGTTATATTGCAAACAACACCTGGGTTATTCACAGTCAAATCATCACACTTTCAGGACTCACAATCAGAGATATTAGTAACATTTTAAATGCTGATTCGATCATAAGGAACTAATATTTCCTTTTTATTTGGGATCTTACTCAAGGGAAATATGGACTAATAAAGTTAAAACTTGTCGGGGGTGCTTTGACTGGCCTTTGCTATTCTCAATGTAAAATATAACATTATGAGGTTTAGGTTAGGTGGAGATGCCAAAGAATCCATACTTTTTAAAATTGGTCAAATTTTTACTAAAGTTAGTTTATGATGTCACCAGCCCTTCCAGAAAGTTTGGTATTAGTGGTTGTTGATATCACATTTCTTATCTGAAAGAATCACATTTCTAATTCGTTACAATAAACTTGAACAGTTTGTGATCAGTAATACCAATACAGTACTTGTTTGATGGCATCCCAAGCCAATGGATGGTGTCTAAGGAAATACAACATAGGGGGAAATCCTAATTTTTAAGCTCAATGTTAATTCAATGTACAGTGAAAAAAACTTAGTGATAACAAAAATTTCCCGCCAAATGATCACGATAAGCTAGTTTTTAGCACAGATTAAGTAATTATAGTAGGTAATTTCCACATTCATATAGATATTGCCAAAGACAGTCTCAGTGAGCATTTAATTCACTGAATGACTTAATTCAGTTAACTCAACATGTAAATAAACCCACTCACTGTTTAAATCACACTGTTGATCTTGTTCTGACATGTGGTATAGAAATTGGAAATGTAATATTCCCCAAGACCCTCTTCTGTCTGACTATTTTTAATTACTTAAATTTAGGATAATTAACCACACTGATTCTGAAGAAAAATTATATTATAGTCAATTTGTATCAGAAAGTACTGTCAACAAATCTAAGGAAAGAATTCAGCTGACATTTACTTCACTGACATCTTTTATTAATCTATGTATCACAGGAAACGTTTTCAATTCAAGCATCTCACAACTATGGGTTATTGTTACTAATATACCAGCAGGGATATAGAAATTATAATTAAAAAATATGCCACAATTACAATTATTCCAATTCGCTTCATGTGTCAGTTTTTTAGGATGAGACAAAGCAATTTGAAGGACTTTTTCAACAAAAGGAGCCAAAATGCATGCATACCCAAGATATTCTGCTGAGCTTGGGGATGTTTATCTAGGACATGCTTAATGTGAAGTGTACTAAATTCCTTTTACTTAATTGGAACAAGCTCTTATACCTATTTAAATTCAGCTATTCATTGTAAAGATGGTTATGTTTAAAAAAAATTATTGTCTAATTTATCTCATGCATTTACTTTATTATAGGACAGAAAGCTGTATGAATGTTGCAATCCTGTATATTGACCGTTCAGTGTCTTGTTTGCATTAAACTGTTAACTGAAATTGAACACAAACAGCCTTCACATAAGGTTGATTAGAAATCTTTTGGATTATAATATATTGTACCATGTTCCCTCCGTTTTGGTATGGCGTGATGGTGTATGACTGAGGTCTCACCTGGATCTTGCTGATGGGAACCCTCTTCTCCTGCAATTGGCCGACCATGCCCCTCTCCTCAGAGGGGAGCAGAAGTAACAAGGCCTCTCCACCCTGCTTGTATCTGGCAGTCCTGCCCACCCTGTGGATGTAGGTGTCTGCATTCTCCGGACAGTCGAACTGCAGCACCCAGTTGACTGCAGGAAAGTCCAGACCTCTGGCAGCTATATCAGTGGCAAAGAGAACAGCATTCTGCTTTTTGATGAAGTCATTGTAGACATCCACCCTCTTCATCTGCTGTTGCTTGCCATGCAAAGCCAGGATGGGCATGCCGGGTCTTAGGCGACAGAAAACTCGGAACAGGTATTGTACTTCCTTGCAGCAAGCAAAGAAAACAATGATCTTCCTCTTCAAGTGACTCTTAATGAAAGAGTAGAGCATGTTAACCTTATGGTGGAGCTCACACACCACATAGCTCTGCTCCAGGGTGGCCGGCGTGCTGAACTTTGCTTTCTCGTGTACCCACACATACTCTGGGTCTTTCAGACTTAGCCGGGCTAAGTCTTTGACTGACTTAGTCTGTGTGGCGGAGAACAGCAGCGTCTGTCGGGACTTAGGAAGGTTCTCCAATATGGCGTTTAATGTATCGGCGAAACCCATGTCCAGGATGCGGTCTGCCTCGTCCAGGACCAGCATGTGGAGGTCGGATGCGTGAAAAGTAGCCGTCTCGTCCATGTGCTGCAGTAGTCGGCCCGGGGTGCAGATAACGATGTTGGTGCGGTGGATTCTCTCCGACTCGCTCTTAAGCTCCTTCCCCCCGATGATGAGCCCCGCTGAAAACTCGTGGTTCTTGCCCACCTTACGCAGAACTTCGAAGGTCTGGTAGGCGAGTTCTCTGGTGGGGGAAATAATGAGCGCACCGAGGCCATCCATGGAGCTCCATTGCTGTCGGTACAGACACTCCAGCACCGGTATAATGAAGGCTAACGTCTTCCCGGAACCAGTCTTCGCCGCACCGAGGACATCTTTACCTTGTAATGCGAAGCCGATGGTCTGTCTCTGGATCTCTGTGGGCTGTCTATACTGAGCTTCCTGTAGCCCTAGCAAGGTTTTCTTTGAAATGGGGAAATCTGAAAACCTGACAACGTCTTTGGTGTTGATCTGTCCGTACCTGCTTTCAAGTCTGTGGATGTAATCCCGCTCGACCTGCCACTTGGGTTTCTTTTCCACCTTCTCTCGATTTACTCGTGCTTTCCTCTTATTGTATTTTTTCTTCCACTTCTCGAAGTTTTTCACCGGGTCAGCAATGTCCTTCATCTTCGTAGGTTTGGTTTTCCTCCCTAAATATTCGGAGCTTTCGGCTTCCATAATTTCAGGACCAGCGGTCACTCCACTCACACGTGGAAGCACCTTCTAATTTTTACTTGACGAATTCAGAGCTGTCCTCTTGCAACCGGTTTGCCAAAAATATATGCCAATGCAGGTCCGGACAGGCCCTGGTTCTTCTCGTTCCGCAATTTAAGAGAACCAAACCCAGATACCAAGATTGGAACCACTAAAACCATCACCCGAACCTTGAACAGCGTGGAAGAGGCAGTTCACCGGCGCTTTCAGCCTGACGTCATCAGGACGCGACACAAGTCGCTCTATGCTGTAGGGGTTGCCAGGTCCGCTGAGTATAAATTAAATAATGTAATTATTTCATCAAAATCACAAACTATCTGAAACCCAGAGTTTTTATCATAAAATGACAGATACATTTATATTAATTTGATTTAGTGTCTTGGCCATTTTCAAACAAATGGAAAGGTTGAAGAGGAGAACACTATAACACTCTATATGTTAAATATGTTACAGTTTTTCAGCCACAGCTTTGAATTTGTCCGTTTGTTGCCCTTTCATTCTGTAAATGAGCAGCCTTTCTGAATGAGACGGGAGATGCCCCAGGAAGCACAACCACACCACACTGTGCTACTATTCTATACAATGAATATATAGTGTGTGCGCGTGTGAGTGTGCACCTGTTTCATTTTTATTTAGGTGCAACCTGAGGTATAAATTGCTACTGGCAGCAACTGAAGTTGTATGTATAATTTAATTACTAGGTGTTATGGAACTTTTCTGGAAGCTGTTGAAAGGAGAAGTAGGCAGCAGCTGCTGTCTTATGCAGAAGATTTTAATGAAGACTTGATGCATCAAGTAGACCAAAAGGTGCAACAATATACAAACACTAACAGAGTAACATGAGCAATTGTCACCCCCAAGTATGACGATGTCTCCCACAGTATCTCCATATATCATCCTCTACTTTGCGTCACCCATTCTAACAGCAAACAGAATTGCTGTCACTCTCTATGTAACATGTAGGTGTTCACATCCTATTGTATAGTTGCCTCAAGTATGCATAACAAAATCACATTGTGTCCTAGCACCAAAATGCATTCTTGGTTGGCCCTTTATCTTTAACCTAGCCTTGGGTACTGCTTAGAGATAGAAGGCAGCATCTATGGAATTTAGCACTTTTCTACTATACAGATATGATGTGTAACATACAATATACATTAATATAAAATGGCAAATAAAGTAATGTGTTAGGATTTGAAAATTCCTCAACACTAGTCATTGATATGTCAAGCTTACCCATAACAGATTTCAGTGTTTCCATTCAATCAAAATATTTGGCATGTAGTTTCTGACAACATTATCTAGTATTTCGGAGAGGCAAGAAAAACGCTTTTAACCTGACAAAATACATATATGACTGGCCCTGATGATTATTTAGATGAACTGGCTGAAGGGGGAAAGGACGCACAGAACCCATGTAACTAAATAAAGAGGACTTTCTCTGTCTTTTGTCCTTTCTCAGAGAGAGACGTGTTTATCTTTTGATGATGAACAGATAAAATCCACAAATACAACATTCCACTCTGAACTGAGAAACAGCAATTTTTTGGGAATGTCTGAAACAAATAGAGAATGTTTGAAAATTTTGTGATTTGTAGACTTATTTAATAATAGATGTCAGGTCATTTGATAAAAATCCTATAATGACTCAGCACGTAATTGAAGCTAAATTTAGAGATATGAAATATTGATCTAATATGTAACCATATACAACTATCATTTATTCCTTGCAACTAGTAATGTTTCATTTGATTCCCCTAGTCATATAGATGCATACATTTATGTATGTTAGAAATTGTGTAATTTTATTGTATTTGTTATTATTACTAATGTTATAATGGTTGATTATACTGTATCAAATTCTTTTCTCGTATTGATTCATGTTGAACCTTCAATGATAACCTATATATGACCTACATTTCTGCTATTCACATTCTGCCTTTTATCATTTTGTTTAACATAGAGTTCATGTTTATTGGGTCATGGTGTATATCAGTAAGGAAACCTCTCCCTTTAGACATTAGGTTACAAAATGAAACCATGCAAAACCATTCTCCCCCAAAGTGAAGATCAAAGTGTGACCGTCTCTAGGGACACCAAAACTATTTAAAGAACGCTGGTTATGCTGAGTACAGGCCTGCACCGACAGTCTCATTCATTAACCCAGTACTTGAAGCGACTGGAGAAGAGGCCTCACAGCCGCGACCCCTGGCATAGCCCCTAAGCTGAAAAACTGATATTGTCTCAAGGAGGAAAGGTCCACTTTGTTGAGGAATTTTTGACCCTCCTCCCCAATTACTGTTTATGCCACTATATATTGTGACATAGAGTGACAGCAATTCTAGCTATTGATGGACGTGCTGTTAGCATGGGTGACACAAGTAGAGAGAGATATATGGCGATGCTCTGGGAGAGATCGTCAGACTTGGGGGTGACAATTGCTCATGTTACTCATGTTTGTATATTGTTGCATCTTCTGGTCTCCATGATGCATCACATCTCCATTAAAACTGAGACATGATGCATCAGCTGCTGCTGCCTGAGTTCTCCTTAGAACAGCTTCAAGAAAACATCCATTTCACAAGCACAGTGGAACTCATTCAATTAGGTTTTCATCCATTAATTTGATACTATCATTGCCTGGGTTGATGTCTCTAACAGAATCACAATCTCTACATTTACCTTCATTGATTCATTCTCTTAGGTTGCCATTAACATTTCCGCACTTTAAAATATCATCTTCCACCAGCTCACAAATAATCGCCTTTAAATTTTTATAAATTCTTTGCTCATTTATCCCATTATGCATATTCTCTGAATTATCATCCTTGTAAATATTCCCTTGTATATAATAATAACCCTGTGGCATGCCACAGAGCTTCAGCACAGCAGCCAGAGACAAACCATTTGGATTTTAACATTGTTTATTATCTCAAACACACAGGAACATACATAAATAAGGTTTAACTAAAGGCAACTAGCTTCCAGCTCCGTCAGTCTCTTCCAGAATCTCTCCGTGTCCTGTGTGTTTCAGTCTCCCGAGTGTCCCAGAGGCAGCGCAGACACTGCCTTTTAAGCGTGAGGACCAATAAGCTAACAGCTCTCACCTGTGCTGATTGATCCTCTGTGGTTCAGGTGAGGGTGCTCTCCCTAACCCTAAGTTAGTTTGTGTGTTTATACTTTAATTATTTTCATCATAAATGTTTTTCATAAACACACATGCTGTCTTTATTAATGTTGCATACAGTCAGTGTGAATTTCATCAACCTCTACACTGTCAGGAACTCCATATCCTTCAGCTTTGCTAGCTATTGATGTGGTAATTTTGGTTATTAATCAAACATTTTCAGCGCTCCAAATTTGTAGTTAGTAATTTCATAAGACTTAATCAATAAATTTGCTATCTTTTCCCTTCATTTAAAGGGTGTTGTCCCGTGGTAGCTTTAATGCAAATTTAAGTAATTTTTTATTTATTATTAATATTAAATATAATTAGGTATAATAATCACAACAATTAAAACTTGAAGTGCTGTGTTATACAGAATGTAACCATGAAGTGTAATTTCAAATTTAATTTTTAATGGCTCCCAACTAATGAAATGTACAACCCATTATTAAAAAACTGGATTTAAATAACAACAGACCCCCAGGACAGGTCAGCAGCACTAAATGAACTCTGTTTGCACCAGGAAGAAATCTCAAAATATTACAAAATTTGTAAATACGCTAATTTCGTCCAAGTCACTGCTCCTGAAAATATCTGTTTTCCTGAAAATATCTGTTTTCAGGAGCCCATTGTCTTAAGAAACAGTCCTAACACCAGCTACTTGGAAAAGCTAAGGGATGGGGGTGTATTGTTATATATTGTAGAGCAGCACAAATTATGAAAGAGCTGAAGTGTGTGCAGACTTAATGATACAGGCATTTTAGCTCTGTATCAGGGATATTATCTATCGTAATGTCACGAGAGTCCTGCCACAATTAGGTGGCTTAAACACCTACACCTGTGTGAGTGGTGAGGCATTCTGGGAACTGTAGTGTGTGCATCCTCAGCAATTTGTGGTGTGGCAGCCGATCTTGACTGGGAATGTAGCACCCCTCCTACCTGGCCCCTAGTGATGCCACCAGAAAACTTATATTACGGGACCTTTCTCATTCACACTGGGCACATATGTGCTTAAACAGCGAGCAAATTGTATATCCCGCATCTAGTAGCTTAATTTTAACAAGAAAATACTGCAAACAAAGCACAACAATGGTGACGGGGAAAAAGGATTTATTTTTTGGGACTGACCAAGGTGAAACTAATTGTTTTTAGCTTGATTTGGTATTCAAAAGGGGAGAGCGTGGCCTAGGGGATAGAGCGGTTGCTCTGCAACAAGAAGGTTGCCGGTTTGAATCCCACTCTATCCCATCTGCATGCCTAAGTGTCCTTGGCAAGATACTGAACCCCTAGATGGCCCCTCATAAAAAAATTATGAGTGTTCTAAAAAAATGTAAGTCGCTTTGGATAAAAGCGTCAGCTAAATGACATGTAATGTAATGTAAAAGGGTTAGCACATAAATAGACTCAAGTAAACAACTCTTAAGTCAAATCTAAATTTGCAGGATTTGTCCGCAAAGTTATCCAAAGTGTACTCTTAATGATTAATTGATATAAAGTGCTTGAGTTGATAAAAAGTTTAGACAAGCGCTGTATATTTACCATTTAGATCTGCCAGTAGATTGCAGTAATTTGTCTATTAATCAGAATTAGAAGTATATTTTAGTGCAGTCTTTTACAATGATACATGCAACAAATCATTGCTTGTTCTGTGAGTTGTCAGCATTAGGCTTACTTTCGTAAAATAGTAATGAATATACAGTATGTCATAAGGGATAATAAGACTTTGCTAGGCTATGTGATGCCTGAACCGTGCTCATGGCTGTGAGCTGCCTCCTTCAGTCGAGTTCAAAACAGCTTGAATCTTAAACTAAATCTAAAAGGCAATTCTCAGATATCTAATACCAGAATGTAATAATTTAGAGAAGAACTTCAACACAATGTCAAATTGGTTGGTTACTAGGGATGCAAAGTGAAAACGGTTCCGACCATGTGCCGGTTACATGGTACTAGTGAAAAAAGTAACATTTTGGTGGTGCTTATTTGTTGCAAAAATATATGAATTAATTTGTCTTTGCAAGGAAAGGCTACCTGCCAGGAGCTTTTTAATCATCTGCCAGAACCTGTCTGTCTGCATCTCAAATAAACTTTACAGCTAGCGCTTTGAATGCACAAGTGAAATCCAAGCAGCAGGGTGAAAAATGGTTCTCACAGTCAACAGTAAAAAGTGTGGCAGTGACTTAACAAGAAAGTTACTACACGGCTAGGTGCAGGGAATCCGGGGCGCTGATTAGCTGCAGGTTAGATTGCACCTCAAAACTAGAAAAAAGTAAAAGCAGCCTGGCACTGATTTGGAGCAATATACAGTGTTTAATCTTTAGCGCTTCCTCAGATAAAGCCTGGGACAATGAGGCGCCAGGAGACATCAGATAAGTGTTGTACACAGAATGTACCTTAGTTCTCAATTTATGTGATAATTCATTTTTTTATTACGTCACTATGTCTTATAAAAAAAGAGAAGCCAGCAGTATCTTGAAATGTATATAATGTTATGTTTATGTTCAGTTAACCCTTTTAGAGCCATTCTGTGTCTGATCATCAAGCTCTGGGCCACACTGTCTCAGATTAAATTAAATTATATTATTCATGCCACCTTGGTCACATGAGAAACATATGGAACCTTCATTTCATGTGTTTTGGATCACAATTTAAGGAAATACAGGCCAATACATTTTGGGGGGATTCAGACTTTGGCCATATTGGTCACAGCGTAATGTTTTTTTGGTCATTTTGAAAATCTTTTCTAGCTAAATATGTATCTGAACAGTATGCTATCCTCAATATAAAAAAATGGTATTATGGATGGTAATAACAGTTAATGTAGAATTGCTAAATATATATATTAATATTGGTTTAATTCTCTTAAATTGTCATCAGACCCCTGCAAAATTCCTGCTGAGATATTTTTACTTAACAAACTAATGTTTTTGAAAAGCAATTTGTGATAACTGCATAGTCAGGCAAATGCAAAATACCAATGCACTTCTTTGTTGAAGGGTTCCTAGGTCACTGTAAATTGTGCAGAAAGAAATACAACATGTGGATCATAATTTTTAAGCTGTTAATTCAATTTATTGCAAAACTACGTTTGAATCTTGAGACAGTAATAAAACTCAAAGAAGAAGTGGCAATTCTTTTATTAATGTGCATTCAGCCTCTTTGATGCAAACATTTTGTATTTAAAAGTTGTAACCCATAAGAACCAGAATTAGTAAGGAGAATCAGAATCAGCTTTTCAGTCTAATCTGATCCATATACTACAATCATGGCTGCATCAAGAATTTTAGGAAAGGAAAGTAACGTTGGGATAGGATTGACAAGCGATGTCCACTTTGATATTAAGACAGCAATTCTTAAAAAGTTTGAAGTATCGGTTTGGTGGTGCTTTCAAATATAAAAAACAATACATTTTAAACTGAAGGTAGATATTTAATATCTACCTTTAGAGATATTAAATATTTACCTTTACCTATCTATTATCTATTCTACAAAGCTTCTCAACTCTTTTTACACAATTTCTGCCTGTTTAAGACTTCAAAATATACGCAACTCCAAATGACATTTGGAGAGGCATAACCAAACCTGTTCTGTGAAAAGGGGTGCAAACTTAATACTTCTGGTTATGACACTTGTCTTGTTACACAGTGAGCTCAATCACAGCTTTGCTACTTAAAAAGAAAACATTACATTTATATTACTCTATCTGCTGATAATTTTGTACAGTCAATTATTTTGCCAATCCCAATTTTCCAAAGTGATTTCTTCAAATTACTTTTGTGTCTGACCAACAGCCAAAAGGCAATACATTTACATAAAAGATATATAAACATTTGAGGTGGGCTCAGTACATTTTGTGCATGTATGATTAGATTGATTCAATTAATAGACTGATCAAAGAACTGTTTCATAATTTAAACCAAAAATGTAATGCAAACAGAACAAAGTCAATCTTCCGAAGAGAATTAAATGTCCATTTAAACTCATGAAATCCAATGAAATTAAAGGATCATCGGACTTGAGGGGCGAGGGGGGGATTATTTCATTAATCTGGCCTCCTCCACTCTAGGTGTGGTGGGGGGTTAATGCAGATGCTAGTTGCTGCAGCTTTGAGATTGCTAAAAGTGTTCAATTACACTTACTTAAAAAGGTGCGGGTGAGGCGACACATTTACCCCTGTTCAGTTCAACCAGATATTCTTTTAGGCTTGAAGTTCCTTCCCTATCATTTTCCCATTGTCATTCAGCTATTGTGGTACTGAGGATATTTCAATCATTTAAGAGGATTTCCATCAATCAAGTATGAAAATATTTTACTACATGAGCTTAGCAAAACAAGGTAACGCCACAGACCAGACACACGGGCTAGCCTCAAATTGCATGCTCAGTTCTTGGTAGAGTACAAGGAGGAGCTTTTAACGTTGTCCAGCACAAAATTATTACAAAATTATTTGTAAAAATAATAATACATCTGAGACAGAAAAATATATATTAACACACACCTAGGACCATAAACCTGCAGTAAAGAATGTTGTGTGGACACACTTGTGCTTTGATCGCTAACCCTGCTCCCTGTAAAAAGTAATGGAGGAGAGACTAAGTCAGGATCTCCCATTAAGGAGCAGCTTTACTTTTTCACAAAGTGCAACTCAAGGGGGGAAAAAAGCAAAATAATATACACAAATATACACATCTCCAGCTGAGGAAATAATGTGTAGTTTGAAATGAGCACAATTTTGTAAACAAAGTAAATAAGGCATGCGATATATATTGTTGAATCAGAAGATTTGGATACCTTTCTACTAGGAAAAAAACACTCACTACTCAGAAAGAAGGTAGCTGCCGAAATAAAATTCAATCCACTGGAATATCATTGAAATATGCCTGAGCATTTAAAGGCCCACATTAACATATTGTGTGCTGTGTTCAAGCTTTAAGAGGCTACTATTAACATACATGTTCATGCGGATTCAACAGCAGTGCAGCAAAACAGCAAATTACATTGATTGACGTAGACGACATTTTCAAACATCCTGAATCAGAGAAAATAGTATAGATCGAAATAAAAAACACAAATTGCAAATATTAAAGATGACTTTGCTCTGATCCTTCATCTTAAAAAGGACTATGTTTGCCTAACAACATGAAATGAAAAGAAAGTGAGACAAAAACCTGTCTTTTGGCTTGTATGGTGACTTTAATACATAAGAAGTGAAGCAGTGCTGAGCCACCCAGAGGGAGCTGTGGTTTTGCCACATTAAGGCTCTGCAGTAAACATCAAGAGCTGAGTTGCTGCCTCTCTCCCTAACCTAGACCAACTTGTACGGTTCAGCCAATATTGACAAAAAGACATGCACTCAGACATGCACTCGCACACGCACAAAAACAGAAACAAACTTTGAGAGACTTGCTACTACCTCTCCTTTTTTCCAGTTTTCTTACTAGGTATTTTGGCCGCACTACATGATGCATCTCCTCACCCCTCCCTGCCTATGTCCCCCCTGGTGCTAGGAGGCCAGACTTGAGCTGGGCAGGTTGGGGTGTGGAGTAGGGCTGGGCGGGGCAATTCAGTAGTCTTGGATAGGGACAAGCTCAGGGTTCAGGTCGACCGTGATGTTCTTGTAGAGGCTGCTGAGGGAGATGTGGGGGCTGTAATGAAGATTGTTGAGGCCGTCTAAGTGTTGCCGCTCTTTGGAATACCTCAGCAGTTTATACCTAAAAACACACAGTCATACATTTCTTATATCAATATTTATCCACTTTTCCTGCCCTGCCTCTACTCTCCTTTAAGACACAGTTTACTGCTTTGAGGTGCAAATGTGTCTAGTATTGATCATGTGCTGGATGAAAATAGAAGTGTAGAGTGATGTGTTTCCACTATTGATGAAAGAATACATTAATACTATATAATGACATATTGTAAAAATATTTTTTGAATATCTTTGCTAATTTTGACATAGAATCTCAACTATGAAATTGCATTGAGATCCCTCCCATTTCTCTTGACAATCTTTGTGATGTACACCATGCTGCTTCATTGTGAATATTGTGCATTTTTACAAAACCGCTTCATTTCATAACAGGTCAAATTTCAAAACTGCTTCATTTCATAACAGGTCAAATTTCTTTGAAAACATCAGCCCTGTTCAAGAGTGTTTATCCTGCTTATGTCTTTTAAGATAATTTGTCAGCAATACACTTTCTGCTATTGTTTTTTCCTTTTGCTCAGGAGTTGTCAGAAATGTTAAACAGCATCTCGTTCTTAATTTATAGGCTATTACTGTTTTAAAAATTAGGATCCATGTCTTCAATCTACATATGCATTATCCATTCACAGAATGGAACAGTTATTATCATTCATATTTTTACTTTTCTTCTGTCACTTCAACAAAGCAGCCCCTTTGCCACCAGGCAAATATAGCACTGCCAGACATCTAAAAAAAAATCCTCTGCGACAATAGCCCTAACCTGACAGGAAGTCATAGAAATTGTATTTTAACAAACTCCATTAACAGAATTTATCGGATTCACTTAAAAATTGATCTGTGCAATTAGTGAGAAGATTAAGATTAAGATGCATTTATTAGTCCCAAACACATGCACACTCATGCAGGTAGGAAAATTTAACCTCTGCTTTTGACCCATCTGGTGCAGGACACACAGAGCAGTGAGCAACCATGTACGGCGCCCGGGGAGCAGATGTTGAGGGAGTAAGGTGCCTTGCTCAGGGTCACTAGACAGGGTAGGGAGAATCCTCTTGGAGTTTTGGACAGATCAATCCAGGTTTGTGTTATTGTTGTTTCTCCGTGGAGTCAAACCAGAGACCTTTTCTGCCCATGGTAAAAGTTTCTGCCACTAGTCCACCGCCCCTCCTAATCTCCTTTTTGATTAGATTGAATCAAGAGGAGGTTGGGATGCTAGTTACCATCACAGTTGATGTGAATTACGACGCTAATCAAGAAAGCTAGTTAGCTGGTAACTTTTGCCTCAGGTAGGGCTGCACGATTATTGCCAAAATCATAACCACGATTATTTTGATCATTATTGACATCAGGATTATTTATCAGGATATTCATACATTTTAGGGACAACATATTTGTATTGCACTTTCACGTGTAAATAAACAGAGCACTGCTTCACTTAAATGTTGTGCCACATTCCAGCTAATGTACACGTCTTTGCTCAGTGCCTGGGCAATCGACTCTCCAGTGTGGTCTTGTGGTGAAAATGACGTCTGCAAGCACCGACTCTTCATTGCAAAATGACCGTCGATGTAGAGGATTTTCAGGCACATGTACGGCTCAATTGCACTCCTTGGCCATAGGTCAGTCGTAGTTGCAAAATACTCGACAGCTGTGACATCCCTTTTTATTTCCCCCCGACGTTTTTCATAAAGTGCAGATAATGCCTGTTTGGAGAAATAATTGCGTGTTGGGGATCATGTATCTCTTGTCAAGTGTCTTTACCATTTTTCTGAAGCCTTCATTGCTCTCAGTATTTATTGAACACGTCTTTGACCAAATTAAATGCGATTGCATCCATTATTTCAATCTGTCTTTGGGTGGATGGATACAGTGTCGTGCTATGCAGGGTCACTGCTATGGTTTTTTTGGGTTGACGTTGGACATGGACGGAGATTCAGTGAGGTAACGTTAGCTTTTGCCTTAATGCTTTCGTCGTACTGTGGTTTATGGTTATTTTTCAGGAGTTGTATTGCTATGCAGTGCAGACACAACTCTAACGCACTCTGTGTAAATGATTTGTTCTTGGTTAACATCACTTGCCCTAAATCCAAGAAACTTCCAGACAACGGATGATGATACTTTTCGAGGGACTAGCTCCTTGCCTTCTGCTCCTGACATTTGATTTACCTTTCACATGCGCATGACTCTTCCATTTCGTTCTCTCCCTGGTGGTTGGCTGAGTGTTAGTTGAGAAAGCGCTTGATTTGATATGTAGCAGAGCACGCATTTTAAACATCAATATCGCTGACAATCATGCTTATTTAATTGTGGCAGCCAAAACCGTGATCGCGATTCAAATTTGATTAATTGTGCAGCCCTAGTCTCAGGGCTAACCTTTGTTAACCAGCTGTTAAAGTTCAGCTTGATAAAAAGGTGGATTTAAACAAATTAACATGACATGTTTGTTTTGTTTATTGATGATGTCAATAAACCAGCTCAAGTTCAGTGTCTTCTCATAGGGTGACAGTACAACAGAACTTTATTTAGAATTCTCTAAACTATGCTCTTTTTAGAGGTGGTACTAACAATTTTAAAACATAATTTATAAACTATTAAACTATAATTAGATGATGGATCAACTTCAGCAGTCACAACCTTGACAGGTACTTACCTGTTTACCAATGTGACGAGAAGAGTGTTCAATTGTAAACAGCTGGAACTGTCCAAACTGAAGTTTGACTGGTTAAAATGTGAATTCTATGACAAACGTTAACTGCTGTTAACACTTTAAAGGTATTATTAGATATGGAAACTGTTAGGTGTTAACTTAAGCTCTGATATTCAAATGTTGAAATCACAGTTTATGTGATTGAACAGTTTATGTTTAACACATTTACTTACTTCCAACAAGTCATCATTTACATTTGATGGTCTACATATTGTACACAGCAGTAAAAGCATGTTTGGTACATGCTCTCTCGCAACCACAAGGTGGAAAGTGGTATTGTTGTGCAATATGTAATGCATTATGTCCACCGTAATGGACGCAAGCAAAAAATTATATTTTATTGCTTTGTGACTTTTCTCTAATGGTAGCAACAGCAGGCAGCTGTGTCAAGGATGTCAGTAACTGTCATCAGATTTCTATTAGGTCAAAATTCCTAAGAAAGTTCCAGATTACACACTGAACCATAGCTTTAAGTTGCAACTTGCTTTTAGATCTCATGCCTTCTAGTTCTCTTTAGCTTCATCAATTACTTAAGTGCTGACAGTTAATGTGTATATACAATAGGTTGAAAAGACTCCATGAAAAGTTTTTATTTAACCAGCACCTCCCCTTATTTTCAAGTGCCCTTCTCATGCCTAGCTCACAAATAAACAAGCTCTGGCCTGAGGAAGACGCTAACTCTGGTCATCTCTTTGTTGATTCACAGGTAATGTAAAACACGGTTCTCTATCTTTAAGTCTAGGTTATGACACAACATTGGTAAGGATTGGTATGCTTTTGGTTTTGATTTAAGTAAATGATACAGATAAGAGGTTGTCCAGTCTTTCTGTGATCCCTTTTATTCCCTTTACCCACTGTTACTTGACACTTTTGGAGTTTCAGGGGTAAACGGTTGATTAGTGACCTATCTTCAGAGGTAATAAAACAACAGGAAAAGCATAACATGCCTCCATACTGCTTGTGTGGTGTCATCCAAGTGTCCGAAAGCCCGGACATTCATATTGGACTTCAAACAAGGTAATTTTTAAGTTCAAGTCTAAAAGTCCACCAGAAGTGGTTAAGCTAGTGGACGTTAGCATTTCCAACGGTCCCTTAATGCATTTCGTTGGAAGATATTAGCAGACATTAAAACTGAAGACAAGGCGTAAATGATACTGTTTCGAGTCAAATATGGAAATCTGGGCTTCCGGACTCTTGGATAAAACCACAGGAGCCATATCAAGGCATGATATGTTTTTTTTCTAGTTTTTTTACAAACCTTAAGGTCCAAGGTAAAGGTAAATTAAATTCATCTTTCTGAGAAGACGATGGAGATAGCAGGAGTGTACCCCTGTGGGTGGGGCCATCCATGTTTGTTTCTATCTGTAGACAAATCCCTAATGCTTTATATTATTTCTGTTACAAGTCTGATGTACTAGCCTGGATGCCAGACGAACTTAGCCCCGCCCACAACATTTGAGGTCGGGAAGTTCGGTCTGGAGTCTCTCCGTTGGGGAGAAATTTTGCCCGACCGGGCCAATCAGATTGTCAGAGCAGGCTTTGTACAATGATGGACAGGTGATCAACGGTAATGTAATCAACCACGTCATCAAAGTGCCCTTGGGTTGAATTCGTTTTCAACAAACATGCCTGCCGCTGGAGAGCTGAGATGTGTAGATGCTGCCATTGAGTCTGTTTTAGAAGACATCGACAACGCATTCATTTTGAAAGAGGAACAGAGAACGTGGAGGCGACACCTTGGCTGTTCACACCGGACACTGAAGCGACGCTGAACCGCCGAACAGCGCTAATAATATCACCCGTTGATCCA
Organism: Platichthys flesus; assembly: GCF_949316205.1. Lineage (NCBI taxonomy): Eukaryota > Metazoa > Chordata > Actinopteri > Pleuronectiformes > Pleuronectidae > Platichthys > Platichthys flesus. Next base: position 27,020,097 of record NC_084953.1, read on the forward strand.
GTAGATTAAAAGCATATACTTCTTTGTTGCTCCAACATTAAGCAACAGCGTCCCAACATTTGTCTTTCTTGGTGTTGTCTTTATACAACATGTTCCGAGGATCATACAACTCACTGTACTTCTCCACTTCAATTATTAATTTAATGTCATCCATGTTGAAGAACTTCGCTGTTTGCTCCATTAAATGTCGGGTTTCGGGGGTAAATTACGTATTCTCCACTCAAGCCTATGTGGAGAATACGTAGCCCCCTCTCGCTCTCTTTTTGAGTCAAAAAAATCAAGCGCAAAAAATAGACTCAACGCCGAAATGATCGCTGCACGGCACGAGGCAGCCTTGGCGCAGCGCTGCGTTTCAGCTTCCGGTGTGACCCGCACAAAGTTTTAACATGGGAGGGGATGGGAGCCAGCTGTTTTTTAAGGCTTGGCGCTGCGCTGAAGCGTCGCTTCGGCATTGCTTCAGCGTCCGGTGTGAACCCGGCGTTAGTAAATAACTCACAATGCGTCGCTTAACATACTCCACATACTACGTTGCTCTGATTGGTTGTAGGTCTATCCAATTGAGCGAAGAGGAATTTTATTTCCTGGTTCGGTTGAAACACGCCCCATAATCACAGCCAAATGGAGCGGTCTCAGACTCACATTCTGACAAGAATTGTGAGTCTGACAACGTCAGGCTACTGATGTACAGTAATAAGAGTGAATTCTTAGTCTAACAAGTGTGTTTCTGATTTAATTGAGTTTAATTCCTAGATAATTAAGACATTATAAATGATTGACAGGACTGTTACCTTCTTGTGATTAATCATTATTATTCAATTCAAATATATCATTCCAAGTTTTGGTCTTTGGCTTATTTGATGATTTCAGGTTTTCATTGTGTAAAAAAAAAAAGAAGTACAATGACTAAATTAAATAATCTGTTTGAAGCCTATCAAGATCATATTTCATAGAAATCTCGTTTCATGATAGAAAAAAAAATTGTAGTTGAACATTTGTGAAAGCTGGAATGATAATCCTCTAAGTATGGATTCCATATCGCCATGCATCGTATGTTCTAGTAACTTCTGTATTGGTGGTAACCCTCAACATACATAATACACATGGGTTGAAGACTCTACAATGTGTTAATGATGGTTAATGTGATTAAGTTTGTTATATTGTTTTATATTGTGTGTTTCAATATATGTACAAGTTCTCTTTATGTATCACTGGTCTTTAATATATAATTAATACTTATCAATGATGACCATTCTGGAGCTAAGAAGAAAACAGGGTGTATCAATGAACAGCCCTGGCGGTGGCAAGACGTAAGGACACAATGTGATTTAGGAATGCCTACCTACTATCCAATCGGACGCGAACACCTACATGTAACAAAAAGAGTGACAGTAATTCGTAAACATCATTGAGAAATATGTGCTTTTGTGATCTTGTGAAAGTATCATACTTTTTGGGGAAAAGTATCTTTGATTAAATTCATTAGGTAAAAGATATAGCTCATGTGAAAGTAAAGACTTAATTCTTTAGAATGGAGACCTTGAAGTTGGAGGAGATGGCGGAGTGAGCAGTCACGTAGTTTTGGGCTCTCTTAACTCGGCAACGATAAACCCTCAAAAATCATAATTTGGACAAATGGATTCAATATAATATAGGAGGGAGCTAATGAAGAGGACGAATATACAAACAAAATCAAGTCAGAGGTGATAGAAAAGGAAGAAAATGGATTCAAATGCTGACGGTGGAGCGCGGGGTGAGAGGAGTGGGGCATTTGCGGAGCCAGCTAGCCTAAATCAACTGATTGACTTGCTAACACCCATAGGCAAACAACTGGACGAGGTGAAAAAGGAGGTTAAAGAAGTCAGCGGTTGCTGCCAGGGAGAGGCTGAGGGGCTTTCAAAGAAGGAAATGAGTCCGGCTCGCTGACCTGAATGGATGTTTTAAGGGGCATGAAACCCAGTCTGTCGGCCTACAAGGTATGTTAACGGACCTCTACTAAATCCAACGTAACTGAAGCCAATTGAGAGAGACTGAAATGACAGAGTTGGACATATCTAGACGGAGGGGAACCCTACAGAATGGGTTTGATTTCGGTTCTAGAGAGGGGCCCTTTCTGAGAGGGAGGATACCCCCTGAACCTACCAACAGGACTTGGGTTTCCCCCTTTTTGGAAGAAGTTTGTATTTTATTTTATTGCATATTATAATTTCATGTTATGTTTTATTGCACGTTTTGCAATGTTAAAGGTTCCTTGTTTACTCAACCTACTGCTGTTCAGGTCGCTTAATAGGGTTAATGATCTAGAACTAGATGGGCACGACTGTTAGACTGGTGTCACTTAATGTTAATGGCTTGAATACCCCCAAGAAGAGGGACAGGGTTATGATGAATCTGAAGAAGGACAGAGCCCAAATTGTATATCTGCAGGAGACGCACCTTAACAAAGTAGAACATGACAAGCTAAAGAGATATGGTTATAGAAATCTGTACAGTTGTTTGTTTAATGGAGGTCCCAGAAGAGGTGTGACGATTATGATATCAAACCAGGTACAATACGAATACGACAAAGAGATAAGACATAGGGAGGGAAGATATGTTATTGTTAAAGGGAAGCTTGACAATGTGAAGGTTACTCTGGTGAATGTGTAAGCGCCCCCAGACTGTGATAAACACTTTTTTAGATTGCTATTCGATCTAATCGCAGCGGAAACAGAAGGGATTCTAATTTGTAGGGGGGATTTGAATGTAGATTTAAATTATAACATGGACACAACGAGCCTAAAAAACATCCAAAATACAAATATCAAAATACGTAAATACATTATTGAAGGAGATGGGGTTGGTCGATATATGGAGGAATCTACATCCGCTAGAGAAGGATTTCACACACTATTCGGCGGTGCATAAAGAACATTCTAAAATAGATTATTTGTTTATGGATCGAACCGATTACGAACCAATTGATAACAGAGCCAGAGGATATAGAAAGAACATTCCTGAGATATTATGAGGAGTTATATACACAGCCAGAGTCTGCACAAAGAGAGGAGATTAAGTCTTTTTAAACACACTAGACCTACCAAAGATAGGACAGACACAGAATGATACCCTAACAAGGGATATTTCAATAGAGGAGGTAGTGGAGGCAATAAAAAGATAAAAAACATGGGAAATCACCGGATTTGTGAGCGGGCGACAGACGCACGATAACATTAGGAGGACTCTGCACATTAAAGACCAGGCAAACAAACAGAAAAGAGAAACGATTCTGGTTAGCGTAGATGCCGAAAAGGCATTTGACAGGGTAAATTGGACTTTCCTATTCACAGAGAAGTTTGGATTCAACGATAAATCAATACAGATTATTCGGACTCTATATCAACGACCTACAGCTAGAATCAAAATAAATGGAAGCCTATCTAACAAGTTCGATCTACAGAGATCAACCAGACAAGGATGCTGTTTGTCACCAACCCTGTTCGCATACTTTATTGAACCATTGGCCAAAGCCATACGCGAAAATAGACGAATTCAAGGGGTGACAGTGCGCGGAGTAGAACATTAGGTCGGCCTCTTCGCAGATGACGTCATTGCATTCCTTGAACGGCCTAGTAAATCGTGGCCTGAATTGCAAGATCTCTTGAATGCATATGGACAGCTATCCGGATACAAGATAAATATCACTAATACCCAAGTACTCACTATCAATTATACGCCACCAAAGGATATCAGGGAAAAATACAATTTAAATTGGAATCTAAAGAAAAATTAATTATTTAGGCGTAGAAGTGACTAGAAACTTATCAGGACTATATAGGGCAAATTATGATAGGATTAACCGAGAATTATTAAAAGACATACATAGGTGGACCACCCTAACATTGCATTTTAGCTCAAGGATTGAATTAATAAGAATGAATGTATTACCCAGACTTTTATATTTGTTCCAAGCATTATCAATAGAGATACCTCAAACACAATTCATATCATGGGACAGGATGATATCCAGATTCATATGGGGGGGGGGGAAGAGGCCAAGAGTGAGACTCAGAACTCTCCAGCTAAAGAGGGAGGGGGGGGCTGAGTCTGCCGAACCTGAAAGAATACCTCCACACGGCCCAGCTGAGATATGTGCATTGTTGGTGTAAACTGGACTATGAAGCAAAATGGAAAGAAATGGGAAAATCATTTGAAATGTGTCTGATACAGAGTATTATTGGAGATAGGGAAACATTTAAGAAGGTTACAAAATTTACCTTTGAATTATGGTTCAAATTACTTTGACATAATAAGGGGGAGAAGGACGCAAATTTATTGAAATGGGTGGCTTTTGATAGCAGTTTTAAACCAGCTGGGTGCGGTGGGGGATTCGGACAGTGGGAGGATAAGGGCATTATGGCCTGGTGCACGCTGATGGACAAGGGGAAGATAATGAGTTTTGAAGACTTGAAAACGAAACATGGCCTGAATTAGCGGGAATTATATATTATGGAAAGACTGACAAACAGGCTACGGCTGACAGGATGACAGATGGACAGTAAATGGAGGAAGTGGACTCTTTGGCAGTTGACACAGACTTGACATGACAGCAGGTTTTTCATTTGTTTTTTTTTATCTCTGGTTGTGGATGTTAAAAAAAATGGTATGGAGACATTATTACAGATTCTTACCTGCCAAGGAACTGCACCTCTCCCCTGTGGTGATGAGGAATAGACTTGTACTTGCCAATCTCTCCATCTGGACGTGTGACATTGAAACCTGAATAGTGAACCCTAGATAGAGAGCAGGCTGCGTTATTATTCCTAACATTAAACTAACATAAAAATACAGCATACCTTAAACCAGTTGTGCCATATCATATAAATGAGGCTTTGTGCCTTGTTTATTTGTACAGTTCATTTAAACTATTAAAATGGTTGAACATTTACATAAAAACACACATCTAAAAACATATGTAATTTTATGCACTGGATGCTTTAATTTGAACTGTGGTCCCAGTCATGACCCGTTATGCCACTTACATTGTTCCTAGCCTTGCTGTTTCCTTCAAAAGAACTTATCTCATTAGGCCAATCATTATTGGCTGATAAATGTGTGTGTCGTCACTTGACAAAAACACAGAAGCACACAAGAGAGGGGTCTTGGGGGGGAGTCAGTCACCAGTGAAGACCACAATCAGTCACCTGTGAAGACCACCATCATTTACCCTGAATTAAGATATACTTTAGGTCTACCACGGCCGAAGAGCGTTTCAGTTGACTATCAGTGATAAGCATAAACCATGATGTGTCACAGGAAGTCTCATTTTATGAGGTCATTGATGACTTTGCCAAAAAGAAGTCAAGGCTCGTTCAGTTTGATACTTTTTGTGCCAATCTGAAATCTCGCCTAGGATTCCAACATTGCCAGGGCCAGCCCTGGCTGATGACATTGAAGCAAAACCCAGCCTAATTGCGTCATGTTTTCTAGTTTCTAGTTTGTGGCATGCCCACTTATATGGAGTGTATGGGGATGCTGACACGCTTGCTAGGTAGTTGAGGCTATTGCTTTATCTTAATTGAATAAGGGTATGCATGCATACTCGACTTGTGGTCTGGCAACAATCTGGGCCTCATTCAGGGGAGTTCCTACTCAGGACATTTGTCCGGCAGTGAGTTGTTCCTCGCCTCTCGGTTTTGTCCACTTCTACATATTGGATGTCTCAGCCCTGGTGATCTTAGTGTCCTAACTAGAACATAGTGTCTCTCTTGCTGGTTATTGGATGCTAGATAAACTTGTCTGCAGTTTAGGTTCCAACACATTGTATGGAATATTATGAAAAACTGCAGGTGGTGCTACTGAATATGGTCAAACTTGATCATGAGTGTGTAAGCACTTTTGAGGGTCACAGTGAGGCTTGCTTGTATAGATATATATTATAGACATCTATAATAATAATACATTTTTATAACACCCAACACGTTACAATATATCATTAGTAAATACAAGGTGTAAACCAAGGTTAATTAAAGGAGGAGGAAGCAAAGAAAATCTTCTATCTACTAATTCCAGAAATATCATCAGGGCAACTCACAATGTGACTAAAGCTTCCTATATGCATGTGGTATCATCATGTGACATCAAATTTGACACAAAACGACATCTTTTACACCAGGTTTTTTGCATAAATGTCCTCGGATATCCTCCTCTGTCGCCGAGTTTGCATGCACACGCTGCACACAAGCTCTCGCCAAGGGGGTATGAGCAAGTTGCGCGGTAGCATCACTAGTTCCGGAAGCATTGCTACCTACTATAGTGGAGATTTAGGCACTATAGAAAAACAGTAATGTATATTTCCACAGGTAAACAGTGACACACGCATCTTTTCTAATTTATATAGTCAGTTACAGACTGTCATTCCATTCCAAAACACAGGAAGGCTATCAAGCTTTGATAGAAGTGTAAAAGTTACATCAAAAACACAAAAATGAGAATCTGACATGTCCATATCCCCAAATGTAGAAAGCAATTTGAAAATAGTATAGGGGAGAGCGGGGTGATGAGAGACATCGGGTAATGTAAGACACCCCCTGTATCTAGGCAACGGAACACATTTGTGGTCATGTGACCATTATGTTTTAAAGCCCCTCCCATTCCCCCCTTGCCATGAAGGAGAAGTTGGTGCTGGTGCTGTGGTAATTATGTTTTTTCACCAATCCCCATGATTCTGTTACTAGTCCAATATTAGTTTTGGAAAGTGTGGTTGGCAATCTAGCTGTCTTGATTTTAACTATAACAAAATGTGTTATTATGGTACTTTACCCCCTTGATTTCTCTGGTCTGTCTCATTTTACCCCAGCTTAGGGGTACAGTGAGACAAAATCTTAAAAAAACAAAACAATCATATTTTAATTGCCCTTTGTCCTGACGACATTCTGATCATTTTCATTGCTATGAAACATCCTGAATTAATGGGAAATGTGTAAATTTTACTGGAATATCATTTTAGCTCGCCTAGAGGGGAGCAAATGTAAAAAATGTCTCACATTACCCCGCTCTCCCCTAATAGTATTCATATATATATATATTAACAATAAACGAACCTGAAACTAAAACTCCAGACAATCAAAAGGGAGCTTGCTGAACCCTAAAACAGATTTGTAGTCTGTGCATTTTCAGTTTGATATCATCACATGCCTCAGTCAGGGTATTTTACTACTTAACAACTACCATACATATCAGACCTCTGTTGTTTTTAGCCTGTTTGACTCAGTGCGCTTTCCATCATAAAACCTCCCATATATGCACAGCTGGGCCATGTTGGTACAGTTGTCGATTCATCCACAGCGATAGACATAAACCTTGCTTTCGAAGGTTTTCCAAAAGCTTCCCTGCGACATCCGTTGCCAGTAGCTCCACTCTGCAGAGAGTTGATGTGTTCCGAGAGAGGTACTTTTTTAATGGATGAAGTTAAGCTTTCCTTCACTTTTTCTTCAACAATCATTTGATCAATAACTGCAAGCATGCAGTCTTTAACAGTCTCCGACTAGGTAAAGGGCCTCTTCTGTCTGGTTAGTGTCTAGGCTACGTGTAGAGATGCTATCATGGCTCTCTCTTGTTCAGTGCAATAGCGACTTAGGGCACACTGACCTCGTTGAAAAGATGCTAACAGTTTGTTTACTTTCCTCCGCTGTTCATCCGAGCCCTCTGGAAAACTGTTAGAAAATGAGCCATGCTTCGACTTGTTGGTGTCAGCTAGCACAGGTGTTTCAGTGGGCAGCCAGACCAGAGCACAAGTGAGGAGTGGGTTGCGGCAACAAACACAGGTGCGTAACATAAAGACGTAACCATACAGGTTTGGTTGAGGCAACACTGAAACTCAAAGGATCTGGGTTGGATGTCCCAAAGTATATACGAGGCATGACCATTAGCTTTATTTTTTCTTACCAAGCTAAACTAATTTGCGGGCAGTCTTGCGGGTTATAGTTTAATTCAAATATCCCTTTAAACTTGTGCACCATTTGCAAGGCATTTTCCCTGATGCTCAGCATATTATCCTTGGTGATTTTAAAACTTGTGTTAATAAGAAGGCCCCTTCAACAATGATTAGAAGAAACACTTTGTAACATAATCAAAAGGTGTGTCAATGTTAAAAGTATTTATCCAGAAAAAAAATATCCGATAGAGATTAAGGGAGCAGCAATGACAAATTAATTGAAGAGTTATTGTCAGGTATGGCAACACAGATGCAGGCTATCAATCTTATGCGATGGTGTCACTATTAATGAACTGAATGGATTTTTTTACAACTCAAACTGTTATGTTTTTAAAAATGATTGTACTTACTAGGGATGTCGGGATGAACAGATTTTATGATAAAAGCGGTTTCATAACCCTAAGAATTCTAAAAACTACAATGTCTAACTATGGCTCTTCACAATAAAAGTCTCTTTCAGAAACTCTGCTTAGGATGACAGGAAACGCAAATACCCTGACCAACCTTCCACAATAAGGCAACTAAATAGAATAGCTTGCATAAATGATTTTTACTTTCTGTGAGCTAATTATTATTCCTAGAAAAACAATTACATTGTTCCCAGAAAAAACTAGCCTTCCATTAAGGGAGATAAAACTATCCCAAATGCGTTCACACATTCATACAATCCAAATGCAGTTTGGGGTTCAGTAACTTGCCCAAAGACACTTTGGCATACGGACTAGGGAAGACTGGGATTGAACTTCCGACTGTGTGGTTAGAGAACGACAGCTCTACCAGCTGCCACAGCTGCCCTGCCCATAATCAACTCACTCAAACCAGAAGGGTATCCCCTGCTGTGTTGAAACTGCAGAGAATCTCACACATGCACCTCCGGAGAAAATACAGAGGAACTGTGAAGTCCAGTGCATGTATGAAAACCGCTTTTCAGACATTTTTGGGTACTCGACAATGTGAGAAAACCACCTGGTCTGCTCATTGCTATTCCATGGCCAGGATTGCGTGTTAGGTCACATTGTACCCTTTGTAGTAGACCTTTTTTAGTCAAATCACGTGGCCCTTCTGCCATGTCGCACAGCATTTTTGTCCTCCCCTCTTCCCCACCCACCCACACAGACACACGCACACACTGTAGGTACCGCATGTGTGTTGCCATTAATGTATTATGTATTAGTCCCTGATACCAGGGTAGTTCCACACACTTTAGGTACCGATGTGTGTTACTATTAATGTATAATGTATTGGTCGCTGATACCAGGGTGGTTCCCCGTAATAATTAATTTTCAATTATAATAATATAAAATTGTTATAACCATGATTGATTATTATTAATAATTAGCAAATAATCGGCTCCCTTCTATGCCCAACATTAATGTAAAAGTTTGCTTGATGCTCTTTACCACCCTGGAGACAGTACCATATTTGCCATATAAATAGGACCCTTACCCATATTTTTTCTTAAATTTAAAGATTTATGTATTGATGCATTCAACAGAATGGTATTGTGAGTTTTAAATGGAACAAGTATTGTGTTTTTATGTTTTTATGTTTCTATGTTCATTGTATGCACCAATAACCAGAGCAAATTCCTTGTAGGTGTAAACCTACTCGGCAATAAATACTTTCTGATTCTGATTCTGTCATTTATTTCATCGATATGTCAGCCCTTAAAGTGATTGGTTAGTCCCATTTATTTTGGTCACCTCTATCTCTCTAGGTCAGGGGTAGACAACCTTTACTAACCCCAAATAAAGTTTTTCTGGAGCAGCAAACATATTTGATGACACAGCTTATAAAGTTTTATATCTAGTTATACTATATATATATATAAACTATAGTTTGTTGTATTTATGAAATTATAGAATGACAATAAAGAAAACTGTTGACATTTTATTGCTATTTTTATCTGTTACAACAAAGGAAAATACCAAATTGTTATGGAGAGTAGAACAAAATACATTGGCATGTGTAGACCTACTTTGAAATAAATTTAAGACAGAACTATGCTTTTTTGCTCATCCCCAGCTTGGTACTTTTCAGTAAATGCTGCCTGCTTGTTCTGGAAATGTCTTTCAACATTACACTTTTGTTGTTTGCTAATTCTTTGCCACATTTTGATGTTTGCATACAGGTAAGCAAACATCATTGGGCAGTGAAAGCAAATTAATCTGTCCACGCAGAATTGAACTCTCTATTTTTCTCAGAGACTTTCTTTTTGGGGATTTATCCATGGTTAGCTTATCGAGGCCGGGGGTCAGAAACTCAACATTAGCGACCTGCAGGAAAGGGCGCCAGGACATAGACCTAATAGGATGTGACTCATATTTTAGTTGACGAAATATTAAAACAAAAAGAGAGAGCAGGTCAGACTGGAGGCGGACACAGAAACTGAAGCTCAGTACAAACCAACTGCAGCTTCTGCTCTGATCAAGAAGCTGCGGCGCTGATCTCAGAGCAGCTGTGACCAGAGAAACTCAGTGTTTCACTATTTCCACTGTTAAGAAGCAGCCAGTAAGTCATTGACTGGCTGCTTCAAGTGAACAAGCTCTGATCTCACTGTGTGCGTCTCTCTGAGCGAGTGAGTGGGGGTGGAGGCCCGGGGCCTGTGTGTGCACTCTCTGGGAGCCCGCACACACGCGCAGATTTCGTCAGTGCAATCTAAACACCATAATGATGGAAAATTGTACTCTTGTAAAGTTATTGTCAAACGATGTGGCCTTGTCAGGGTGTCAAATTTTATGTATTGCAGTTAAACAGCAGTTTCAGTGTACATTATCCAATCTTCACCAAAATTATTTTCAGTAAGCGTCTCGGCCTGAACATCTCTACACTGCCCCTTACTGGGAGATGTGGTCAATCCTGTGCTTTTTCATTGAACTTATCACATTTTTTGGGGGGGGGCTCACCTAATTCACAAAACTGTACCGATAGCTCCCCCTGCAGCCGCACTGGCGGCAGGTTCCACCAACAGGTATGAAAATCTAATAAAGTATATGTACGATACCTCACCATTTTAAATGTAATATTGTTGTATTTTTGCCAGCTCCATGCATTTTACTTCAACAATCTCTTCCTAAAGGATGAATCCGACTTGCTTCATATTGGGTCACTTTAATCTATACAACTTCAACATAAAACGTTGTGGTCTTTATGAGGTTCTGTTTAGCAACGTGTATGTGAAGTGTCGTCAAACTGTGTCCAATCCGCCAAACTTAACATGTTTGATGATCTTCTGTGACCCCATTTACATGCCAAAATTCATTTTAGCACCCCCTACTAGCAACAGGATGCATGCCTTAACAGGATGTGACATTTAACTCCTCCATGCAGTGTGAAACCCATAATGCAATGCCATATGAACCAATTTCAAGTAATTACACTGAAGCCACAGCACACCCTGACGCACACTTGGATTGTAAAGGCCAAACAATAGCCGCTTGCAGCTTGAATTAGGGCCCCAGCAGGGACCGCTGCAATGACCTTATTGAAATTCAAGTAATAGTTTTTCCTAATAATGACTTGCATATTTTGTGGCCTAAACATGCATAGGTTTTGCTGAAACTTTGCAAAAAAATAAGGGGCATGCCCGATTGACCTGAGAGTCTGTCCCAACATTTGTGCGAAAAGTGGCGGATGCACAAAATGGGGTTTGAAAGATATGTACTCAATGGTTTAAAATGAGACATTGGTTTCACTACACTGACTACCTGTTAAATTTAATATATAATTAAAAATCCTCCTCCTCACCTACAAGGCCCTTAATAATATGGCAGCATAATACTTTAAAGAGCTGATATCATCATATCATCCCACTTTTTTTAGAGACGGTATTGTATATTCTCTTTCAGTGAAATGGCACAGTTTTCACTCAACATGTTCCCAGCAAAGTTGAAATGTTAACCCAGGGGTGTGTTTTTTTTGGTATAAGATTTATTTTAGGTATACAATTGGTAGTTTAAAGAGTTTTCTGCTGTGTTTTTGGCAGCTGTCTTGTTGCGATGTTAGGGTGGGGGTTGGATGTCATCAGGGTTGTGCAGTCCTTGGGGTCTTCACAAGCCTTGGTTCTCTCCCGATTTAATACTTGCCTTATGTTTCCATGCTATGTCTTCTGCCGGTGTAACAGGCCATAGTATACCCCCAATCCGGACTATACCCGGGGTTAAAGGGGCCTAGGCTAGATTATACCACGGGTATGTTATGGTCTAGGCCAATTTATAGAATTACTTAATTTTTCAACATTTTATTGGGGGTTCAGCTTTGTCAGGTAAATTAAGTAAGAAAGCTAACCGACTTAAATCTTAAAACTCTAAAACATATACTTTTATTACTTGAACCAGAAAAACTGAAAAAATATTAGACTTCCACAAAGATTAAAATAAATAAAAGTGGAGCTTTTATGAATGGCTATCAGTGTATCCAGCACATCAGGATTGGCATCATCTGAAAGTGGCATGGGGTCCACAGTGTCATCTTCTGGGGGTTTGAGGTCCATAGGAAGCTTGGCCTTCCGTCAATACATTAACTCCAATGGAGTGCACTTGGTTGAGGCTTACACAGATGTGTGATAGGCAAACAGAGCACCAGGGATGAACTGGTCCCAGTTGTTTCTTTGGTCATTGACAAGCTTACTAGGAGATTCTTTGAGTTTCAGATTGTCACGTTCCCGTTGGCCATTTGTTTGTGGGTGGTGGACAGATGAAATGCGGTGATCTGTTTGAAAATGCTCCATCAGGTTGTCGATGATCGAGATCACAAACTCTCGTCCCTGGCCAATAATCAGAGTGTCCATACAGCCAAGGCGGCAAATAACAGAGTACAACAAATGTGCTACTGACATGGCAGTCTTATCTTGAACAGCTGTTGCGGTTAAAGGCCCAGGTTAGAGCACTGTGGTCTGTGAATAAAATTATAAGGATGACGGAAGGGATCTTTGTATGTATTTGTTTATTATATGTGTTAGGATGTATATGTGAGGTTCTTTAAAAGGCAAATATGATAAATATGGGGGAAGCGACGCCGCGCAGGCTTGGTTTTTTGGGTAGTGCGGGTTGGCGGTGCTTCCAGAGGTTCGAGGGATCGGAGATCAATTAAACCCTACATGGGATTTTCTTGCCGAAACGGGATTATTGCCTGGGAGTTGTTTAATGGATTAACGCAAGTACTGAACATTTTCTGGGCACTTGGAAGGTGGTGAGGACAGCGTTGACTTTGTTTGGATTGTTTGCGACAACTCACCACGCCACACCTGCAGGTTTTTTGTTTGGGACATTGCTTGGGGATTATGTTATGAACCTGGGGTGGGGAAATATTGATGTTTGTGATTTTTGTAAATAGCGTGTTTATGTTCACGTATCCGCCTTTGTTTGCGGGCACGAGCTGAGGTGATATGTGGGGTTGATGGTGTTTTGTGTAATACAGATTATTGTACGCAACCTGTTTGAGTGTATTTCGTTTATATATATATTTATCTTGTTTGTGGTGAGACCGATGAAAGGGTTATCGGTCCAACCAGTGATTATTCGTTTATTATAATCCAGGTCAGGTGGCATGCGCCCGTACACAGCGGGTCAGGACCACCTGTGGTCCTTAGAAATAATGCGTAGTAATTTTCCCCTTGGGTCTTAAACAGGGCGAATTGTTACACAGTTTATCCCGGGGTAAACTCTGGCCTGGGCCAAAGTATACCCGGGTTTAATCTGGGCGGGGGTTAATTTGGCCTGTTTACCAATCTACATTTTCAGTTAAGGAGAAGGGTTAGCCTCCTAGATTTTTTCAGCTGGAACGTCAAGGGTTTTAACCACCCCATTAGGAGAGAAAGAAAGTGCTATCACACGACGAGCAATTCAAAGTTTCTATTGCCTTTTTAGTTGTCGACCCTAACCTTCTGGTCGCACTGTTCAGCACCACCGGAGAGGTTGACACACGTCTGACACCAACCAAGGCTCCCACATTGTCCTTTGACTCCCTGCTGGCCAACTTATTATAAAATTCCAAGAATGCGATATTCCCTCAGGCATGGCACTTGGGTTCGAAGTTGGGAGGGGATATGATGTATTTTATGTTTAATATGAAAACTTAATACAAATATTTCTGAGTAAAACAAAATTGTATGGGGTGGTCTACAGTATTGAAAGCTGACCTGATATTCAAAAGAAAGAGGATGGATAATTTACCAGCATCTTCATGCAAAAGAAGGTCATTGCGTATTGTCAAAAGAGCAGTTTCTGTAATGTAGAAGGACTGAAAACCAGATTGGAATGCATCAAATTAATTATTGTCTTTCAGGTACCAATTGTTTGAACACAGCATTTTCAAGAATCTTGGTTAGATAAGACTGATATTTTTGAAAGAGGGCTGTTATTATTGAGAGTGAAGAGGTCTAGGTTGGGTTTTTTGAGGAGTAGTTCAACTAGAGCAGTTTTGAAATTAGCAGGGTAGAAGGCAGATGTCAAGGAGCTATTTATAATTGCTAGATTGAAAGGACTAAGAGTTACCATATCAGTCAGAGTTCAGGAAGAGTCACTGGTAAAAAAGGAGCTGAGGAATGGCATGTTAACTGGTCTAGAGGGCTCAAGGGCAGGAAGGCCATGGGGGTGCTGTCAGTCATGGATCCCACAATTCGTTAAAGTGTTTTGAAAACTTTAGAGTTTGGAAAATTCTGATAGATGAAGTTGGAAAAGTAGTTTGCCCGTGCTTCTTTCACAGCAGCATTATATTTGTACATGAAGTCCTTCATGTGTTCTTAATTAATATTAAGTTTGCTGGCTTTCCATTTGAGCTCCACTTTACGCACCTTCCTCCTTAGAAAGCGGGTGATGTCACTTAACCACAGATCAGATTTGACACTAGTTCCGATTGGGGCAACTGCATCCAATGATGCCAGTCAGAGATTATTAAAGAAGTTCACCAGATGTTCAGTGTCAGTTACTGTATGTGGGGCAGGGCCGAAAAGAGTAATAAGAATGCATATGAAACTTTGCCAGCTGTTGTTGAATTAATAATGTGAGAGCTAATGGGGGCCAGTTTGATTTCGGGCGGTGAGGGAGAATATAAATTATTAGTAACACAAAAGAGGTCATATACACAGATATTAATAAGATCTTCAGGTCAAATGATATTACAAGATCGAGAGTATGGCCCTTGTCATGGGTTGGCCCAGTGGGGTGTAAAACTAAAATAAGTGATTCTAAGGGGTAAGAAATTCCCCTGCCAGAGTATCACCTGCACAACAATATTAAAATCACCAATAATGCAGATCCAGTCATAATTAGGCAGAAGTAGAGCGAGCTGAACTGAGTATTCAGAGAGAAAATTGCAATTTGGTTTGGGAGGCCGGTAGACTAGAAGGAATAAAAAAGGAGGATGCATGTAACACAAAATGTTAGGCTTTCAAATGAAGCAAATTCCCATAGGACAATGGTTTAAAGGAAAACAGCCTCTCAATAAAAAAGCGCCCCCTAATTACTCTAAGGATGTTTTTTTAATGGCTAGGTAGTGGAAAACTCTAGCCTGGATGCCAGACGAACTTAGCCCCGCCCACAACATTTTTGGGGCAGTTCGGTCTGGGGTCGCTCTGTTGAGGAAAAATGATGCCCGACCGGGCCAATCAGATTGTCAGGGCGGGCTTTATACGATGATTGACAGATGATCAACGGTAACGTAATCAACCACGTCATCAAAGTGCCCTTGGGTTGAATTCGTTTTCAACAAACATGCCTGCCGCTGGCGAGCTGAGATGTGTAGATGCTGCCATTGAGTCTGTTTTAGAAGACATCGACAGCGCATTCATTTTGAAAGAGGAACACAGAACGTGGAGGCGACGCCAAAGCACCGCGCTAATCCCTATCGCCCCGGTGCTAGGCCGGTGCAACGGACACTGAAGCGACGCTGAACCGCCGGGCAGCGCTAATAATATCACCCGTTGATCCAGTAGATCGCTGCACGGCTTTGTGCCAGTCACACCGGAGGGTGAAGCACCGCGCTGCGCCATGGCTGCCCCGGTGCTTCAGCCTCCGGTGTGACCGGCACAAAGTTTTAACATGGGAGTGGATGGGAGCCAGCTGAAGCGTCCGGTGTGAACCGGTCAGTAAATAACTCACAATGCGTTGCTTAGCATACGTCACATACTACGTTGCTCTGATTGGTTGTAGGTCTATCCAATTGAGCGAAGAGGAATTTTACTTCCTGGTCAGTTGAAACACGCCCCATAATCACAGCCCAATGGAGCGGTCTCAGACTCACATTCTGACTAAAATTGTGAGTCTGACAACGTCAGGCTAGGAAAACTCATTAAACTTTGCAAATTTATCAAGATTGGCCCAACTTCATTTCTAAAATGGCTGTTGAGCATGGGTGTGGCCAAATGACTGAAGGGTGCCCCCGAGAATATTTCAATAAAGGAGCCCCCCGTTGTTTCACATACATGTGTGAAATTATACTCAAAAATCGAATGAATGGGACTTAAGTACTCTAACCCAGTGATTCTCAAACTGTGTGGCGCGCCCCACTGGTGGGGCATGGAGGCATTAACAGGTGGGGCGCGCGACCGGGAGGGGGAAATGTGAGGCGGAACTAATATTATAGCCGAACCAATGTTTTAACGTCCGCATCTCATTGACGGCGCAGCAATAAACGAATCGCTCTTTCGCTGTAGCCAGGGGTCGGCAACCCGGCTCTTCAGCCCCTCTGCAGTGGCTCCCTGTACAGCGCACACTCTCATGCCCCGTGGCTCTGCCCCCTGCCCCGCTCACTCACTCAGAGACACACATAGTGAGATCAGAGCTCGTTCACGTGAAGCAGCCGGTCAGGGACAAACAAGAGACGGTGTTCAAAAACCAAGTTGAAAAGAAAATACGATGAAGCCTGTCTTGCTCTTGGGTTCACAGTCAAAGGGGGAGGATATGAGGAGAGACCAGTGTGGATTTTATATCTGAAAACTCTATGAGACCCAACAAATTAAGAAGACACTTAGAAACATTACACCCCAGTCACATGCATGTGTTCTTTTTGACTTAGCTTTATCATCTTTGTAACTAAGTGATATAATTGAATAAATGTTTTCTCTATTATTGAAAAAGTACAGACTGATGGAGGAATGTAGTGATAAATGTCCCCAAAATACTTAAATTACGTTGAATTTAAGCAAAGTTATGGCACTATTCTTTGAAAAAGCAACAACGTTTTTTTTATTTGTACATCAGAAATTCCTGAAAGTAATGTGGATTAATGTGTATGTTATGTAAATACACATGTTAAACTTAGCCCATTTTGTTGGGGCTGGGGAGACGGTGGGGCATGAAAAATATTCTAGACCATTAGTGAGGCATGACAGAAAACGTTTGAGAACCACTGCTCTAACCTAAAAGAGTGACAGTGGAGCAGGACAGAATTCCATCGACTTTTTGGTGCTTAAACTGCTCTAAAAGCCACAAATGGAGGTTATCATACATAATTTTTAGCTCAAAAAGAAGGAAAACTGAGAAATGTCAGTGTGAAATGAATCAGACTGAACTTTTACTGTTCAGTCTGATTCACTGTTACAATTTGGTTTAACTTTAAAGTTTCCAAGCCCTTTCCAAGCTCTCCATTTCTCACCTGTCTGCAGGAGTGTGTCTGCTGGTCTCTGTCGCACTTAACACAAACTGACAAGCACATGCATTTTGTTATTTATCGATGATGTCGGATCATAACTCTGGATCGTTATTGGGAATTTAATTGTGATGTCCTGGCTGTACACGTCACATTATATCTCATGGTGAAATGTTGGACTTCTTCTTATAAACTTGAAAGAGAATCAAAGAAACACAAAGTAAACTTCAAGTACTGTTCAGGTCCTAATAACTTCTGATTAGTGTGCACTAAGGTTAAGGGGAATGGAGGAAGGAGGAAATGCAGCAGGGGTATACAGCACGGTAAAGTGATACTGGGCATATTATGTGTGCCTACACAGCCCGACTTTTGATCAAGAAAATACAGTAGTTATAACAGTAACCTCAGATTGCAGCAAAAACACTTCCAGTGTAAACAACAGACAACCGCAACAAATACACAGCACAACCGTGGTGTAGCGACACGACTCTCACGGAGGCAGTGTGGCCAGAGCTTCATAAGGCACGACAAAAGGAGACCGTCATAGCAAAACAAAACGTGGGATAATAATTTGGTTTATGTCGATAACTTGGTTTTCATAATCGTTGTAGGCCATAATCGTAATTGAAATTCAATTAGTTGCCCTGCCCTACTCAATAGTGTTTTGAAAATCAGGCCCCCCTCTGTTTAATACATACATATGTGTATATTATGTTATTCTTATCTGTGAACTCTCAAGAACAATAAATGACTAACACCTGAAATCCTTGTGGTCTGGACTATATACAAGTCTCTGGCCGTCTCAAATTACTTGCCAGACTTTCCAGCAGAGGGTACCCTCTTGCACCTTTTCTCTACTGTTGCTTTAAAATAAACTAATGTAGGTCAAAAGTATGAAAATAACAAAAAATTGTGTCTGTCTGTGTAGTGTTGTGCTGTTATATTGCAATAAGAAAAACTAGAAAATGCAGCGTTGAAAAAACATCAACCCTTTGGACTCCTACATAAATTTTCAAAGGGCTGAAAGTATCCACTCTACCTCCCCTTTTGGACACTAACCTGTTCCACAAGTCATCATCTTCTCCTCCCCAGCCCCAGAAGGCATTGGGAAAGCCATTAATCTTGCGGAACTGGTCCACAGTGAGTCCACTCACACCACCAAAGAATTCACTGTATGGAAGACTGGAAATAACAATAAACATGAGGTTAATACCACATGTCAAAATATCCACAGCAATCTTATATTTTTTTATGATAACCAATGGAAACAGCTTATAATGATCACGGATATAGGGATCAACTGTTTACAAGGATTAAAAAGCTTGGGAAAGAATAGTTCCTCAACAAATGCTGTTTAATAATTCAGTTAAAGTGATCAAGAAATGTGCTTATATGTTTGGCATCTACATTTTTATATTTAAGTTTTATCCAGCTCTGTCAGTAACTGCCCTTCTGAGAGAGAGATTTGATTTTTTATATTGTCAAACCCCTTTTATTTGCTCAAAAACAAACAAAACTTGTACATAAAATAAATTGAATGCAGCTTTATTTAACAATATGACCAGAAACCAACTCATCCTTCTCCAGAGAACACAACACTCGCTTGAGGCACTACATCCTTAAAGTCTGCCACATTTGTCGAATGAAAAATAAATAAAATAGTCTCTCTGTGTAAGGAAAGGCCAAGCATCTTGAATATTGGGACTGATCACAGAAACAAAAGCATTAACAGCCACAACACCATGAAGAACCCTCAGTGTAAATCTGGGAAAGAATTATTATAAACAGGCTGAATCAGTCCATGACAATAAGCAGCAGTAAGTAAGAGTCCAGAGCGAGTAAGCTATTGATTAGAGTCTCACAGCAGGAGGCATATCACCCTGACTGACCTTGGTCCTCAGTTATCAGTCATATCTAATAACCTCATTTATAACCGTTGCATATGCACACAAGGGGGTCTGAAAGATGAGTAAGTCACTTTTCACGCAAAGTTATGATCTAGAAAAATAAACTTCATGGGAGAATGTGTGCACTTGTACATTAACACTGACACTTTTGGCAAAGGGAAAATGGCGATGCAGGTTTGAGGTGGTGAACTGAAGCCAGATTATTGATCCACTTCATCATTAACATTAAAACCAACTGCATTATTTTTGCTCGTTCGAAAAATAACTGTCCCTTCTATTGTGTTGATACAATTAATCAGCAGAGTTGCGTCATTAATAATTTTGAATAATATCTTCTAACACTGTGCGTGTATCATCAAGTGCGACTTTAGTTTGATAATGTGTGTGTGTGTGTGTGCGTAAAATGTCTGCTGGTCGTGAGTGTGCCATCATGTGAACAGAGCTCATTGGAGATCACTTCCTAAAAATAAAGAAAATCCCACTGATCTGTGAACTAATCTTTATATATATATATATAATGCACTCACATGTACATGTATTTGTCCAGCTTGGCAGCAAAGTGGCGTGGCATCTGACCACAGCCGTAATAGTTTCGATCGTTCACAGGGATGTGGTCAACATCGTGAAAGATAAAGCAGTCCCACTCCACGTCCTTCATTGCCTCTAGGAATCCCACGTTAAAGAGCATAGCTCTATTAAAGGGTTGGCTCCCACTCTAAACACATACATATGTGAAAACATATACCATATAATATACCATTTATATTTGCTATGTACAGTTGCAATCAGAAATATTCAACCCCCCAAAGATTTTAAGGATTTATCAATTAAAGTAGACAGAATCTTGTTCTTTGATCAAGATTCTGCTTCGGATGCCTTCTTTATGAGTTGAGTGATACAGAAAATCAACACGGAAAATGCATGATGTAGTATTTGTGTGTAGCAGTATATTTTGTTAAGATAGCCATGTCACAATTATTCAACCCCTATAAAATATTGTTGTTTTTAAAGCTGTCTGACAGTTTTTTTTGTCCTAAAGTTGAGTTGAAACATTATTAAGCCTTTGGGAACTCTATACTGATCCTTTATTTGCTTCAGCTGTGATGCATATATAAACCCCACCCATGAAGGTATTCAAGGTGAGTTGCAATCATGGGAAAGACAAAGGAGCTTACACAAAAGCTGAGAGAGGAGATTATTTCATCACACCTGAAAGGCCTTGGGTAGAAGAAGAATTCCCCAAAAAATTATATTCCAAGAGACACAATATGGAACATTATAAGGAAGTTTACAACTGATGGAGCAAGCCCAGTATTTCATCAAGGACCCTCAGCAACTTAGTCAGAACAACTCAGATAAATCCCTGTGTGACTACAAGACACCTACAGGATGACCTGATGAAGGCTGGTACAAGTGCTGCAGTGGCAACTATAAGACATGCACTGAATAATAAAGGACTTAATGGCCGGCTTCAAGACGCACTCAGCTCTTGACCACAAGCAACGACTAGAATATGCCAGGAGGAATTTGGATAAGCCTACAGAGTTTTGGGTGACAGTTTTATGGACTGATGAAACCAAACTGGAACTGTTTGGACGTATGGACCAGCGGTATGTCTGGCGTGTGAAAGGACAGGCTTATGACCAGAAGAATACCATCCCCATAGTCCAGCATGGAGGTTGGTCAAAGATGATATTGGGCTGTTTTACTGCGGCAGGAACTAGAAATCTTTATTGTGTACATGGCATCATGGATTCACAGAAATACCAGGCCATTTTAAAGAGGAATGTGATTCCTTCTGTTGACAAATTGAACCTTGGTGATCATTGGACTTTCCAGCAAAACAATGATCAAACGCAAAATCTCCAAATCCACCAAAGCTTGGTTGAAAAAAAGATCCTGGAACGTCCTGGAGTGGCATTCACAGTCACCAGATTCAAATTTGATTGAAAATCTTTGGTGGGATTTAAAGAAGGCAGTTGCAGCATGGAAGCCATCAAACATCACTGATCTAGAGGCTTTTGCACTTGAAAAATGGGCAAAGATTCCAATCGAGAGGTGTAAGAAGCTTGTCCGCACTTACCGAAAACAATTTTTAGAAGTTATAAAAGCTAGAGGATGCGCCACAAAGTATTGCAGCTGGGGGGTTGAATAATACTGCACATGCACATGTTTTGAAAGAGTTACATTTTTCATTTGAACTTCAAAGTTAAGTCAACTTCTGTTGTCAAAATAACTAAAATACGCATCAATAAATATCTTTTGTTGTTTGATGAGGTTTTTTTTGTCATTTATTGTCATTATCTGTCATTCACATCACTATAATGTCTATTGAGGTGAGGGGGTTGAATATTTCTGATTGCAACTGTATAATGATAGTAAATAATGTAAAACCTTGTTCAATATCAGCAACTGCCTTCAGTGCATCGAATGCCTTTTTTTATTTTTTTTTAAAACTATTTTTTTTACTATAAATCATTTATAAAGCATGAGCTTAAAATATTTTCATTCAGCTTAATATCAGACTTTTATGCCTAGTGCACACTAGACGAATCAGGTCTAAAATTGGCCTGATTATCCCATAGTGTGCAGCAGCCCTAGCTTAAACAAAAAATGCCTCACAATACAATGTAGTACACTCAGACATCAATACACTGCACCTGTTCAATGACGTAGAAGGCAAACTGCAGCCGCTGTCTCTGCAGCATTGGGATGAGGTGGTGGAAGAGAATGGGGAGATGTTCATGGCGGTTTCTAAATGGAATTAGGATGGCTACCTACAACACAAATATGTAAGTACGAATCAATATATGCTTATAATATGAATGCATTTTGTATAATGTTAATGGAGTGTACTTACAACCCCCACTCTACCAATCACCCACTCTACCCAGCTGGTTTCATAGTGGGCTGTATACAATTATACCATTATTATAGGTGCTGGATTTTTTCACATCTTGCAAGTGTTGCTGTACCTTAATGTAATATGTTGTACTTCTTCGTTAATATATTTTGGTATTTCTGTGGTAATGCATGCATAATAATAATCATAATAAAACAAAAAAACAGCAATTAAAAACTGATTTGGTCATTCTTACAATGGCAACGGTCAAAGCTATGAAGCATTCTGGTAAGCCTTAAATTAAAAACAGTGTTATCTGTAAATGTAAAATCTAAAAACCAACCTTCCAGTGAGGTCTGCAGTCCTTTGGTTTCCAACGCCCTCCGAATTCAATGTCAAAAAACTTGGAGAACTTTAGTTCTAAAGCCTCCATAGGGATCTCTGTCATGTTCACTTCCATTAGGCCGTCTGTGAAGAGTTTTTGGTTCAAGGTTCCACAGATACATGAGCAACAATAAACAAAGAAGAAATAAAAAACAAATCACTACAGGAAAACACAAGACAGTCATGTTTGAAGGAGTCTGTGGTTTTACCTGCCACCATAAATGTATCAATAAGATAATATAAACCAAATCAATTATTATTATTTATCAAGCATTAATAAGTGGCACTGTTAAAAGATTGCAGCACTTCAAATTTTCACTGGCCAACCATAATATCTATTGGATGGAGAGCTGGTATTATTAATATTATTGTGATTGGATTAAGTAATGTCACCAAAAAGGATAAGCATATAAGACCACCTGCTTTCCAAAAAGCTTTTTATTTTTTCCAAGCTAAACAATGATGCAGCAAAGCAGAGAGCAGTAACGGTCATTTTAAATAAAAAACTTGAATGAATTAATTCATTGACCTCCTGAAAAAAAAACTTTTCTGGTGCTGGGTACCAGTCTACTCACTCATAGAAGGCAATCGCTCAGGGCAGGGAAGGTAATTGGTATAGGTGAAGTTCTCGGGAAGATATGAAGTTGGCTGGACCAGGTATTCACTGGAGTTACTGCCATCAGGATAGTCTACAGTAATGAAAAGAAAAACTCAAAGTCAAAACACTATAATACAAAAGATAAATAGTAAGAAATTTGCCACGATGCTCAGGGAGTGTAATGTAAATCTCTATTACATTACACCAAAAAGTACAGCGGTTGGTCCTCACTATAACCTGGGCTATTAATATAACTACGTGTGTTATATGTAGACCCCAGAGTATCTTACAAAGACAAAACAAAAGTAGGCTGCTAACAACTCAAATAATACAGGTAAAACTAAATCAATGCACCAGCAAACACCCAAGCTAAACCAAACCAAACAATCAGAGCTCTGCCACAGCTCAACCCAAAAACCTCCTCTCGCTAACAAAAAACACAGGACTATTTAAAGGGGAAGGTCCGTTGGGAGATCCAGATCAGGTGTGGTGATTTTATAATTGGAACCAGGTGAGATGAGCGGCCATGATGCTTCTTCCTCTTTGGCCACCTCACTGACGCGCCCTGCGCGAGAGCTCCTCTTTCCGGTCCCTGCAGCAGGGTTTCCCCCAGCACTATCTTGTTAAGGCGGCCGCCTTAACAAGACTAGGGCCCCGCCTTGACTACCAATGTATTGAAAAAAAAAAAAAAAAAAAAAAAAAAGTTGAAAAAAAAAAAAAAATGGCATTGATAATACTCAGGTAATACTGTTTACAACATTAGTCGTGCCAATAAAGTTTTTTGAGTGTAATTGAGACGGCGACATCTGGTGGTTGAATATATTGTTGCATAGTCTATCATAGTCACCTGTCAATCTACCGCCAGTGACGTGCGGTGAGGTCAGTGAGTGGGTAGGCACTGAGTTCTGAAAGCCAGATTTCTCTAAACCTATATATTGTTAAATCAAAAACAATAAACAACAAACAGGCACGCACGGCCGATTTCAAATAAGTACTACTTCTATTCAACTTAAAAAATAAAAGACAGCATTCATCATTATGTAGGACTACAGCATAACGGACAGATAGGGCCGCCTTCTCCAACGTGGAACGCCCTCTCCGCGGCTCCTCGGAGAGCTTTTCGTGCAGCTCTCCTTTTTCTAACTACACGTCGAAATGGCGGAGAGCCCACGGATAGCCCTTGGCTGTGATTGGTCCGCTAACGCCAGCATTTCGGAATGGAAACTTCCTGTTCCATTCCCTACATCACAATTAACCAAAATCACAACTACGACTATATAATTAATGTGACAAGTGTGTTAAGCCAGCGGCGTTGTCCGGCTGACGGTGGCTGGTTAGAGCACTTACGGCACGTGTGTACGGTCACATACTGTTATAACGAACTTTCATAACGTGGCTAGCGGGCTAACCACCATGCTAACTGCGGTGGGAACAGCGCAAAAACCCGCTGACTTTAATCACACGGCTCATGACACTCTTTCTCAAACACCGTCAGGTTAGAAGCAAACACTTTAGATCGATACTAACTAACGGTAGTAGTTAGTATCGGGTGTCCCTGCTGACTGTGTGTGGAAGCTGGGGGGAAGCTAGCTGCCTCCGTGTAGCTTCAAGCTGTTGCAGCTGTTGAATTAGCAACGCAGTTTGGAAACAAGACCGGGGAACCGCTGCGTTAAGACACGATAACATAAGCATTATGACCCACTGGGTGTCACTTTATTCAGCAAAAACTGTCGCGTCATCAACATCCTTTTTCTGTTAGCTGCCATTGTTCACTGTGTGTGAGGAGCCGGGAGGACGTAAATAAACCTATCGTGGACTTCTTCTATATACCTCATGAGGTAGGCTTCTCTAAGCTCGACTTCAGTTGCGCCATCTACTGTTCTGGCGGTGAATTGTTTTCACAACAAAAAGGCTCGTAGAACTATAAATCAAAAAGGGTCCGTCCGCTCCGTCCGTCCGTCAGTCCGCAACGGACTCGGAGTAGCATACATTGGCCTTAAGCTGCGTAAATGTCTAGTAATATCTCGATTTTAATTGGTCCATGAATGATATGTAACGTAAAGGCTTATGTGGCATACCATTTACGTAAAAAAGGCACAAAGAATGATGCTTATTTGCGTACATGTTAAATCATACAGAATCAGGTGCGCATGCGCGAAAACTTTTTTTTTCTTGCCGTCCACAATGAATAGGCGGTTAATTTGAACGGAATCCGACATCACAAACTGTCATCTTCCGAGGCAGCTTGATTTTTCTTAAAAACCGGCTTAAACCCTATTTTGTAGTGTCTGCATGTTTTCCACAACATTTGTACCTACTGTTGTTTATTTATATTGAAATAAACAGTTGTTTATTTCATTCATGCGTACTGGCATCTTTGAGCAAAATACCCCCAAAAATTTTCGCCGCGCCGCTACGCGCCGCGCCAACAGCACCGCCACCTGCTTACCACCTTGACTGAGACAATTACTGGGGGAAACACTGCTGCAGGCATCACCAGTCAACCAGGAGGAGGAGACCAATCAACAACACAAAACAGAACACAATACATGCATACATTTAAAACATACAGAACACTGTACATAACAGATATTGACAAGGAAACTTTGGTGCAACATCCTTTTCACTTAATATTTTGTCTTCAACCACACGCTACACACAGAAAATAGGTAAGAATGACTCTGTATAAGAGCAGCAACATGTGCAACACTCATGCAGCCAGTGGCCCAGGCATTAGTTCCATCCTTTAAAAAGGTGAGGTTAACTCGTACTTCAATGCTATATTGCAATAACATGAGGTGTTCTGTTAAGGTAGTGTTTACTTAATATTGTAGGGAAGGCACAGAAGGTTTGTTTGACCTTATCCAATGAAAGCCAGAATTATGATGGTATGTGGTAAAAGTTAGTTTTGCATGCTTCCAAGTTGGTTCTGGAGGCAGAAAAGCCATTTAAGCCTCTTAATGCTGAGATGACAGGAAAGATAGTGGATGCAATCCGTTCACCGAGGGTGAACTTTATGGGCCACAGAGTCTTGCGTTACAATCACTACCCATTTTATTGAAAACTAGAGGGAAATGCACTCCTTCATGCTATGCACGAGGGCAGTGGTTGCCAACCCGTCAAACTAAACACCAGGTCTCTACAGTACAAAGATGAGCATCTTCCGATCTGTCGATAACCAAAGCCCTGTGAGAACAAATTAATGGATTCAGGAAGTGAAAAGGCTGAAGTGCTTTTACTTTGAAACAGTTTTGGGAAGTGTCGGAAATACGTTACTGACATGGACAGGTGTGGTTCACAGCACAATAAACAGAGAAAATTATCTTTCACCTTAGTTTAATTGTTTATCGTTTGCATTTATGTCATAAACAAATTGTTGCAACACTTTCTGTATGCATTTCAAAATAAAAACAGCTTTTCTGTTGACCGAATCCATAATTTTGTTTAAAAAAGAAAAGGTGGTTAATTGAGAAATATTTGCAGGAGCAGAAGATGCATACCTTCATACTGGATAGTACATGTATTTATTTAAGTACACAGGACTGCTTTTATACAAGGAAATAGTCAGATTTGTTGCCATAATCAAGGCAAAGCCTTTATTAAAAACATTGTGCTGCAATAGCAGCTCCTCTAAACATATTATTGACCTGAGAAGCTAAATATTGAGCATTGAACAGATGCTGTAAATATGAATTGATATACAGTGTATATCAAAAGTCTACACACCCCTGTTAAAATAAGAGGTTTTTGTGATGTAAACAAATGATAAATCCTGTCCAAACTTGTTCCATCTTTAGAGTGGCTTATAACGTGAACAATTCAGTTGAAAAACAAACTGAAATCTTTTAGGCGGAAAACAATTAATTAAAAAACTTAAAATTACCTGGTTGCATAAGTGTGCACACCCTTAACCTAATACTAAGTTGAAGCACTTTTGGATTATATTACAGCACTCAATCTTTTGGGGTAGGAATCTATAAGTATGGCACATCTTGACTTGGCAATATTTGCCCACTCTTCTTTGCAAAAGGGCTCCAAATCCGTCAGATTGCGAGGGCATCTCCTGTGCACAGCCCTCTTCAGATCACCCCACAGGTGTTCAATTGGAATCAAGTCTTGGGTCTGGCTGGGCCATTCCAAAACTTGAATCTTCTTCTGGTGAAGCCATGCTTTTGTTGATTTGCATGTCTGCTTTGGGTCGTTGCCATGCTGATAGGTGAAATTCCTCTTCATCTTCAGCTTTCTAACGGAAGCCTGAAGGTTTTGTGCCAAAACTGACTGGTATTTTTTAACTGTTCATAAGTCCCTCCACCTTGACTAACTCCCCTGTTCTAGTTGAAGTAAAACAGCCCCAAAGCCTGATGCTGCCACCACCATGCTCCACTGATGGTATGGTGTTCTTCGAGTGATTTGCACTGTTGTTTTCGCGCCAAACATACCTTTTGGAATTATGGCCAAAAGTTCAACCTTGGTTTCATCAGACCATAACACATTTTCCCACATACTTTTTGGAGACTTCATGTATGTTTTGGCAGACTTTTTCACTCAGTCCATTCAAAGAAATATGTTATTGAAACGTCTCGCACTCATCTCTCAGCCCCACCCAGCCGGTACCAGCCTCTGTACCCTGCACCCCTGCTCTTTACACATTTGTACGTCCAAATCTCCCCATGTCTTAAAAACTTGTCAAGACAGTATGATTCTCTGGATAAATTCAGATAATTTCATAAACCCCTAGTTCGTCTAACCACCGAAAATGGTACAGTCATGCTATCAATTTTGGTGTCCAATCAAAGACCTGTTAACTTGTGAGAGAGATGGGACCCCGGTGTGACCCCAGTGAAAACTGAATGGCAGAGAACTTGATTTTCTGGTCACTGGAAGAGTACATGATAAAAATTGTCTGTAGGACACCCATGGTTGGAAAACCACAATAAGTTACACTTGCTTCACATAAAACACTTCTTCACTTGACTCAAGTCTAAAATGTGAAAATGTTTTGTAGGGTTGTTGAAGTCAGCTAAACCAAATTGAACTGGAACCAAACACTAGATTACTGAGACATGCTCAGTATCCTCTGAAAAATAAAGATGATGGATAAGTAAAACAATTGAAGGATTGTTGAATGCAGGAGTGCTGGTTTAGACACACAGCCACTGTAACACCCAATATTGCCAGTATTGAAAGCAGACGGATACAAATATCGGCTAGTACATGACCTTTGCGCAGTAAATGATGTTGGCTAAGACTGGTCGTCTGTGTTGCCAAATCCTCACAAACTTCTCACTAATTTGCCACTTAAAATTAATTTTTTTAGGGTAATTTATTTTTGTTCAGATTCCTTAAGCATTCCATTAAGACATTTATTTACATTCACATATAGAGGTAAGCAATATTGCTGCACTAGAATGCTTCAGGGGTTCAAACATAGCCCACATGTATTTATCCAGATTCTAGAACAAGAACAGTAAATTGATCCAATATGTAGATGATTTGTTGATTTTGCTCACCAACATTATCAACAATAACAATGGGGTATACAGTTATCATATACACACACATCATATTATCGCTGAGTTGATTATCAAAGGAGATTAATAGTAACTCAAGCAAGGTGCCTACAATATACACATCTATAGAGTTTGTTTACATGAGACTAAATTAGTTAATTTGCTATGATGAATTTTGCCCCTTGGTAGTTTTATAATAATTTTTTACTTAATATCAATATTTTAGTATGAATATCCCAAAAAAAATATTGCCAAATGTATTGTGAATGTATTGATGCTCAAGGCTAAACACAGTAGACAACTCATCACTGTACGTTATAAAACTGGACTAGAATTAATGACAACATAAGACAATGACAAATGGTTAGCAAAAATTATTTGACAAACTGTTAAACTGATAAATATTTTACTCTTCTGAGGGTGGCATTTTGTTTAAAGCAGACAATGATATCTCATGAACGTCAGATTGTGTATGTGCAGTTCTTGGAGAATGAAAGGCATTCTCATTCCCTTCGTAAGAAAGTTGTATATCTTTTTAACAAAATATATTTCAGTGGAACAAGTTCTATATAGTATCTGAAACTTAAGTGTCCATTGGTTTTTGATAATTATGGATTTTATTTATTCATGTTTTCTTTCAGGGGTCTTGATGATCACTAAGGACAGATAGGCGTGATTGTATAACTGAGTCAGGGTGCCAAATAAGCCCAACCCAGTGTAAACCACATTGGTTTATATTTGCAATTAGTTTACCTGTCTTGTGAGAAAATGTTTGTGTTACTGTGTGTGTGTGTGTGTGTGTGTTTCTGAGCGCATGCGTGCATTCAAGCAAAATGCAGACAGACGTTTACTTCCAGTGAATATTCCTTAAGTGCTTGAGTAAGAGTGAGGGGGAGAAAAAGTAAATTGTGATAGAAGATTGTTGGAACTTGCAATACTCACGTATGAAGTCTATGTTGGTGTGTGTAGTTTATGATGTCTTGCAAACAGTTTGGAAAACCTACCAATAGTGGCAAATTGAAACATCAATTATTCATTATTAATCCAATGTTTTGATTAAAATAGAGTTGGGGAGTACATTTTTCTGTACATTTTGCCACGCTCTTTGTGAACCGTGTAAGGGGCTGTCTACTTTACAATCCCATCGGAGAAGAACAATGTGATACCTCCCCTTCGCTACCTACGAGTAAAAAAAAGAAGAAAAGGAGAACCAGGAACTTGAAGCAAACAATGCAAAGCCAAATCCAGGTGGCCTGCTTGAGAAGATCCTGACTTTGTTTGCTCAGAAGCAAGGTGATGACATGCAATTCCAGTCGGTGTTTCGCTTTACAGTTTAAACAGTGATTCAAATATTTTACATGTCTCATCATGACATAAAAGACCTTTAGTTCTGAACCACTGGTATATTGTAGAGTTGTGTACAGCGCTGTTCAATCTCTCTTGCACTCACAAGTGCATTTTCACATCAAGCACAGAGTAGCAATTTGTGAACTATCCCTTTGAAGATTTAAAAGAGAAAAGAACTCCTATTGTCCATGACTGATGACTTGATGCAGATCCACATGGAGGGGCCTTCAATGGATCAGATTGATCTCAGTCCTAATGTAGACCACAGGCTAACATTGATGCAGGCCCAGTGACCTGCTTCACAATAACCTGTGTAGAAGGGAGAGCCTGAAAGCCTGAAAAAAGACGCCAATGCGGTGATGTTACACATCATGCCTCTAACCCCGGAAAATTGGAAAACAAAAGTTTAAAATAAATTTTGGATAACATGTTGCGGCACTTTGCAAGTTATGTCATAGGTTTGCTGAATATTGTGCATCATTTGGCCATATCATGACTAGAACATACATTTCTCATTAGGCAATCAGAACTGTGTTGATCTGTGCGTGTCCCAGGGATGAGCGCACTTGCAAATCAGAAATACTCAACCCCACCCCTGGCATCCACTATGATCTGATTTTAATGGACTACAATTCTGCAGTATTTTAATTAGGAACTTCAGCTGCATCACAACTAAAACTTTTTCTATCAACCCATGACAACACAGTGTTAGTAAATGTGATGCTAGCAGTGCAATACAGCATGTGAGACTTTTAATACTTTCCAACTGCACATGCATTGGCATACTTTGGATGGCCTCTTGCCAACCTGGGTTTGAGTGATGTCTGTTCATCTCATGTTCAATGCATAATGTTATATGTAGGCAGAGCTGGTAGCAGAAATCATTCAAGAAGCTGTAGACAGTACCATGTCGGCATACTACACTCTGTAAAGGTAGAGCAACTGGATTTAGCCAGGAGAGGTCGAGCAATAGAACATACGGTAAACATGAATACGATTATCACTTACCTGTCCCATTGACTGTACTGTTCGTATTGGTGTACACTCGAATCATCTGGCCAATGGTCCTTACATTGTCCCTCAACATGATGCCCTGAGCCTGCACCATGAAGAAGTATGTGTTGGCTGACAGAAAGATAGAAAAAAACCTTTTAGCCTCTTTGAATTATTGTAAGTGTCTTTAAATATAATCAATTACTTATAATTTCGTCATGTAGCATTGTATCAACAGCTGTTACATGCCCTCACTTATTGTAAACAAAACTTTACACATTGAACAGATGTTGTTTCAGTTACATCACATCTGATTCTTTGCAAACAATAACAGTAAATGCACAACTCATTCATCAAAACTACAACAGCAACCAAAATGAAATAAGACGTGGAAAAATGTAATCAAAACAATGAAATAAATGTGAAGAAAAAATATAAAATGTATCATATACAGTGGATATAAAAATTCTACACACCCTTGTTAAAATGCAAGGTTTTTGTGATGTAAACAAATGAGACAAAGATAAATCCTTTCTGAACTTTTTGCACCTTTAATGTGACCTTTAACGTGAACAATTCAATTGAAAAAACAATCTGAAATCTTTTATCGGGGAAATAAAAACTAAAAACTAAAATAATGTGGTTGCATAAGTTTGCACACCCTCTTATAATGGGGGAGGTGGCTGTATTCAAAATTAAACAATCACATACAAACTCATGTTAAATAGTAGTCAGTTCAAACCTGGCATCATTTACAGTATTACTGCAATCGATTTTCCTGACATTCTCTTAGTTGCAACTTACAGCAAGAGCCATGGTCCGCAGAGAGCTTCCTACGCATCAGAGGGATCTCATTGTTGAAAGGTATCGGTCAGGAGAAGGGTAACCAATAATTTCCATGGCATTAGATATACCATGGAACACGGTGAAGACAGCTATCAGCAAGAGGAGAAAATATGGCACAACAGTGACATTACCAAGAACTGGGCATCCCTCCAAAATTTATGAAAAGACAAGAAGAGAACTAGTCAGGGAGGATTCCAAGAGGCCAACAGCAACATTAAAGGACTGGCTGTGTACTACTTGTGACAACAATCTTCCGTATTCTTAATATGTTTGGGCTATGGGGTAGGGTGGCAAGACAGAATCCTTTTCTTACCAAGAAAAACATCCAAGCCCGGAAAAATTTAGCAAAAACATACATGAAGTCTCCAGAAAGCATGTTGGAAAATGTGTTAAGGTCTGATGAAACCAAGGTTGAACTTTTTGGCCATAACTTAAAAAAGGTATGTTTGGCGCATAAACAACACTGCACATCACCCAAAGAACACCATACCCACAGTGAAGCATGGTGGTGGCAGTATCATGCTTTGGGGCTGTTTTACTTGAAAACAGGGAAGTTAGTCAAGGTGGAGGGAATTATGAACAGTTAAAAAATACCAGTCAGTTTTGGCACAAAACCTTCAGGCTTCCGTTAGAAGGCTGAAGATGAAGAGGAATTTCACCTATCATTATGACAACGACCCAAGGCATACGTCTAAATCAACAAAAGCAGGGCTTCACCAGAAGAAGATTCATGTTTTAGAATGACACAGCCAGAGCCCAGACCTGAATCCAATTGAACATCTGTGGCGTGATCTGAAAAGGGCTGTGCACAGGAGATGCCCTCGCAATCTGACAGATTGGGAGCCCTTTTGCAAAGAAGAGTGGGAAAATATTGCCAAGTCAAGATGTGCCATGCTGGAAGACTCCTATCCCAAAAGACTGAGTGCTGTAATAAAATCAAAAGGTGCTTCAACCAAGTATTAGGTTAATGGTGTGCACACCTATGCAACCAGGCTATTGTAAGTTTTTTATTTCATTTTTTTCCGTAAAAGATTTCAGTTTGTTTTTTTCATCTGAATTGTTCACGTTATAGGTCACATTAAAGGTGAAAAAAGTTCAGAAAGGATTTATCTTTGTCTCATTTGTTTACATCACAAAAACCTTGCATTTTAACAAGGGTGTGTATACTTTTTATATCCACTGTATATTATCATAATATTGTTATTTGGCTGAATATTGCACTTTGACAAGGTTACTCTCAACCTTTGTTTACCTCATAAAATACTATCTGGTATTGTAACTGTGACTGCAGTACAGTATAATGTGGAGGATTTTTTTTTATACAGAATTTAAGAAAAAAATGTTTTTAATCAGAATTATTCAATTTTGTAACTGTGAACTTCGTAAAAAAATTTAAAAGAACTATGAATTAGCTTATTTTCAACTGTATGCACTGAACTTTGACCTACTTCATTTTAAGTGAGAACGGGCAAAACACTGGCTATGGTGTTAGATCATATTAGAGGGCCTGGGGATGAAAACAATGTTACCACAGCATTTCAGCATTTTATTTATAGGCAACATGGCTCTTTAGGCCTCATCATCCCCAGCCGATGTATTTTTCACATTGGGGAACTTTTCCCAGCACCCAAAAATAAAGGCAATACAGTACACATTTGCTTTGAAATTATTTATTTTTAATGAATATATTAATAAACATTTTTTCAATTGAGTTTACACTGGAAGGAAAGGGGCAATAACAAAAAAGACAAACAGATCTGCTGTATTTATTTTGGGTGTATATACATATACGCAGTTGGTTCGTATGGAGGGTTTTGTTGGACAAAACTATATATATATATACATATGTGTATATATATAAATGTAGAATTTGAGAACAGATATTTGACGGTTGTAAAAACTAAATTAATGACGTATCCCCTTCCAGCCTATGCACAAAGAAATAAACACATGCAAAGATAAGCAGACAAGCAGGTTATGTTGTCAACCACGTTTCTTTGTCTGTTAGATAGCAGGGTTACGCAAAAGCATCTCATGTGCATAACCTTGTCAAACATCTTTGGGAAATCAATGCCATCTAGAGTTTTATTTAGAAAAATTTCATACATTAGTTCAGAGTGGTTGAAGGAAAAAACTCTTTATTTTGAATTAAAATTCAAAATAAATGGGAAAATCTACTACAACATTAATGAACTATGTAAAACACAATGCATGCCTCTGGAGTTTAAGGTGTACAATGTGTGGGTGCATGTATAGTTCTAGTTGCACTGAGTTTTTTCTCTCCACATTCGCCAAAGTGCTTGCTCATTGTGGGAACTGCTGGGTTTCTCTATACATTTTAAGGTCTTGAGCTTATTATGTTATGATTTGGCTCTTAAAATTTAACTTTTTTATCAATGTATTGATTAAAATATATATATATATATATAATTGTTTTTAATTATTCATAACTTTTTCTTAAAATAGAAAGTTTGGCATAGTTAGGAACTCCAGTAATGGCCGATATCTGGCTGGAAAAAACTGATGCCCCCTGGTTGGGAATGTTTGATTAAAGTCTGACAAAAAGTGGAAGTTATATTTTATATAGTTTTTTGTGTATTTCTTATCTCTGTTCTCTCATTGATTTAGTTAATATACTATTTAATATAAAATGGTACTGATGGCACATATGGTTTGACAAAATGATGCTGTCTGACAAGTCTTTTAAGAGCATTATGACCCCAGAAAGGCTTGCATATAGCTTTGGACATATAGTTGTACAAACACTTTACTGGGAAAATCTAAGAAAAAGACCATCATCACAAAGAGGTCACACATCTGTCCTACTGTAAACTATGGCACATAGGTGGAATCAAATTTACCCCAGTGGAGGGGATGAAGAGCTTCTTAAATGAAGAACATGTGTATATTAAATAAGTAAGTGCTGTGACTGATGATGAAAGACGTAAAAATATAATACACAACCTTTTAAAGTCCTAAAGTCGTATTGCACAACTCAACATGCAACATAAAGCAGTATAATAAACCTGGGTAACAGTAAACTAGTGTATACAACAAGGTAATAGGTTACAATTCCAAAATGCTTTTTTACTTAATTAATTATTATTGGGTTCTTCAATGACACAGAATAATACTATGGACCGTGGATAATGTGCTATTCTGCAAAGGCGATCAGTGTTCGAATCATATGCTGGCGATCAGTGTTCGAATAGTCTGGTCAGCTTGTCATCTTCACTGAATGCGTGATCAAAGTCATCAATACAACAACGCTCTTTACACCGCCCAGTATCAATGAGCACAGAAAGCGCTGTATTTAACGCTGCTTTCCCTTGCTTAACATAGTCGCATAAAAAAGCTGCGTTCATCCTACCGTAAAAGCCGTAGTTTACACCGTTCTTTATTAAGAGCGCCATAAATAAACGGCGTTTACTCGATTAGGATAGCGCGTTTTACGCTGTCTTTTTTGCATGAGGTAATTTAGGAGTGACATAGCAATTATAAATTTACTATTTTATCACTCATTCTATCAAATCAGTGACACTACTGTTTTCAAATATGAGGATTATATCCTGTTTTTGCAAAGAGAGCCATAGAGAAAGCTTACACACTGCCCCTTTAATATAATTCATATCTCAGCAATGACCCAAAAACCAAAGACCAAAAATTATGGCGGCCTTGATGATAAGCTAACTTTGGTAAAGATTTTACAAATTTCCAAATATAGTAGTGTTTTTGCAATTCAACTTTAACTGTTATAATTTCTCTTAAATATATTATTTTCAAAAGTACATTGAGATAAGTATCAAATTCCAGATAATTTACTAATATTTTCCAGAGGGACTTGAGAACTCAATTGTGAAAGTGAGAGGCTCTGATATTACTAAGTTTCTTCTGCCAGCCCCCTTGTAAAGCATCCAACTGACTGGAAGTGAGAATACAGCAGAAGATCCTGGGGAGGATTCACCTCGACCTAATGAGCACGTTGATTACATGCAACAGATAAGAAAACAAAAAAATTTAAAGAATAACAATATCTCATGATGAATAAGCAGTGCCGTAAATGAAGAAGATGCGACAAAGACGTAAAGAGAGTTTTTGCTGATAAAGGCTAGTGTGGACGTCCATTAAACATCAGTGGTCATCAGAGTTGACTCAATACATTACTGCCTTGCTCTGCATGCTGTGCCACCCCTCACCTAAGGGCTCCAGAGTTTTTCCCTATTGTGTGAACATGTACTGAACTGTGACCTACCTTAGAAAATATTAAGCAATAAAGTCCCCCCCAAGAAGCTCAACATTTCTTAGCTCATATCTAGACTCTTATTGCACTTTACAGCACAAGCCACGATCCCCAATGCACACACAGATTCATCCAGCAGTGCAATAAGCTTCTTTAATCACACACAGGTGAAATCTGGTGTGGATGTAAGCAGATTGCAGAAAATTGTTGAGTGCACGGCAAATTTAAGATAGTGAGTGTGTGTGTGTGTGTGTATGTGTATGTATGTACGTTACCGGACATCTAGTTAGACCAA
This sequence comes from Platichthys flesus, assembly GCF_949316205.1. Taxonomy (NCBI): domain Eukaryota; kingdom Metazoa; phylum Chordata; class Actinopteri; order Pleuronectiformes; family Pleuronectidae; genus Platichthys; species Platichthys flesus. The sequence goes on from NC_084953.1 coordinate 27,056,619, forward strand.
CCAAACAACATTAGCATCTGCAGTGATGCCCAACTTCATTCATTAATATGCTTTGAACTGTCATAACTTCAACACAATGGGCTATATTTAGACAATATAGCATTCCACTTTCCACTGGGAGAAGCAGTTCGCTATTTAATATCGCACCATAAAGAAGGTTAGCCTGAAATCATGGCGTGGGGTGGACATTTAGGTGTGAAGTAGTTAGCCTGTAAGCTAATCGTAAGCAACTACAGCTAGTTGGGCAGCACAAATGAATTCACACGTAATAACATTAAGAGTTACCTTGATACGCGTCAGTGTAAACACCTGTTTACTAACCTATTCCAGGAGCCACATAAATGAAGTAGAGACAAGTGGTGGACATGGAGAAGACGAATATGAAGGCCAGTAACGATCGGTTGGACATTCGTAGTAGCCGCCTCCAGTTCACCATTTTAGCTTAGGCACGCTTCTCCTTCGCCGAAGTGAATCCCATAAAATACTTCTTGGTTTTGAGATGTCCAGGAAGGAATAGTTGCACAACAATTTCAACAGTAAGCCATGTAAAAGCCCAGGACTGCAGCACGGAGAAGGCTAACGCTAGCTTGGCCTGTCTGCTTTCCCCTGCCAAGTAATTTCCAGATGGAAAAAGCAGGCTATAACGTCAATAAAAGGCAACCCATAGCCTCTTGGGGCACTGCCGGTTGGGCATGTTGAAACCGTAACAGTGCGGGCTGAAAGTTCGGCAGTAATCCTACTCAACGATAGTCGTGGTAGTCTTCTATGGTAACGATGACAACAGTGTAGATTTAATCGCTGTCAATGAAAGGTTGTCAATGCAGTGGACAGGACCGCCCTGGCTTCTCGCATTCAGTCGGCTCATTAATAATAAAAGGAATCCTTGCCGCCGGGTACCACTGTACTGATTTCACACATTCAACAAATATCTGTGCATGGTGGTAAACATTAGAGAAAGGCTCGTCTGTCTCCTTTTCATTTTCTGCTTGCTCTACTTCCGGTTGATGTAACACCGCCAATCCCCTGCGTCGCCGTGGAAACCTGTATCAGAATCAGAATCAGAATCAGAAAGGATATATTGCCAAGTAGGTTTACACTTAACTGGAATTTTCTTTGGTAAAAAAGGTGCATACATTGAATATAAAACCTAAAAACACAATAAGTACTTCATAAACACAATAAGTACTTCACATAAGAGAGAAGTAACTATATATAAAACAAAACAAAAATATATACAAGATATAAAAAGTTAAATAAAAGAAAGTGCAAAACAGGAGAGAAATGTGTGGATGTGCAATATACTGTTATGTGTGTGAATGTAACACAGAATTGAGGCGTGGGGGCGGGATAAGAGTCCAAGTCAGATGGGGGTCCCGTGCCTTGTTGATATGCGCTGAGCAGGTGAGAAACTTTCTTTATTGAAAACTTGAATCATACAAATATCCAGGCATTGAAACCATGATAAATAAACCTGAATAACAAGGCACATTATGCATAATTTAAATTGCATAAAATAATAATGATAATAAATCAAATGAATGAGTAAATAAATAAAATACTAAGTAATACTTACTTCTTTTAAGTTCCACTAGAGGTCCTCATATATCTTAGGGTCTTCATAAGCTATCAGAAGAGACTTTGCATGTTTCCCCTCCATTAGTTTAAAGGCACTGAGATGAAAGTCCATTAGGTCCCTTCTGAACACAGAGAAGATGGGTTTAATTTTCCTCCATTAAGATGTGTGGATGAATAATTTTGCCAGGAGTACCAGGTTGTTAACAATCAGGTCACTCTTAATGTTTCATAAGCCAAACATAATATTTGTCCTTGAGAGGGGAGCAGGAAGTTGAATTTTAGTTGACAGCCCGTAAGTCTTCCCAGACGGTTATAGAGTAAATGCAATCCAATAACAGCTGATCAGTAGTTTTCTTTCCAGTGTCACAAAAGCTGCAGTTATTGTCATAAAAATTAAAAATCAATCTTAGCAATTAATTGGATGGATGGATATTGTTGAGAATTGTTTAGAGACTTCTTTAGGGAGGATTGACTGGAGGGGGCCGGGTCAGGAGAGAGTGGCGAAGAGTGACTCACTCGATGCCTGAACTAAATGGTATCACACCCACACACGATAATGAGACACACACACTGATATCAGAAGCATTCACATGATCAGAAATTAAAAATGACTTTACTAGAACAGGTATGGAAGCCCATTTCTGCCACTGTGATGAAGATTTGTTTTTTATCTCATAATTATGACTTAGCATCTCATTATTATGAGATAGTATCTCATAATGATGACTTAGCATTTCATTACTATGATAATATCTCATTATTATGAGATAGTATCTCATAATTATGACTACACCGTGTTCCACATTATTATGCAAATTACACTTTGCTCAGATTTTCCTAAATAGTAATGCACAGCCAGTCAGTATAATTTTCAAGTCATCAACTGTTAGAGTATAATTCAAATTTTATTGAACAAACCTTCCAATGATAACAGTATTTTTTTCAAAAATAAAAAACTCAAAATGCAGTGTTCCAAATTATTATGCAGAGTTTCTGAGTTTCAAAGTTTCAAGATATTTTATAGGTTGTAAAGAACTAAAAATTGAATTTGCAGCATTAAGAGGTCATATTTACTGAAATCAAAAAAAGTTTTAATCAAAAACATCTTAACAGGTCAAGTTACATGTTAACATAGGACCCCTTCTTTGATATCACCTTCACAATTCTTGCATCCATTGAACTTGTGAGTTCTTTGATAGTTTCTGCTTTAATGTCTTTGCAGGATGCCATAATAGCCTCCCAGAGCACCTGCTTGGATGTGAACTGCCTTCCACCCACATAGATATTTTGCTTGATGATGCTCCAAAAGTTCTCTATAGGGTTAAGGTCAGGGGAAGATGGGGGCCACGCCATGAGTTTCTCTCCATTTATGCCCATAGCAGCCAATGCCCCAGAGGTAATCTTTGCAGCATGAGATGGTGCATTGTCATGCATGAATATGATTTTGCTTCGGAAGGCACGGTCCTTCTTTTTGTACCACGGAAGAAAGGGGTCAGTCAGAAACTCTACGTACTTTGCCGAGGTCACTTTCACACCGTCAGGGACCCTGAAGGGGCTTACCAGCTCTCTCCCCATGATTCCGGGGCAAAACATGACTCCGCCACCTCCTTGTTGACGTCTCAGCCTTGTTGGGACATGGCGGTCATTCACCAACCATCCTCTACTCCATCCATCAGGACCATCAAGGGTTGCACGGCACTCATCCATAAACAAAACCGTTTGGAAGTTAGTCTTCATGTAGTCCTGAGCCCACTGCAACCTTTTTTGCTTGTGAGCTTGGTTTAGGGGAGGTCGAATAACAGGTTTAAGGACACTTGCAAACCTCTAGACCATCCTACATCTTGAAGTTCGCGAGACTCCAGAGGCACCAGCGGCTTCAAACACCTGTTTGCTGCTATTCAATGGCATTTTAGTGGCTGCTCTCTTAACCCTACACATTTGTTTGGCAGAAATCTTCCTTATTTTGCCTTTGTCTGAACGAACCCGCTTGTGCTGTGAATCAGTGACAAATTTCTTCAACGTCTGATGATCACGCGCAATTCTTTTGGAAATATCCAATGTTGTGATACCTTGACCAAGGTATTGCACTATTTGCTGCTTTTCAGCAGCAGAGAGATCCTTTTTCTTCCCCATTTTGCCTGAAACATGTAGCTTGCTTAATAATGTGCAACATCCTTCTTAAGTAGATTTTCTTTGATTGGGCTCACCTGGAAAACTAATTATCACAGGTTTATGAGATTGATTCCAATCATCCAAATAGCCCTGAGACACAATACCATCCATGAGTTTAATTCAAAAACTAAAAAATGTGTGTTTATGACCCTTAATTCCAATTTGCATAATAATGTGGAACGCGGTGTAAGCATCTCACTGTTATGAGATACACATTATATGTGTGTATGCTTGTCTCTGTTCGTCTTCACTAAAACGGATAATCTGATGTATGCAGTGGTGTATAAAGTACTTGAAAGCCGTACTTGAGTAAAAGTACAAGATATCTTACCTGAAAGCAGTGGTGTATAAAGTACTTGAAAGCCATACTTGAGTAAAAGTACAGATATCATACCTGAAATTATTGGTAAAAGTAAAACTCTCCCTTTGGAAAAAGACTTGAGTAAAAGTTTTAAAGTAGCTCATATTAAATGTACTTAAGTACCAAAAGTATCTATACAGCAGAAAAAAAACTTAAAATTTTTCTCCTCAAGATGTATTTCAACTGACTGCAACATTTTAACAACAATATACATATAATCAGAGCCGGATTAAATACATGGACTACACTAGGCAGACTGTATTTTTTGGGCCCCCCTCCATTGATGTTATTTATGAATTGAAATCTGAAACTTACCCAAGTTACTAATAAGAAGTTAATTCACATTTTACATAGCGTAGTCTTTACATTAAACAGACTATTTTTTGATTTTTATGATTGATACGTTATTACATGGCTCTATTAAATGTGTTGATTAAATTGAATAATTAAATAAGTAGTCAAATATACAAAGACCAATAAAATTTGCAGTAAGAGAAAGTGTGCTGTAGTGAGAAAGATGTTTATTTTCATGGACAACCATCACCTCTCTTCCATTTTCTGGTATTCAATACTCAGCAGCTCAGCTCCTGGTCTGGACTGTTCAGCAGTTCTCTCCACTGGTCTGGATGTTTCTCTGGACGGTGTGCTTTACTAGACTGCACTCTAAAAGCAGATTTAATCACAGAAACATCGTAGAAAAATAAGCAATCATTAAATAACTTGATCCATACCTTATGTTTATATTTTTTTGTATATTCTTTCTTTACTAACCTGCTCAGACAGCCAAGGAAAACGAGCCTGAATTGGGTGAACAAATTCAGGCTCGTCCCTTCTCCTGGAGCCCATATTCACACCTGTGATTAAGTACAGGAACAAGAAGACAAACATGAACGCTTCACATTTATCAAGACCATTTAGAAACTGTCCAAAAATAAATAATAGTAAATAAAACCAGCAGCACTTACTGAGGAAACCATTTAGCATGCTCCACTCAGGGATAATCTTCAGCCTTCCAGCATCGCAGGCCTCCATCGCAGCAGAAACACGTCTTGACAGCATCATCACGATCTTGTGGAGAAATAATAAAATGTATACATAAGATGAAAGACAGCTGTTTGAGATTTGAATATACTTGGTTTGTTCCTCATATTTCATTTCATTATAGTAGAAAGTATAGCCCGATATTATACATTTAATTTATATGCATTTTACATTTGATTTTAAAATGGGAAACTTACCTTTACAGATGCTTTCTCCTAAATTTTGATGAGGCGAAGTCCTCGATAATGTCTTCAAAATCCAGGGAGGTTGTAAATCCATTCTCAATTGCCAACAGGGCAAAGGCATTCAGTATTTTTTCTGTTACTGTTGCTCCCCGGTATGTTTTCACTCGTTTCAACAAAGAAAATGATCTTTCTCCTGAACAGTTTGCAATCGTTAATGTCAGATACATGCGAAGGCAAATGTCCACATTAGGGAAAGCATCCCTCAAGCCTAGCTCTAGGAGCTTCTTGTACATGGCCATGACTGATTCTTCATCTTTTACCATTGAGATGAACTGGCAAAACTCTGCTGTAAAGTCCTCCTCAAGATCCTGAGGGTATATTTTCTTCAGCTTTTCTGTGGCTGCATGGATTTGTTCAATGTCCATTGATTTCGTTTTAGTAAGGAAACCAAATTTCTCCTCCACATTTTTGTATGCGTCTTTGCGTCGTTTCAATTCTTGTGACAAGCAGTCACAGATGACATAATGTGAGTCAATCAGGAATGCTTCACGGCCTGAGCGCTGCACCTCTGGACCTGCAGACTCACCGAACAAAACTTTCTTCACTCGTCTTCTTTGGCTATCTGCTTTGTATCCCTCTGTTGCTGTGAAGGTTTTGGCCTCTGCTTCATAGACATCAAAATCATTTCTGGCTTGTCCTATGAACTCTATGAGTGAACTGTACAGAATAGGAACAGTACATACATCAATTTGTACCTGCTGCAATAACCCTAACCCTAACCCTAACCCTCGCTCGCATTTTGTGAGGTGGGCTGTTAAAATCTGCCACCGCCGAGTTGAAGCTGAGAAAAAGTTGTAGAGATTTTGAATTAAGCCAAAAAATGAAACTGCTTCTAGGCAACATTCTGCTGCACATGCACCAACTAAATTAAGAGAATGTGCAGAACATGGTATGAAGTCAGCATAAGGATTTTTATTTTTTATTCTTGCCTGCAGTCCAGAATATTTCCCTGCCATATTACTTGCATTGTCATAGCTCTGCCCACGACAGTCCATCAAATCAATGTCCAGTTCTTTTAACTCAGATTTGAGTGTTTCCTCCATGTGTTCTGCAGTATGACCATGTAGTGGTATGAACTCCAAAAATCTCTCGACAGGCTCCCCACTTTTCTTCAGGACATAGCGAATGATCAAAGAGAGCTGATCAACATGTGTAATGTCAGGTTTTGAGTCCACAATGATGGAGAAATACTTGCCATCTTTAACTTCTTTTACAATAGCATGCAGAACCTTCTCAGCCATCAGCTGAATAAACTCATCACAAACTGTAGAGGACAGGTAACTGGTATTTCCCCTGCCCTTGTTTCCGTATCTGGCTAGATGTTCTGACAGTAGTGGATCAAAGCGACTAATTAACTCCAAGCAGCCCAAAAAGTTCCCATTGTGGGGTGATCCTACTACCTCATCGTCCCCACGGAAGGGCAGTCCTCGCGAAGAAAGAAACTGAATAGTTGCCACTATACGTTTCAGAATGTTGAGCCAGTATGCTCTCTCAGACTCCTGTTGCTGTACTATGTTTGAATCTATGCGTGCATTTTTATTTCCAAGTGATGATAGACTCAGCACAGCAGTGCGATGATCCATACCATTCTCATGTTCATGCAAGCGATTAGCACAGTTTTTCCAGTCATTAAATCCAGTGACAAATTGATTGTCCCTTATACTGAACAACTTGCAGCAGTAACAGAATACAGTGCCAGTAGACGGTGAGTACACTAACCATCTTCTTGACAGGGTTTCTCCATTTAGCTTTTTTCTAAAGAAATGTTCCTTAGTTAAGCTTCGGTTAATGTCTCCATATTTTCTCTGTGATGCAGAGAAATCTCCAATATTTTGACAGGGATGGTTTAGTGCAAAGTACTCACGCATCCGCATCCTGTCGTCAATTTGGTCCCACTTTGCAGGATCAGATGGATAGCTTGTCAATACCCTTTCCGGGTCTAGAGGCTCCGTCAAAACTATATTGGGCTCACTTTTTCTGGCCGGCTGCTGTTCTTCCATCATTTTGTCATTCTCCTGTGATGGCGCTGATGTTGAAGGCGCCGGTGTTCCAGTTTAACTGGCGGGCATGGCTTCTGGCGACATTCCAGATGTTGAGGCTGTTTTTTAAGAGCCGGTGGCAGATTCGTCATTTTCACAAAGCGCCTGTGTGTGAAGTGCGGTGATCTACTGAAGGTCTTGCTCAAATAAAAATCCTACAAAAACCCTTCACGAGTTCATGTGTCCGTGTCAGCATCACGTTGAGACCGCAATAAGCATTTAAATGGTAAAAAAAAAAAAAAAATTGTAAAAAAAACCTTGAACGGGATTCGAAACAACAAGCTGAAACACTATAAGCGTCTAGCCTGATGACGATCTCACTACGCCACAGAGTCGCTGAAATTCGCATCGCGCGTTAGATAAATGTCTCGTTCTTAGCTTTGTCAGCTGTATATCACCAGATGTGCTTTAAGGTAACGCCCATGTCATCTGGTGATAGTCCGAACACAGAATAAATGCTTTAAACGTAATACCAGGCTTTACAAATGTGACGCTCCTCTTCATAGGAGACACAGGGAGCATTGAAGAACACACACGCGTCACCAGCTCCACTCGAAGTGCTTTTGTTTGTCGCTGGTGATCATTACAACGCGCACACACCAAACAACAGGTACATGTAAACATCCCTCACATCAACAAGGCGGAAGCTCGAGCGGTGTTTTCATGAGTTAAGTTGGTGAACGTGCTTCTAATGGACGTGTGGAGCCTCACGTGTCCTCTTGTGGCTGCTGGTTAAAGTCAGCGGACGGGATTTTAAAAGATGTTCTCGTTGTTGTCGATGATTAGGTTCTGCCACCGGAGAATGAAAACAAGCCAAACGCACATCACAGAACGGGTGTGTTGGTTTTTCGTAGCTTCTGTAAGTCAAGTGTAGTTTATCTGTGTGAAATCAACAGATGATCTGTCCGAAGTGTGTCGAGTGTGTTGTCAACATGACACATGTGTGACGAGGCTAAATATAAATGTGAAAAAAATCCCACCACGGGAATTGATCTGCTGTGGTCCACATAAAAATAAATGGCAGTGGCACTGTCCACTATACCACTGATAAGGTTACAGATGATAGATTCACCTGTATGCATTTATCACTGTGAGCTGTAAGAGGTACCAAAGACGTAATTGGCCTTAAAGAGTTCGTCTAGGGCTCCCACTGAACCTGTTGCCTTACTTGGAAGCGCATACTTGTCAATCACAATAAAGAAGGTGTGAATGCTGCTTCTTGCAGGCCCCTGAGCGAGGAGGTAGCGGGCTGATTTGGCTGATGTTATCCAGGTGCTGCTGTACACTGGTTCCAGCCTACAACCAAACAAACATTCAACAGCAATACTTAGTGACCAACCACTCACAACAGATCACTGTGCATGAAACTGAGGTGATGAAAACTATGTTTTTAACAACTGTTCAGCAAACCTTTATGAATCTGATGAGGTGTTCCACAGCCTGACATACCGACACCTTCCCCGGCCTCTTCCTTCCCTGTGCAGATGGTGGTAGGAGATGGAGGAGCAGCAAGATAGCAGACATGTCACTGTCCCAGCCTACAGACCAACAGACATTAGCATTAAGATAAGACAAGATAAGATTTACTTATCAGAAACAACTTTATACATAGTACAATGCACAGTGAAATGTTTTATTGTGCCTATTTCAAGAAATAATCAAACAAAAAGACACAGTGTAATATATAAGAATGTAAGATATATAAAATATGAAAGATTTACACCACATGTACTTTTAATTGGCATAATTACAAAAAAATTGCAATTAAAAACAGTCCCAGTCATACCATTCTCAATTTCAGCAGTTGACTCAGCATTGCGCGTTAAATCCAAGAGCTCTGTGGTCGGTACCAGTCCATGGCTTTCTTTTATCACTTTTGTGGCCTCCCCAAACAGCAGTCTGAAATCTTGTTCTATCTGTAATGCCAAAATACAGTGCAAAGAAAGGAGTGATGAGACCCACCCAGGTGTGTCTAGAAATCTCGGGAAGACTGAGAACACATCCCCTGCTCTCTTGTCATTGTTGACCATTGACTGACGATAAATGAAGGTAGCTTTCATCTTCTCACAGATGGTGTCTTCATCAGCAGAGTGTTTCAAAACGGTAATAGCTGCTTCCACATCCTCATCAGCCGTGTTCAACCCAGACCCTTCACTGCTGACAAAGTAGTCATCAGATCATCAGATCACTTTGTCAGCAGTGAAGGGTCTGGGTTGAACACGGCTTGGCCCACCACCTTCAAAGACAAAACACAAGTTTATTGACTCCTGCCTACACAATTCATCAATATCATATGTAACTAGGGCTGTCACACTTATGAATTTTTAGTTGACAAATAACTGCCATACAAATAATTGCGTTTAACTGTTTTAATCTTTTTCTGCTTGTCAGTCTTTTGCAGCATTTCTTTAAATACTGGATTTTTCAACCGTGTTTAACGGCTGTATTTCTTTAGCTACACCACGTTAAACTGTCTTTTAACGTGCACCATCTACATTTAGACACTCATCTGACTGAATGACATGATGTCATTAAAAGGGGGCCAATCAAACCTTAGATGGTGGGAAACAACATTGAAATAGTGATGAAGGGATGAAAATCTGACATTTCTGTTAGTTTCATCCTGCGTTTTTGGTAACGATGAATGAAAACAATTATGACAGCTATGCATAATAATTGCGATCATTCAAGTTATTGATAACTGTGACAAGCCTGTATGTAATTGAACTTACTTTTAAGAGATTTGCTCAGAGACACACCTCTTTCCTCTGAACTTTTTCGTTGGATGGTTTTCAACAGCCATGCAAGGTATCCGGACCCACTCTCTGTGTCGTAGTAATGTTCCTATATGTAATTAAAATACACACAGACTGACTATACGGTCAACAAAGGACAAGTATGTGTTTAACGCAGTGAGGACCTTTTTACTTACATATCCATGCTGTGAATATGGGTCCTCCAGATATGGAAATAGAGCAACTATCCCCTGCGCATACAACACTCTGACACTTTTTGGGGGGGATGTCCTAACGTATGAATTCAATGATTACAGTCACTCAACTGGGCACAATTAACCACAATACAAAAACTAAAAATGTTTCTATAGCCTACATGTCTGATTCTTACCCATGTGTTTGTGTCATCTCAGCAGTGAGAATGTTAATCATCTGTCTTCTGGTGGCATCTTTCAGTGATTTTGTTTTTGCATACTCCTGCATGATTTTTTCACCACCAGGCTTTGTTGTAAGGATTTTTTCAATCAACTTGAATGGAAACAAAATATGCAGTCAGAAATTTTGAACCAAATGTACAACTGGAAAATGATAACATAAAAACATTCCCCATCAAATGGAACAATATCCAGATTAGACTTAACAATGCCCACTACTCACCGCTTTCGCCTCTAAGCTAATGTGGCATGGCTTTTTAGGCTGACTTCCTTCGACAGCAGCTGCTTCTTCAGGAGGGTCACACATTGTGAAGTTCAGAATGATAGTATCGTCAGATGCTGCTGAGCATGATGATGATGTTGATGATAGAGAGGCATCTGTGTATAAAGAATATGAACAAAACAGACGTATATTAAATTAAGCTGTTATTACTCATGTCCCAACCCTAAAGTTTAATATGAACACATATGTGAATGGTGAGTGATAACCTAATTCTTCTTTGCTCAACATGACTTTGAAGGTTCCAGGTGACTCCTTCACTATTTCTTCAAAGACTTCTCCATCAACTTCTGTGTCAGATTGGTCAAACACCTTCAAGTCTGGTTGCCTGCCTTCTGGTATGTTAAATTTTAGGCACACTGAAGTAAATGAAAAGAAAAAGGTTATGATATCAATTGCAACAAACTGGAAAGACAATTTCGTTATGATGAGAATTAAAACATCAACTAAGTAGAGTGAGTGTCATGTCCTCACAAAATGCTGTTGAGATGAGACTTAAGCCAATAGGTCATTCCCATCCATTTTAAGGCACAGCAGAAACAATTAGCGAGTCAGGTAGTTCAGAAAGAATGTTTTTAAGATGAATTAGGTGTATTAACCAAGAAAAAAGTTGGGATTTTGGTTGATCCTGATGATCTCACTAACCTTCTTTCATGAAAGCATCGAATGTTAGGTCAGACAGCCTAACATACTTCTGCTCCCCATCAAACAATACACGCAGCAGCATATCCTATTAAAATAAACAAAGGGAAAAAATGACAACTGAGAAAAAGCTGTTAAACAGTTACCTTTAATGATTAAATTAAAATTAATGTACAGGACTATTGTTCGATAACCTTAACCTACTTACCAGCTATTGGTCCACTTTGATTGCAATTACTGTGAACAACAAGACAAAGATAATATAGTTAAATTGAGATTAACAAATCCATAATGCCATAAGGTAACTTAATTGGTTTCTCACATAATTTTGAGAGCATATAGTTGGGGATCTTAAGTCAAATGGATCATTCTGGTGCACTCTGACAGCAGAATGTAATAGTCTATGACAAATACAAAATAGCAGAGGTGGGACCAAGTCATTTTTTTGCAAGTCCCAAGTAAGTCTCATGTCTTTGCCCTCAAGTCCCGAGTCAAGTCCCAAGTCAAGACAGGCAAGTCCCGAGTCAAGTACAAAGTCAAGACTGACAAGTCTCAAGTCAAGTCAAAGTCCTGCAGTTTGAGTTTCGAGTCTTTTCGAGTCCTTTTGATCACTGAGTAATAATATATTTACACAGATCATGTATGCTTTTAAAATCTGTATTTATTTATTAAAACAAGTGCAATTGAAATTACAGAAAAAAAATTGTGCCAACATTGCACTTCCCTATTGCACTATTAACCAGTCATTTTTAACATTTAACTCATATTTTGCCAGAATATTCTTCATTTTAAACCACTCCTACAGAATGAACACATTTGAAAAAACAAGTGCAACTGTAATTATTTGTACAAAAGTGCTAACAACATTGTCCTGTCCTGTGTTTATCTCACGTCATATTGTCTGTGTGTGTGTGTGTACATGTGAGAAACATAACAAATACTTGAACAAAACAATGAACAGGGTTGTGCTTTTTATATGTCAGGGCTCTATGCTGCATTGCATTTGCAAAAGACCACATTGGCCAAAAGTCTGTCAGTCATTTGTGCACGATGGGGATGTAGTATGATTCCACCCAGTGGCGCTGCGAGCCATTTTGGCGCCCTAAGCATAACTCCTCTATGATTACATTAAATAATCATCAATAAGTACAAACAAGAATAGTCAATCTTCTTTAACTTTTTTTGAGCAATTTAATATATCTCTTGTTCTGCCTTTTTTGTGATATACATGTCTAAAAGGTACCTAATATTTCTATACTGAAATAATATCGGCATTATAATTGTAAGCTAATTTATTTAATGACGTTATTGTTGAGGGTTGATTTGTATTTCCGGTTTTAAGTGGGTTGTTGGTAGTGACTCTTATTTTGAAAGGGGGTTTTAAAGGAAGTGGGTGCTGTGATGAGTGAAGTTGTAAAATGAACGGAGAATAAGCGGTTGTGCTGTCCCGAGCGCATGACCTGCTCTCGTGTCCTTTGTCGGCTGAAGCCGGACTTATGATACAACCAAACGCTCGGCTTCATAATTATTATAACTATGATGATTTTTCAGTTGCTTTTTTTTTGGTGCCCCCTCAGGACTTGGTGCCCAACGCACAGTGCGTAGTGGGCGTTTTGGGAGAGGCGGCGCTGCACACACACGATAAAAGATACAGAGCGCTCCTTAATAACATACTTTTGAATCTTTGTGTTTTGGGGAAAAGAGCAAGTTTTATCAAGTCAAACGGCTCAAGTCCAAGTGAAGTCACGAGTCATTGATGTTGAAGTCCAAGTCGAGTTGCAAGTCTCTTTACAGTTTGTCAAGTCGAGTCTAAAGTCATCAAATTCATGACTCGAGTCTGACTCGAGTCCAAGTCATGTGACTCGAGTCCACACCGCTGCAAAATAGTTCATTCTAAGTCCTTTGGGTAGTAGAACAGAAGGACGTAAAATGTTTCTAGCTTAGTGTGAGCATAAGAGGACCTTTTAATCATATTTAACTGGGAAATGAAATGCTCAAAATTGTCCAGTTCCTCTCATGAAATTTAAAATTTAAAATAAAACACAAAATTAATTTTAACTCATTCCGAATAGTTTCTGAGCTGTCCGTGCTGTGTAGACGGAGCCTTGGCCGGATATCTCCCTCTCTTCCTCTGGGCTCTTGCCCTGCTTCTCTCCCCCTCCCCTCAGAGAGCCCGGTGGTCTCCTCTACGCGCAGCCTTCCACACGTGTGCCACACGTTTAATGTCTTGACGCTCGTTGCGACACAGTAGCATGACAAGAGATTTCACTTCGGTGAAGGCGGCTCATTGCCCGCTGTATACATATGTGCCTCGCTGTGCATAAGCACCAATTTACAACTTTATTCGTCCGCTTGAGCGAGCTACACTACCGCGTGCACTTTGTCTTATTAGGCAGCACTTTGGCAAACTGACATTTATCGTAAGATGTTGAGGCCCCGCGGGGCAGTTGTCTCCCTGCGTGGTAGTATCAGGGTAGTATGCTTCAAGCTATTAGCGATTAGCATGCTAATAAACAATGAGGTAAATGCTACATTACACAAGCACCGTGCATTAATATATAGTTAACATGTTAGCTACATACTGAAGGTGCATCTTATGAGCACATGTCGAACTTATCAACTGGTAGTTAGCAGTAGGCTGTTGCTTACTCCACCTTGTCATCTAATAGAGACAACACGTCCTAAATCAACCTCTATGAAATTATAAAACCATGTTTAGTTGAAAAACAATCCTTAAACGATGTTGCGAACAAGGGAATGTTAACGTTACTTACCTGACCGCCTCACCTCTTCAGACTGACTCCAGCAGGGCGTTCAAGACGTCACGTAGACTAGACTGGCGCGTAATCATCACTCTGTAGAGTTAAATTTTTCACTGCATGTCTGCAGAATTTTACACTGACTTTTAACTCTACTCTTAGAGTGGATTTACTCTGCATATAGTTGTAAAGTTGTAGTTTTTTACTGTGGAGGCGGCTGGCGCGAAGCGGGAGGGAGGAGGAGAAAAAAAAGGAGCGGAGGACATAGCAGAGCTGGGAGTCAGTTTGCTTACAAGGGAGTAAGGGGAGAAAATAACTGAACAATGAAAAAAAACAGAACGAAAAAAGCACGGACTGCGGAGAACAGGACAGCACGGCGCGGCAGAAATCTGCTGAGTTTAGCTACACGAGAGAAACACAGAGTGGCGTGGCTTTGACAGAGACTGCAGCCCATGGGTCGGATTTATAAAAGAGTGCGTAGGATTCCTACTAAAAGTGTGCGTACGCACAAAAGCCGGAAATGGCGTTGGCCAAAGCTAATTCCGACATGTAATTGCACCCCGGGCGAGACCCCCTCCGAGCTCCGCCCCTGCACGATTATGTGCGCCGGATGATGTGCGCAGCAAGATGATGTGCTCCAAAAGATGATGTGCGCCACACGATGATGTAGGATGAAGTGCGCCACATGACGATGTGCGGTGCACAATGATGTGTGCCGATGTGCACAACAGCATGATGTGCGTTGCAGGATGATGAGCGCCACAGGAAAATGCAGGCCTCACGCTGATGTGCGGTGATGAGGATATGCACTGCAGGATGATGTGTGCCACAAGATGATGTGCGCTGCAGGATCTTGTCTGCTGCACGCTGACGGTCCTGTGGCGTACGTCATCCTGCAGCGCACATTGTTCTGCGGTGCACATCATCATGTGGCGCACATCCTCCTGTGGGCACATCGTCCTGCGGTGCACATCATCCTGCGGAGCACATCATCTTGCTGTGCACATCATCCTGGGGCACACATCATCCTGCAGAACACATCATCTTGTGGCGCACTTCATCCTGCAGCGCATATCATCATCACTGCACATCATCGTATGGCGCACCTCATCATGAGTCGCACATCATCCTGCCGCGCACATCATCCAATATCTTCATTGTCACTGGAAAATATGAGTCAATGAGTTCAGTCTCTTTGTAGATGCAGAGAGCACATTGTGATGCGTCTATGAATCGAGACATTCCCACATCTCTCGTGTGGATCGTGGTGAAACTCAACCCTTTCAGGGCCCTGAAAACTAAACCACACTAAAGAAGGAAAAAAAATTAACTTGCTCTGCCAGAGTGTCTCTTTTGAATCATTTTGCTGGTCCCTAGACCGGATAAAGGAGGAGGGCTGGACGTAGAGCTAGAAGTTCCACCCCACATAACAGCATTTTGACAGTCCTCGTGCCGCCCCCCACGTGACATGAGAAGGTGCCGCCCCAGGCGGCTGCCCGGTTCGTCCGTGCCCAAAACCGAAACTGCCTAAACGCAATATTCACAGTCCACTTGGAAACATTAGTACGTGGATCTGTCTCCAAATCCGCCCTCCACACGCCCACCGTCAGCCATGAATGGTCACTACAAAGCATGGCACGGACATTAAATGATGCCGCTGACCAATGGGTTCCCACCTTGAGTCCTGACAAAGGCACGGCATCAAGCGATGTGAAAAGAAAGTGAAGTTTCTGACACTGACATCGAGGTGTTTGTTAGTGAGGTGGAGGTGAAGAGCTATTTTATGGAACCGCAGTGATGTCACTAATAAAGAAAATACACTGACACTCTGCCGCTGCAGTGGATAACACAATGTGTGAGATCAGAAATTGCTGAAACCTCTCTTCCTCCTCGTTCTTCCATTCGCATGCAAACATCGCGCAGAACCCAGCACCACTGTCACGATGGTATTTATTTGTTAAGAGAATCGGACCTATTCCCTCACATCAGTGGATCCTTACCTCCACTGGGAGATTATTTGGAAAGTGTCTTCATTTCTTAAGTGATTTCCTGTGCACTCTGTGCTCCGTGCGGTCCGTGCGCTCTGTGGCACGGGCACGTTCACTGCAGTGAAAAGATGTACTGAAGATATTGTAGCGACCCAGCAGGACTATGGGGGGGATTGATGGGGAGTTTGTGCGGGGAAGGAGTTGCCCTAGTTCAGCCTGATAGGCCAGTTGGGAGAGGGGGCGGAAACATCCGGGTTTTTTCGTGTTCGCTATGTTGTTTTGGGGAACTCCCAAAATCCTGTGAGTGAGTTGTATGGAAAGGTGAATAAAGCCTGGTTCTCCAGTTAAACACCAGCCACTCTGTGTCCTCCTCATTCCGCTAGTTAGCCCCGCTGTGTCGGACCGCAAACGCTACACTGGTGTCAGAAGTGGGATTTCCAAGCCTCCATTCCCCTCACACGTGCGGGCTACCACTGCTAGCCGCTACCTCCGCTAGCCGCTACCACCGCTAGCTGCTACCGTAGGACCGAGATGGCTGAAGGAGGAATCGGAGGCTCCGACATCTTTAACCTATACACTCCGCCGGACACACCAATGAGAAAACCAACTGATGCACGCCAAGCTGTAACGAGAAAGGAAGAAAGGTCTAACTCACCACTCGCCACTTTGCTGACTAAAGTCCCCGATTTTGTGAGGAAAAGTCCGTTCCGTGTTGCCACGACGGCCGGGCCACGCGCCGTTGAGGAAAAGGTAAACAAACATGCGAGCAGACCGGACTTCAACCAAACAGACGACGATGACGTCACCGCCCCGGAAGATCGTCAAGGTAAAGTGGGTGGCCAACCAAGGTCTATCCCAGAGTTACAAAAAGACATTACAGCTCAAATAGAAGATGACTTCATGCAAAGAATGAGCATGGCAATGGAGCGTGCTTTTGGACATTTCCTTAATAGCTCTAGAGGCAGCATAATATCCATGATGGGGGAATCACAAGGCTGTGTTATTAAACCACATGAAGCAGGGAACCATGCTGATGCTAATAAATCTAACAATGCTTATGCAACAGTTGCTCTTGACAGAAATGCTAAGGTTCCCCTCGACGTACCATATTCCAAGTCTAACCCCCAGTCCGGCGAAGGTACAGAGGCAGCTACTTTCCCTAGGGGGAGGCTTGACGGGTGTAGCCCCCCATCGTAGCCTCTGTTAGTTCCATGGCTGTTGCTAACCAACTAGCTGACCTGGTTCCGGCTCTGACAACTGCACTTACTGCTGCCTTGGGTACTCTCCAAAAACCAGGCCCAAACATTGGAAGGGGAGGCAAGAAGAGTACTGTTGGATTTGACCACAGCTGACCTAGGAAATCCACAAGCTATATTTAGGGCCTTAAAGAGCCGTTTTGGGAACACCACTCTTGCAGTTGTGATGAGGCAGAGGTTCAACGAACGTGTGCGGGAATCCGGAGAAAAATTAGGAGTGTTTGCGGCTGAGCTGCGTTACCTCGCACAAAGGGGATTTCCTGATTTTGATGACGCAACGTGCTTGGTGTTAACTAAGGAAGCCTTCATTCGCGGCCTCTTACCCCTCCCATTGCACCAGCAAGTCCGACTCGCTGACCCACAGACCTTGGAGGCAGCACTAGAGAAAGCATTGGCAGTCAAAGACATACTCACAGAAGGCTTGGACTACCAACCCAGACAGGTCTCTGTACGGCCTAAGACCCAAGCCATTCACCCTCCTGGACCTACCTCGTACCCAACGGGCTACGAACGCAAAGCGATGTCGCCGGACGACCGACAGAACCAAGTCTGCTGGAAATGCCACCAAAGAGGTCACCCATGGCACCTTTGCACAGTGCCTGATTCTGCCCTGCAGGGCTCGGTGTAAAGGGGAGCGACCCGAGCCACCCTTCGCTCCCCAAAGACAATGACACACGACCTGTTGCAAAAGTGCCTCACCACCCTGTCAACCATGCTCTTCTTCCCCATAACGCACTCACCGCCGACTGCTGTAGAGTGCCTGTGTTGGTTAATGGCCAATGGACCAAAGCCCTACTGGATACAGGATCAACTGCGTCGCTTCTACACCCAGACCTCGTGCCTGCCGGAACCCAAACGCAAGCAACCGATGTTCAACTCACCACAGTTACCGGGGAAAAGGCTCCCATGCTGGGGAGGTGGGAGGCTCTGATCGAAATAGAGACCTACTCAGCCTGCCAACCAGTCTGGGTCGCTGAAATAAAAGAGGACTGTTTGCTGGGAATGGACTTTCTGTGTGCAGCAGGGATTTCACTAGACTTCGGAGCACGTACCGTAACGTTCAAAGACGGGACGTCCATTCCCTTCCAGAATGATCTCCACACTCCCGAAATGGCCAACAAGGAAAGTGAGAATGGGGATGCAGAGGGGGACCCACCATGTCCTCCACAATGGGAGGCCCCTTTTTGCAGAAAGCCCTCTTACAATGTCTGACAACCTCATACCCCCAGAACCAGACGCATGTGCCCAGTCACACCCCCATGCTGTCATACGGATTGCAAGTGTGGTCCCCATCTCTGGGGAAGAGTCATCAGCCGGTAAAACTGTCAGAGGCATCTGGGAGAACAGTCGGGAAGGCCTAAACTCTGAGCAACAGGATAGGTTATGGAATCTCCTGTATGAGTATCGACACAGTTTTGCCACTGGCCGCAACGACGTTGGCCAAACACATTTGGTCCAACACTTTATTAAAACAGGGGATGCCCAGCCAATCCGCCAGCGGCCTAGACGATTGCCCAAAGCCCGCCAAGGTGCTGCTGAGCAGATGATACAAGAGATGAGGGACGCTGGCATTATTGAGCCATCAGAGAGTCCGTGGGTGTTAACCAGTCATAATGGTTCCTAAGAAGGACGGAGGCTCAAGGTTTTGCGTCGACTACCGACCACTGAATGACAGAACTGTGAAGGAGTCCCTCGATCACGTGGCTGGTTCGGCATGGTTCTCCTCATTGGACCTCCAGAGTGGGTATTGGCAGGTGGCCATGGCCCCAGAGGACAAAGCCAAGACCGCCTTCACCACGGGACGTGGCTTGTGGCAGTTCACCACCATGCCATTTGGGCTATGCAACGCCCCAGCCACATTTGAAAGGCTGATGGAAAAGGTCCTGGTGGATATGCCCCCTGAACGCTGCCTTGTCTACCTGGATGATGTCCTTGTCCATGGACCATGTTTTGACTCAGCATTGGGAAGCCTGATGGAGGCACTGGAGCGGATTAAGCGTGCAGGACTGAAGCTTCATCCGGGGAAGTGCAGATTCCTACGGCAAGAGGTCTCCTTCTTGGGCCACAGGATCAGTGGGGCTGGCATCATGACGGAGCCTGATAAGGTAGCAGCCGTCAGGGATTGGCCTACCCCTACTGACATCCACCAGCTGAGATCGTTCTTAGGACTCGCATCATATTACAGGTGCTTTGTGGCTAGGTTCTCTACTGTAGCTGCCCCCATGTTCGTCTAAACGCGCAAAGACACACCGTACAAATGGGGGCCACAACAGAATGCAGCCTTTCACGAGCTGAAGCAGGCCTTATGTAAGGATCCAGTGCTGGTTGCACCAAACACAGAGTTGCCATTTATCCTTGATACAGATGCTAGTAGCACCGGCCTCGGCGCTGTGCTCTCGCAGCTAACCCCTGACGGAGAGCGGGTTGTTGCTTACCACAGTCGTACCTTGGATAAGTAGGAGAGGAACTTTTGTGTCACGCGCAAGGAACTGTTGGCAGTGATTGATGCAGTAAACCATTTCAAGCACATCCTCTGCGGTCTTCCATTCACCATTCGCACTGATCATGCTGCTTTGAAGTGGCTCATGTCCTTTAAAGAGCCTGAAGGACAAGTCGCCAGATGGATCGAACAACTCCAGGCCTTTCAGTTCACCATACAACACAGAGCCAGTGAGAGTCACACAAATGCAGACAACCTCTCAAGCCGACCGCGTGCCCCAGACTGTCACCACTGTGACCGCGAAGAAGAACGGGAGGCAGCTAACCTACAGACGGGGGAGGTGATCTGTCGAGCCCTATTACCCGAGGATGTTAGGGGTTGGGCTGGACTACAAACCGTGGATCCTGACCTTAAAACAGTCATGGGGTGGCTGGAAACAGAGAACCGGCCGCCCTGGGAGGATGTTGTGGCCCAGTCGGCCACAGTCAGAGGCCTGTGGTCCCAATGGCCTGGGGTAAAGCTGCAGGAAGGAGTTCTGAAGAGGTGCTGGCGTGAGCCAGCCACTGGGGAGCCACGCTGGCAGGTGGTCGTGCCAAAAGACCTCCGGGACAAAGTGCTGGAGGCACATCACGGAGGCACATCACGGATCCCCCGGAGTAGGTCACTTTGGGGGTGACAATGACATTGAGACAACTACGGCAGGCATTCTATTGGGGCCAGAGCAGGAGAGATGTTGAGGACTACTGTCGTCGCCGCTGCGACTCCTGTACCGCCCGTAAAGGGCCCCAAGGTCAGTCCCGTGCACCTCTACAGCAGCACCGTGTCGGGGCACCGATGGACAGGGTGGCAGTTGATGTGTTGGGCCCACTTCCCCGTACCAGCAGAGGGAACCGATACGTGCTGGTCACCATCGACTACTTCACAAAGTGGATGGAAGCATACCCCCTACCTGACCAAAAAGCCACAACCGTGGCCGAAGCCTTGGTGCAAGGAATGTTCTGCCGCTTTGGAACACCCTCGGAGCTCCACTCTGATCAAGGGCGGAATTTTGAATCACATGTATTCACCGCCATGTGTAGCCAACTTGGCATCCGGAAGACCAGAACCACCCCACTTCACCCTCAAAGTGACGGGTTGGTGGAGCGCTTCATGCGGACCTTAGGCGCCCAATTAGCCCTCACCACCGCTCTGGATCAGAGTGATTGGGACCTGCAACTACCCCTCATCCTCATGGCGTGCCGCAGTGCAGTCCAAGAGTCCACTGGCTGTACTCCTGCATTGTTGATGTTGGGCAGGGAGCTCAGAACGCGGCCAGAGCTGGCCTACGGACGACCGCCCGATGCACCGGATGCCATGGCTGGCCCGGAGTATGCCAGGCAGTTACAGGACCGCCTGGAAACGGCCCACGGATTCGCCCGACACCAGGCCCAGCAGGCAGGGGTTCGTCAGAAGCGATGCTATGACATGCACGGTAAGGGGCAGGACTTCCAGGCTGGGGACCTCGCCTGGGTGTATGGGCCTAAGAGGGTAAGAGGCCGTTGCCCCAAGCTGGACAGCAAGTGGATTGGGCCCTGCTATGTGGCTGAGAGAGTTGGCGAGGTTGTGTATAGAGTCAGACTGGCTCCAAGAGGCCGCACGGTCGTGCTGCACAGGGATGGGATGGCACCATACCGGGGGACTCAGCAGCCCGCCTTCCCTGAGACGACTCCCAGGGCACGGGTCAGGTCACCTCGCCATAGGAGGACTCCACCGAGGCGGCAACAGAATATGCCTCAAGGGGAGGAAGTGACGCTGCTTGGAGCTGTGGTGCCGAGGAACACGGCTGCAACGACGGGAACTCCTCTGCTGGATGGTGGAGTAAGGAGGTCGCAGAGGGAACGGCGACTTACGGGTCGATTTCAAGACTATAATCTTCCTCAGGGACGAGGAATTAGAGGGGGGGGGGGCGTGTAGCGACCGAGCAGGACTATGGGGGGGATTGATGGGGAGTTTGTGGGGGGAAGGAGTTGCCCTAGTTCAGCCTGATAGGCCAGTTGGGAGAGGGGGCGGAAACAGCCGGGTTTTTTCGTGTTCGCTATGTTGTTTTGGGGAACTCCAAAAACCCTGTGAGTGAGTTGTACGGGAAGGTGAATAAAGCCTGGTTCTCCAGTTAAACACCAGCCACTCTGTGTCCTCCTCATTCCGCTAGTTAGCCCCGCTGTGTCGGACCGCAAACGCTACAATATTATAGAAGATATTATTAAAAACTATTAATGACTCGGCTCTGTAACTCAACTGTTAAATAGAATTGTTTTTTCATATTAATAAATTAAAAGGTTCGTGTGGAACAGACCTGTTGCGCGAGCAAAACTAAGATGTTGGTTTTAATGTAAATTTTGAAGTGGATCAATAATCTGACTTCAGTTCACCACCTCACGTCTGCATCGCCACTTTCCCGTCTCCAAAACGTCCGTACGCATGGGTCAGCGTTTTCTTAGAAATAAGCAGATTTACCCGTCAAGTTCGTTTTTATAAATCCCAATTTTGGCTTGAGCAGTGGCGTACGCACGTTTCAGGCCCCGTTTTGTTCGTGTCTCTTGCCCCATTGATTCCAAGAACCTGTGCTGTCGCACGTAGTTAATATTCCTAGAGGTGAAACTCCCCAGATGGCGTTGTGGCAACTATCAATATCCCCGCTTTCCCTCACGCTACACAAAGAATGGATGGAAATGATTGAGAGAGAACGTGGTGAGGGAGGAAGATAAAATGGAGATGTATGTTGGAGAAGGAGAGAGCAAGGTGAGACTGACAAATGTTAAAACCAGAGTGATGTATAAATGTAGGAGAGGAAAAGAGAGGAGGAGACCGGCTGCAGAACAAGTGTGGAACAGAGTCATGAATGGAATGGATGGAGAACATGTGGGAGAATCTGAGAGTGAAATGGAACAGTATTGAATGTGAACACTTTGATTCTATGTTAAGACACAACAGAATTTACAACAACATGATTGTGGAGGTGAGGGGGGGCGGGGAGAGCACCCTCATCTGCACCACAGAGGATCAATCAGCGCAGGTGAGAGCTGTTAGCTGAATGGTCCTCACACTTAAGAGGCAGCGTCTGAGCTGCCTCATGGAGACTCGAGATACCTGAGGAGAGCAGCAGGAAGCTGGAAAGCTAATTACTTTGTGGGTGTGATTTAAGTATTTGTTTGTGCACATGTGTGGTGAGAATAACGATGTTGGAGAGCCCCATGGCAAGCACCACTGCCACAATGATAATAAGTGGCAGTCTATCTCTCTCCCCCTCCCCTTTCTGTTCTTTCCCGGCAGGTCTTGTGTTTGTCAGGGGGTGTGGCTGGTTTCTCCTCTGCAGCACACCTGCCCTCACTCACTCATCAACCTCTCCATAAAATTCTGGTCATGACTCCATTACTCTGCCAGATAATTCCGTCTTGTTTGGTAGTTCACGCGCATATGATTCTCTCGGCTCTCTTGTCATTTTGTTTTGAAAATTAATAATCCGTGTTTTTCCCTCCGTGTAACCCAGACCTCCCGTGTGTCTTGCTGCTTGTCCTCGTCTTCCCGTGCCGTGTCCTCCTGTTTCTGTGTTCCTGTCTTCCCAGGACTTTGTTAAGATCTGACCACCAGTGTCTGCCTTGGGGTCCAACCTAAAAACAATCCATAACACTTTGAATGTAATAATCACTTCATTTTGGAAAAAATAGATACATTTATACATATAGAAATACAAATGTAAACATGCTTGCAATTTTTTTTTTTTTTCTTTGGTTTATTACCTCTGTTTTGATAGTGTTTTTGGTTTTAGCTGTTTCATGTTGTTTTGTGTTAGTTTTTTTACTGTTTGGTTTGAAGGTGTTTTTTTTTCCAATCGGACTATAATTTAAGCTTGTGTAAATGAATGCAATGATTTTTGATAATAAAAGAAAGGATAAAAATAACACTCGGTAGCGTACGCTCAAAATTCATACACCATATCCCGTCGCATTTCTTATCCCTGCTCTCCATATCACCCTGTTGTAAATGGTTTCTCCCTCTAACGTGATTTTTGGATTGAGTCTGAGTCGAGTGCTTTTGGATCTAGGGCCTGGGCTGCAGTCTGTGGAGGAGCCGCGCCGCTCTGAGTGTCTCTCGCGGAGCTAAGCTCAGCAGATGTCTGCCGCGCCGTGCTATCCCGTTCTCTGCTGTCCAATTTATTTCAACACAGGCTGCATTTAGTATTGTTCCTTCTGCACTCCCTTGAGTAGTGCCCCTGGACCCCGCATTTAAGACACATGAAGTCCGGGCATTCCCTTATGTAGGCAGGGGACAGCTCCTGGTATAGGCGACATAGGCGGCTGCCTAGGGCGCAAAATGCAGAGAGGGCGGCACAAGCAACCCGGTCTCACGGCATTTCGTGAAACTGTCACGAAAATAATGTATCAGATTCGTGCTCCCTGCCACGATCTCCCTGACAAAGTCGTGCTGCTCAGCACGACTTTAAAATGAATGCATTTCTATGGGAAGCATCTTTCCTGCTGGTGACACGTACAGCTGTGGTCTGAGCGTTTCCGCATTTCTCATGCTTGCGCCGCATAGTTTACAGCTCTGAGGTTTGGTTTTGATGATCGCATTTATGTGATTTTAATGTCCCATATATTGTCTTTCTGTAATGAAGCGCGATGTTTTCATGCGTAGGCGGCACATGAGCGTTGTTCGTGGTGATTCTTTCGGGTCAAAATAAAATAAAAGTATACTCCTGATCATTGACGATACTGCAGAGTTGTGTGGTGGCCATCGCGAAGGAATATTTCTGCTTCTTTTCCGAGAAAAATCGTAATTTCATTGTTTTTTTGCTGCAATTTACACTACAGTTCCCATGAGTCTCAGCGACCGTTGCTATGGTGACGACGCCATCTTTTAGTATATGCTAAATAACTATTATTATAGCCACTGAAAATGTTTTGAGATGTTTACATTTATTTTGAATTATATGTATGGATTTTTTTGTATTTGGTAACTACATTAACTTTCTCTGTTCTCTCTGCAGATACATCCAACCAACATACAACAACACACAACACACAACTCATCTTACACCCACACCACAAAACAAACGGCACTTTTAAGAGCCAATTTCTATCTGTCCCTCTGTCTATATTTCCAACCATCTCTCTAATCTCAATCTATATCTTTATCCCTCACTTTCTTTATCTATCTCATATTTCTATCTCTGTCTACTTATTTGTCTCTTGTCTTTTTGTTTGTTAGTCTGTGGTTTGTCAGAATGCCAGGGGGGTCTACAAAAAAGACCTGTCCATTTTGTAAGGGCATTTTATTTTGTGCACAGAAAAAATGTTCACATAAAATGCTGACAGGATCTTGACAGATACAGACACACACCTCTAGTGGTTTATAAGCGTGGATTAAGTTCTCGGGCACTATGCCTTTTTTCAGGCGTAGAGCAGTTTCTAACTCATGTAAAACCTGTACACATTTTCTCCTGAACTTTTAATTTTTTACATTTAGCTGACACTTTTATCCAAAGCGACTTACAAGGAGCAATTAGGCGTTCAGCATCTTGCCCAAGGACACTTCAACATGCAGACTGGAGGAGCTGGGGATGGAACCAGAATCCATCTGACTAGTGGACGACCTGCTTACCTCCTGAGCCCCAGCTGTCCCAATATTTCCTTGCTTTAAGCCCTGTTTAATTGATGATTGAGTGGGATTTTAGGGAAAATCCAACTTAGATTTGTTTTGCTGTTTGTTAACATATAGTTGGTTCATGCTTCTACTGTTTGAGTCTTTCCTATTTACACATACATCATCACAAAAAAGCTAAACCCACCATGAAGTCAATATAATTCAAAATGGCATTTACATGGATACTTTCACAAATAATGTTGTATTTCTGTTCTACTGTTGCTTTTCCATTTATTTAAAAAGCAAATTCATATTTTTGTCATTACAGCTTGAAAAACTCAAAGCAGTGGGTTACAAGCCACTGCTGCTTCTAGTCAAGGACACCAAGAAGAGCGAAGTATTGATCCCTCGCTGCACACTAACCACCACTGCCAAGGACCAATTGGAACGAAAAGCCTCATTGTATGAGTACTATTGTGAAGGTGAGAAGCATGCACAGTATTTTCTAAGTAAGATTTCAGATGTAGTGTCGGGTATGCAAAAGATTGGATCAATGTTTATATCCTAAAGAAGTGGTTCACCCTTAAAACTCAAATTAAATCATCAACTCAATACCTTGATAGTAAAACCTTGGGAAAGGTTTCCATTTTAATATAACCAACACAGTTAGTAGAACGCTGGATCAACTGTTTTCAAAACAATTTAAGTTAAAGTAAATTTAAAGCAGCAGAAATTAAATGACAATGTGCAAATACTACTAATACCATTTTGAATGAGCTGAATATGTAAGAGTCGTCTTATGTTTCACTGATTATAACACATACACATTTTTGTATTAACATATACTAATTAGACATGAAATTTGCAAAGTACAGAGTCAATGATTGAATGGAGTAAAGATCTTAATAAACTCTACACAAATGAAACAACATTTGGGATGGTGCTCAAATTTAGAGTTTTAGATGTAGATAAACTATTTAAAAAAGTATCTCAAAGAAAAAGAAAATGTTGGCTGGATACATCACAATGGATACATCACATGTCACTTATACTAACTTGGAGGCATAAAACCAAAAACACTCTATTTAACAGGTTGTAGCCAGGATGCCAGTGGGGAAGTAATAATACTAAACCTCACACCGTGTGACCCAGCGGAGGGCAGCACCACTGCGGGGCAGGTCGAGCAGGATGAGGTGCGGGTGGGACAGGAGGAGAGCAGCACCACTGAGGGGCAGGTGGAGCAGGTGGAGCAGGATGAGGTGCAGGTGGGACAGGAGGAGACCAGCACCACTGAGGGGCAGGTAGAGCAGGAGGATGCCAGCACCACCGAGGGGCAGGTAGAGCAGGAGGATGCCAGCACCACCGAGGGGCAGGTAGAGCAGGAGGATGCCAGCACCACCGAGGGGCAGGTAGAGCAGGAGGATGCCAGCACCACCGAGGGGCAGGTAGAGCAGGAGGATGCCAGCACCACGAGAGACAGGTGGAGCAGGAGGATGCCAGCACCACCGAGAGACAGGTGGAGCAGGAGGATGCCAGCACCACCGAGAGACAGGTGGAGCAGCAGAACACCACCAAAGGGAAAGGTAATCAGGACTGTGTTTGACCCAAGGGTTACATTGCTCAGCTTCCAATGTTTTTTCTCCATAAGAAACACAGTCTACACAGTTATATGTAGATTCCTTACACTAAGCATTACTAGACTTTATTAGCATTACACACTACTGTATGTGTATAGTTTTTTGTTGTTTTTTGTACCAGTGAAGCAAACTCCATTTGAGGCACAGTGACAGAGGATGAATAAACAGAAGGACAATTGCCACAAAACTTCAGTGACAGAAGGTGTTAAACATCATGGTGTGTGTATATCCTTGTGGAGTCAAAGGATGGCAGTGTCCATGTGTATGAACACTTGGAAAGTTGAAGGCACATTATGTATTAGTCTATTGGATTGCAGTACAATTTGATGAGCACATGCTATCAAGAAATGGGGGATTGTTGCATACAGCACATAAACGAGAAAAATCACAGGGAGTTAATGGATCAGTTCAGTCTTACTACCTGTACTGCGGCATTTGTGAGATGTGATCTGACATTATTTAAAATAATAAGTTAAATCATAATGTGGTATATGATTAATTTGTCTTCTCCAAACCCACAGCTGTCTCCAGAAGGTCAGTCAGGGGCGCAGCTCTGGCTTACCAGAAGAAAAAGTCAGGTATGTAAACATCGTATGGTCTTTTAAAAATATTTTTTAATTTATTATTTTGTTATACTTATTACTCCATCTATTGCCGTAGCTATTTTTTCTTGTTTTGTTTTTTGAGTGGACATACTATATGACCAGTCTGTAATTTTACATCCTACAGAGGCACCAAAGCATTTGCCTCCAAGGAAATAGCCACAAAAGAGTAAGTGAAGTTATTCCTGTTTTTAATCTGGGTAGCACAGACAGATCATTTAATGCCTTTATATGCATAGAACAAATCTGACTATGGCCAATCTGGCAAGAAAATGGGTGTTGGCTTATACTGTATGTGTTACCCTTCTTGTGTCAGCTGTGGCTCAGCAGTTTTATGGCCATTCCAGCAAGAGTACCACATTGAAACTGAGAGCCGCTCCATGGTACAAGTTCAACTTGGTCTAACTATTCATCAGTGATAAATGTCATCACTTTCCCTCCTTACAAGTTTGGTCACTGCTCATCTCTTCATATTTATTTTGATCCTAATCTAAAACTATGTGAAATGTGTTTTTGATGTTTACAGATTGCTCCCACCACACCAGCTACAGGCTTTCCCCATCAGGAGCATGATTAAAGAAAGAGTGAGAAAGATAGGCATATAAGAAATGTAGGATTTATAAACGTCCTTGTGTGTTTGCAATATATACCATACTTGTTAGCTAGATACTTTGTGTAGGGTCTTTCTGAATTACAGATTAAAAAGCAGTTTGTACTGAAAATGTCATGTTCCGATACTGTAAAAATCAACAATGACCTATTGTATCGATGAAACTCAGTGACTATGACTCTAAAAAATAGACTCATCCTAAGAATAAAATCAATGTCTTTGTTCTTTTAATTCTATTCACAGGGCAAAGCAGAAATGCTGGTGGACTGGGAGCCGTGTCCAGTATGGTATATATTCTGTTGTTTTATTGCTTCATCCCCTGTAGTCCCTAAAGGGAGAACAACCACATGAAATACAGATGCGATACAACTGTCAACTTCACAGGCTATCCTACCACTTCTATCATTTATTTCACTTGTCCTCCAGTTAAAACAACTCAGAAATATATGCATTATTCAAAATGGTGGTGGTCCGTTATAGATGGAAAATAAAAACAGTCATAATTAACATTATTGTGACAGCTATAAAAGACACATAAAATGTTGTTAGCTTCATGCATGTTAGCTTTAAGTTTATTGGAAAGACTCAGTAACAGAAACTGTTCCTCCTGTTTTCAGTGGCGAGCAGTGGCCCCAGTCCTGGCAACCAAAGGAATCAATTGAAGACAAACAATAAAATGTACAATTTGAACAACATTTTTGTTTCTGCATATGTATTATTTATTCCTAGTTTAAATAACACTAACCTCAATATTACAGTTCTTTTCATGTAATTATTGGTGATACAAATTTAAGATTATCTAGTAAGATGATAGGAGCCATTCTTCTGAGTTCTTCAACTCAAAGCCTGCACTTCTTTCCCTCACACGTGCCTCTCCCTGAGGTTTCTACGTTCTTTTTACCCTGTTAAAATGTTTTTTTTTTGTAGTTTTTCCTTACTCTTGTTGAGGGTTAAGGACAGAGCATGTCACACCTTGTTAAAGCCCTATGAGAGAAACTGTGATTTGTGAATAAGGGCTATACATATAAAATGTGATTGATTGACTTATCCTGTGTGAAATTTTTAGTTTTCCATCACACTTCATGATCGTTCGTTTTAAGTGAATTATTGTAGATGTAGCCTAGCAATGAGGGGTAGCATCTAATTTAATATTACAACGATCCTTATCTGGATTACTATGGTTATTATAACTACAACGTGATTGAGACACAAAACAACTGGGTCAAGTTCTTCATCTAGAGACAGCGCTTTGTCACCCCCCTCATTGTGAGCATCAGTCCTCTCATTGGAGAAGAGGGAACCCCCGACTGTCGCCCGGTATTTTCCTCAAGGTCGGCCAATCACATGTTAAGGCTTTCTTTTAACGGTGTTAAAAGAAAGCCTTCTTTTAACGGTGTCCTCCACATTTCTTAACATAAAACCATGAACGTTTCCTCGATAAGTAAATACTGCAATAGGTTAATGGTGTGGCCATCAGTTTTAATTTACTTCTCCCTCGATTCTGAGAAATCACTTTTTTTTTTATATAGTTTTGGATAGCAAAACCCTAAATTACCCATGGTCCTCCGCCACCGTTGCTATGGAGATAAAGCCAGTCCGCTAAACCTTACCAGTTACTAAACCACAAGTTATTCAGATGTTGTGTTTTCACTAAGTCGTCCCCTTCTCTGTGTCAGATACACACTGTTTGGTGTTGGGCAAGAGTCCCTACAGAACTAACCATGTGGTAGGATCCACACACAATGGGTCGTAAAAGCGTGGCCTTTGAGCCAAGATGAAGCCAGCTAAAGTCTCCCTCTAAGATCCAGCACGGAGATTGTATCTTGTGGTGTTAACTTAATCCCTGGGGTCTCCCCAGAAACCCCTGCTCTGCTCCTGGCCCCTCCCGCTCTCCTTTGACCTCTGACACTCAATTGGCTAAAAGCCAGCATCATCCCATGACCAGCACCTCAAGGAGGCAGGACCTCTCAGGTAGAACAAAACCACTGAGACATCAATAATCGCTGCCATTTTTTTACCCTGCTCTGAAGACATCATGAGGCCCCCTCGGGGCCTC
The DNA here is from genome assembly GCF_949316205.1 of Platichthys flesus. Taxonomy (NCBI): domain Eukaryota; kingdom Metazoa; phylum Chordata; class Actinopteri; order Pleuronectiformes; family Pleuronectidae; genus Platichthys; species Platichthys flesus. The sequence goes on from NC_084953.1 coordinate 27,087,113, forward strand.
CCAGCTGTTTTAGTTGCTAAAGGGGGTAACCTTAACTTCTAGTTTATCAGCCATTTTTACCTTGCTCTGAAGACATCATGAGGCCCCTTCGGGGCCTCCCAGCTGTTTTAGTTGCTTAAGGGGGTAACCAGAGTTATTTTCTTTCATTTCTTTCATTTTCTTCCATCTTAAGTTTGATCTTACTTTGATAGAGACTATTTTTGTTTTAACTTGAAAAGACCAAACAGGAAATTGCACGCGGAACAATCTCAGACTGTTTCACTTTCCCCACGGACTTTACTTTCTTTTCCCAACAATCTACAAACGGCTTCCACAGCCGTCCCCTGCAGAAGCGCGAGATTCATTCCGCTGAGGAGCACGACCTCCACATCCCTGAAGAAGAAGGACGATGTTCATCCCGTTGAGGAGCAAGACGAATCTGCTCCTATTCGGCCCAGCCGACGCCGCTGCGACAGAGGAACCAGCGCAACAGAGCTTGAGCGGCCACGATTATTCACTGGACTTCCGAAATATCCGCGCGACACGCGCATGCAACACCGTGAAGGTCACAGTAAGAGGCTTTATTGTCTGGGCAGATTCGCCACTTCCGGTTCCCGGTTACGGCCTTGTGCCATAGTTTTTAAGCGCCGTGAGCAGCGTCTACAGCTCATTGTGACCGTTTGAACAACTTTAAAGATACTTTACCGGTCAAACCTCAGCACACAACGCCACTTGGGTGTGGTGGTAAAGTAAATGTAACTTGTCTCTGACGGTGCTTTTAGAGAGCTTTGCTCTCTCCTGGTATTCTCTCTCTCTCTCTCTCCTTCTAAACCGACCTATACACACATCCGATCTGTATTTAGAATACAGTTCAGGTAACATAGTTAAATCTATATTTAGAGAGGCTGGACACATCTGGAAGCCATGCGGCCGAACGCCAAAGCAGAGACAAAGAATTATCTTTGTCTGAAAATCCCTTTGTGTAATTCATGTGACGACCACCAGTGTGAGCTCCGGCCACATGGTGTCATTAACATAGACTCCATTTTGAAGAACGCAAGTTAAACCACCATTTTGAGTCTATTATTGCCACGCCTCCTCTCTCACTCTCCTCCCATTCTGGCTCTAAATTCATAACGGCTCCGCCATCTTGTTTTGTAGTCAATTCGCCATTTTGAGAGTTTTTAGGCCTTGGTTCCACGAATCATGATCGGCCGCCATCTTAGATGTGACGTGACTTCGTCATCGCCACGCCCCTCTTCTTTTTCTCTCTCTCTCTCTCTCTCTCTGACACACACTCACACACACTCACACACACACCCACACAGACACAGAGACACATTGATAGACACGGACAGATACACACACACAGATACACATAGATGAATACATGTGTTTTCTAAATTGTGATAAGCTGCTGCTGTTATCTTTGAAATATGGGAGTTTGTTAAAATGATGAATCATTAAATAACACTAACTGTATTTCACATGCACACACATAGACACACACACACACACACACACACAGAGACCCTTTGACACAGACACACACACCGAGACAGACATACATAGGTAGACCGCCGGTTTTACATGTATTTTCTGAATTGTGATAAGTGCTGCGGCTGTGTTTATCTTTGAAATATCGGAGCTTGTTAAAATGATGAATCATTGAATAACATTATAACTTTATTTCCCCTTTTTAATAAATGCTTTTGTAATTAAAGTATCTGTAGTCTGTGATTATTTGTGCATATGTATGTGATTGCAGCTGGATTATGATTGCCTGTGCTCGAACTTAGAAGCCTTCACTGTTAATTAAATAATTATTAATATTAAATATTGAGATTATTGATTTGACATTTATCATTATGAGACTGATATTTTATATATTGAATTGTTGGTCCCTGTAACCAGGGTGGTGCCCCGCGACAATAAGCAATGATTACAGATTTGTATTATTCTTAATTGATAATTTTATTGTTTTCATTAATTATTTTAACTATTATTAATGGATAACCGTTTCATTTCTAATTAAATGTGTTACTATTCTTAATTAATAGCTTTATCATTTTTGATTATTTTTTAAGAAATAATTGTTATTTTAATAATCATATTTCATGATTATTAATAATTAGCCAACGTCAATTCTACTCCTACTATTGCACAACATAAATGGTGCCCCGTTTGAGGGCGGAACGCTGCACCTAATTAACATAAATGGTGCAGCCCGTGTGAGGGAATCTAACTCCAGCTGTATCATAATACTGTGTACAATAATCCAGATTCATTTTCCCCAGAAATAAAAACATTTTTTTTTGAAAAATTAATTTTTTTTTTCCCTCTCATTTTGAATTGATCATGATTCGTTGTTAAAGAAGAAAGAAATTTTCGAAATTTCTTCTTTGCAAAGTTTTATTTTTAATACATTTGAACCTTTACCAAACCGGTATACCAGTGCCTGGTGTATCCATGGTTGGCTGCAGATTGCAAGCGGTGTTTGTGTTCTCGATGCACAATAATCATAAATAATTTTAAGAAAAAGAAAGATAATTTTGGAAATTAATTTCTCTTAGAAAGTTTTTTAATCCCGTTGCACCTGTCCCAAGCAGGTATACTAGTGCCTTGTGTATACGTGATTGGTTGCTTATAGCATATCAGTGGTTGTGTCATTTCAGTGCACAATAATTACGATTAATTTTTGAAGAGAGAAATAGGTTTAGAACTCATTTCTTTTTGAATTTTCTCTATTCTTAATTCCCTTTGCTAAAACAGACTTTTGTGTAATTATGGTTGGTTGCTAACTGCGTTTCAGTAGTTTGTAATTTTTATAGGAGATTTTCTGCATGTTTTTTAATTTTAAGGAAACAAACTAGATTTGAGAGACTAGTTTTGTTGAGACTTGTTGGTTAACCAACTAGGTCTTAAGGATTGAGCCATAGAGCTATCCTTCAGTGACACTATATAGACACAGGGTGAAGCTCACCTCTGCATCTTGTTGTGTAGTTTTAATTAAGTGTTTTACCCACTTTTTCTAAGCAGGCGTGAGCAGTCCACCAGGTGCCTTTTCGCACTCAGAAGATGAGTAGCATGTAACGCCATGGGGCAACTGCTCCCTCAGGACCAGACGTCCTATAAGAGACTGTAGCAGTCTGATAAATTTTTTTCCTATGATGCGGTGAGTGAGTTGAGTGAGTATGATTTAAGTACCTGCGATCGTAAGTTTAAAGAACTGTCCATTCACCTGATCAACCCCACTGGCCCGCATCCAAAAATACCCCATGCTCTGGGTCAACTGACACTCCTCTACCAGCAGAGAGCCGAGCTGCAGGCCCAAGAACATGCGAAGGAGCTCCAGGCCATGCAAGCAGCATGTCGAGCGGAGCAGGAGAAAAACTCCCACCTGCGGCATATCATCGAGACCCGCACAGAACAGGACCAGGCGTTGTAGGAGCACGAAACTCTGCACGTGAAGGTCAAAGCTCAGCAGACAGGGGGGCACAGTCAAACAGAGCTGCCCCCCCTCGAGCTGATATCCCTGATGACAGGGCCAGGAGCTGACGTCATTTCCGGTGGAGCCAGCGGAACAGAGACACTGGGAGAAAAGCTGCGAGCACAGCTACGCAACCCTCATGCAGAGGAAGCTTTGCTCTGGAGAGCCAGACACACCCAGCAGTCGACCGCTCCAACCCCCTCAACACCAAAGGGGGGGGGCCGGACTCAACCCCTAGACGTGCAGTGACCTGGGACCGCTATGAGGCACTCCAAATGCCTTTCCAGCGGACACACAGCATCCACTCCAGCCAGAAGGAACACGTCCTGCATGGAGCCATGCTGATCCACACCACAACGACGGAAGGAATCCGTCCTGGAGGGCTGAAGGAGATTCCCAGTCTGCCACTCAGGCAGGGGCGCACCATGACTCACGGTCGTGTCCTGGATGGTCCTCCACTCCCGGTGCAAGAGATGGTGGCCACAAAGATGAACACTATGGCACCCACGAGTCAGAAGACCCTGATGACTCAGCACCCCCTCAAAGAGAGGAAATCTGCACCCGGCAGCTAGAGCCCCTTAATAAAAAAAAAAAAAAAAGACATTTATCGCTTCGACCCAGACAATCGAGGGTTCAACGAAGACGACACCGTGGTTCTGGCAGTTCAAATCAAACTAAATGTGGACCCGGCGCTGGAAGATGACAACTTTCCCCACGCCAAGATGAACCCCAGCAAAGAGAACCAGGAACAGTGACCCTTCCAACAGGGCGCCCCACAAAACCAAGGGGGTGAGGATTTCAACCAGCCCTACAAACAGTTTCGACCTCAGCACCTGAATCCCTCTCAACAGAGAAGCAGGGGCTTGAACAGACGGAAACCCTATCAGTACCAGGAGTATAGATGTGGTGACCGAAATCCAACACATGGGATGCATCCTGGGACAGAGGAGTAAATACGGAGATGTGTGGATGAAGCAATGAGAAGACATTGTGCCACGTGTTCCTCCAGGCTCCACTGAGAGACCAGACACTGAACCCCGTTGGCGAAACAAGGAGCAGACGCCCTCCTTCTCCACTCCCAAAGATGACTTCAATGACGGGGAAGGACCAAGGCGCTGCCAGAAACCCCCTCTCACCTCCACATCTGAAAAGGGGGGGAAGAAATCCCAATTTAAAAAATTTTAAAACAAAAACCGCTCAAACCACTCACTCCATCAGTAGCTGCATGCTTTAGACCCTCTGTCAGTAAATTGTATAACGTAGTTCAGGTAGTGAACCTCCTTAGACCTCGCTGAGGATTTTGAAGTCGTTACCACTACGGTTGTGCAGCCCTCATGGGTACACTTGGCAATTCAGTCTTTGCAGTGAAATTCCAATATCTGTAGATCTGAAAACCTAGAAATAGGATTTATCATAAATTCACAGATTAGCGAACAACAGAACGTGACTTGCCGTTCTAAATGTTTTGGTTTGACAGGATAACACATGTTTACCTCAAAACACCAGCACCTACTCAAACATTTTCTTCTGTTTGGGTTTCCACTTTTCTTTCATTTCACTCCTCACCGAAATTCATTGGTATTTTAACAATAACTGCCGATAAGCATTATGTGAAATTGAAAATGTGTGCCGTGTTTTAGAATATATGTTAGTTAGCCTGTCTGCCCAGACAATTACCTCTCTCTGTTTAGACTCATGCCTCAAAGACATTTATGCCTCTCTGCCTCATAATGAACTAACTTTCAATGCTTCAACTCCACTCAAGGATTACCTCTCATGGATTATCACTGGACTCTCCCCCTTTTGGTCTCTCCAGACCAAAAGGGGGACTGTTGGGCAAGAGTCCCTACAGAACTAACCATGTGGTAGGATCCACACACAATGGGTCGTAAAAGCGTGGCCTTTGAGCCAAGATGAAGCCAGCTAAAGTCTCCCTCTAAGATCCAGCACGGAGATTGTATCTTGTGGTGTTAACTTAATCCCTGGGGTCTCCCCAGAAACCTCTGACACTCAATTGGCTAAAAGCCAGCATCATCCCATGACCAGCACCTCAAGGAGGCAGGACCTCTCAGGTAGAACAAAACCACTGAGACATCAATAATCGCTGGCATTTTTTTACCCTGCTCTGAAGACATCATGAGGCCCCCTCGGGGCCTCCCAGCTGTTTTAGTTGCTAAAGGGGGTAACCTTAACTTCTAGTTTATCAGCCATTTTTACCCTGCTCTGAAGACATCATGAGGCCCCTTCGGGGCCTCCCAGCTGTTTTAGTTGCTAAAGGGGGTAACCAGAGTTATTTTCTTTCATTTCTTTCATTTTCTTCTATCTTAAGTTTGATCTTACTTCGATAGAGACTATTTTTGTTTTAACTTGAAAAGACCAAACAGGAAATTGCACGCGGAACAATCTCAGACTGTTTCACTTTCCCCACGGACTTTACTTTCTTTTCCCAACAATCTACAAACGGCTTCCACAGCCGTCCCCTGCAGAAGCGCGAGATTCATTCCGCTGAGGAGCACGACCTCCACATCCCTGAAGAAGAAGGACGATGTTCATCCCGTTGAGGAGCAAGACGAATCCGCTCCTATTCGGCCCAGCCGACGCCGCTGCGACAGAGGAACCAGCGCAACAGAGCTTGAGCGGCCACGATTATTCACTGGACTTCCGAAATATCCGCGCGACACGCGCATGCAACACCGTGAAGGTCACAGTAAGAGGCTTTATTGTCTGGGCAGATGTTAATGTAATACGTAGCGTATTGTTTTAATACTTGAATGTATTTGTTTTGTATCAGACCGCAGAGTCTCCAGTGTTTTAGCGGCTATTCGCCACTTCCGGTTCCCGGTTACGGCCTTGTGCCATAGTTTTTAAGCGCCGTGAGCAGCGTCTCCAGCTCATTGTGACCGTTTGAACAACTTTAAAGATACTTTACCGGTCAAACCTCAGCACACAACGCCACTTGGGTGCTGAGTGGTAAAGTAAATGTAACTTGTCTCTGACTGTGCTTTTAGAGAGCTTTGCTCTCTCCTGGTATTCTCTCTCTCTCTCTCTCTCTCTCTCTCCTTCTAAACCGACCTATACACACATCCGATCTGTATTTAGAATACAGTTCAGGTAACATAGTTAAATCTATATTTAGAGAGGCTGGACACATCTGGAAGCCATGCGGCCGAACGCCAAAGCAGAGACAAAGAATTCTCTTTGTCTGAAAATCCCTTTGTGTAATTCATGTGACAACCACCAGTGTGAGCTCCGGCCACATGGTGTCATTAACATAGACTCCATTTTGAAGAACGCAAGTTAAACCACCATTTTGAGTCTATTATTGCCACGCCTCCTCTCTCACTCTCCTCCCATTCTGGCTCTAAATTCATAACGGCTCCGCCATCTTGTTTTGTAGTCAATTCGCCATTTTGAGAGTTTTTAGGCCTTGGTTCCACGAATCATGATCGGCCGCCATCTTAGATGTGACGTGACTTCGTCATCGCCACGCCCCTCTTCTTTTTCTCTCTCTCTCTCTCTCTCTCTCACACACACTCACACACACTCACACACACACCCACACAGACGCAGAGACACATTGCTAGACACGGACAGATACACACACACAGATACACATAGATGAATACATGTGTTTTCTAAATTGTGATAAGCTGCTGCTGTTATCTTTGAAATATGGGAGTTTGTTAAAATGATGAATCATTAAATAACACTAACTGTATTTCACATGCACACACATATACACACACACACACACAGAGAGACCCTTTGACACAGACACACACACCGAGACAGACATACATAAGTAGACCGCCGGTTTTGATAATTTTATTGTTTTCATTAATTATTTTAACTATTATTAATGGATAAACGTATCATTTCTAATTAAATGTGTTACTATTCTTAATTAATAGCATTATCATTTTTGATTATTTTTAAGAAATAATTGTTATTTTAATAATCATATTTCATGATTATTAATAATTAGCCAACGTCAATTCTACTCCTACTATTGCACAACATTGGAGTCCTGTGTGAAGTGGAATCATATTAATAATTAATTTGTGTTTCGTCGTTCTATTTTTTTTTTCTTTTATAAAGATGTCACATATTTTCAGAAATAAAATAAAATTAAGTGAGCAGCTTCCCATTTCACAATCACAGGCTATAAAAGGCAGTTTGTTTGCGGAGATAGTGGCGTTTAGGTTCAGGTAACGGCCGACCAGCGGCAATTTGAAATGGAATGAAGCCCTTCCACGGCAGACAATGCAAAACAGTAGTCGAACAAGCCCGACATACACACACCGGAAGAACTACAAGTACACCGGCCGACTTCTACGCTTCGTTCTGAGTTTTATGGCGCGTCTAAAGGGAATTGTAGTTTTTAAACATAATAGTATAGTTCCCTTAATCGGAAGTTGTCAGTATTTAACTGTGGGCAGCTCTGGTGGGTTTAGGAGGTGGGAAACATATTGGTGTTATCAGATTTTAAAAACTTAATTGTTAAATAGGTTAAAATCACTTATTGTTCATATTTAGCACCCCCTCCAGTTGGTGCCCAAAGGTGACCATATCCACATGACAGCTTAGGTCTAGAGCTTTCTATAACAGCTGTTCCTATGTCTGTAGCCCATTCTGTTGCTGAATGATAAGCCTTCAAATTGCACCAGGTTTAAATCAATTCAATTCAATTTTATTTGTATAGCCCATATTCACAAATTACAATTCGTCTAATAGGGCTTTAACATGGTGTGACATCCTCTGTCCTTAACCCTCAGCAAGAGTGAGGAAAAACTACTGAAAAAACACTTTTAACAGGGTAAAAATAAGTAGAAACCTCAGAGAGAGCCACATGTGAGGGATCCCTCTCCCAGGACGGTAGGGTCAAACGGTAGGGTACTAACAGCTCTTTAAGATAAGAAGGTGCTATATTATTAAGGGCCTTGAAAGTTAGGAGGAGAATTTTAAATTCTATTCTAAATTTAACTGGAAGCCAGTGTAGCGAAGCTAATACTGGTGTAATGTGCTCTCTTTTCCTGGTTCTTGTCAGGACACGCGCTGCGGCATTTTGGACAAGCTGTAGAGTCTTTAACGACTTACTGCTGGAGCCTGATAATAATGAATTACAATAGTCCAGTCTCGATGTAACAAAGGCGTGGACTAGTTTTTCTGCATCTTTACCAGTTCAAAGGTCAATATTTCATACCAGGAGCTCTGTATTGTCTTCAAACTGCCATGATGTTAATCTGCAAGTTGAGAGCTTTCCAATGATGTATTTGGTTCAGGCCTACGACAAAGTTTTAATTTTCACATTTCATGAACATGGCTTTGAACAGGCATAGCTTTACAGAACCCTTTGAAAGTGAAATAAGATGACATATTTTATTTTAGATTATATTTGTACCCTATCATTTTTTTCGGATTCCTCATTAAAATTGTTGGACTTGGCCTGTTTTAACCTTAGTTTTAGGATGAAATGCAGGGTCTGTGTTAGGTCTACAGTATGTTAGGATCAGGGTCATATAATAGTAAAGCCCCTTCCTGCCCTATCCATACTTTTACTTTTTATACTTGTAGTACATATTTCTGATAATGCTTGCATAGGGTACCTTTACTTCAGTAAGGTTTGGAATAAAGTACTTTTATATATTGTTGAGTATTTCCACTGTGGCATTAGGACTTTTACTTAAGCAAACCACAGGATCTGAATACTTCTTCCACCACTGGTTATGGTTAAGGCTACTTTTCTACACAGATGTACAGAAAATACAGTGCATAAAGCAAAACCAACTAAACAACACACATGTACTTGTGACTGCCCTACCCGTAAGACTGCTCACACAAACAATAGAGTGGCATCTGTCACTATATGTGTGTTCCTGTGCATTTGCATGTGTGTTCGGACAGGTGCCAACTGGATGGGATAAATGCAGAGAAATAATTTTGTGTGTAAAAACATGATTAATAAAGTTTTAACTTAAGTTACCTCCCAGGCCTAGTCACTCCCACTGCTTACCCTAAAAATGTCAAAATACATTAAGTAAATGTACCCATGTCCATGCACATAGAAACCTGTATGTTTACTACTATAGCCTATTCTGTGGACTCACCTAACACTAAACGTGTTGATGTTCGTTTAATAACTTATTCAGAAGGCTTCATAAAATGAAGATTATTGATATTCCATCATCATTTAAGTGTTTAACCTGCCCTAAAATCTAACAATGTTACAGTTCATGATGGCTAAAACCTGGCAATACCTACAGTGACCCAGATGATAATAGTAAGACATAAGTGCTACCCCAAATTATTTAATTTAATTACATTAATTACTAAGTTCCACATATAAATATGTATACTATATATATATATATTTATGTTTGTTTCTCTTTCTTTGTATGTATGGAAATGTGAGAAAAATAAATACTCATCTTTGGCAATATTTATTTATCTTTCATGGATACACAAGTGAAAGATAACATATATTTGTCAAATAAGCCACAAGGCTGTATTTATTCATAACACTGGACTATAGGCTAGGCTAACTTCAAAAGCACTGACAACAAAACATGGAATCATGTATAACAAAAACATGTACACATACTATTTTTGAACAATCGTGCCTTTTCTATCAATCAGGTTTAGTCTAAGTCTCTTATCAAAATGCCAATGCCATCAGTTTATGTCCAGACCCAATATGTGGAAATACAGAAAAACAAAAAAGCAGAAATTTTATATCAGAAGTTGAACTGTTTTAAAATCAAGGTGTGTGAAGCATTTATATATACACATACAAAAATAATCATTCAATAGTAACAGGTCGAGGTTTGTGAATGACTTCAATCCTCTTCATCTTCACTGGTGTCTGGACTGCTACGGTCCCTTCGTTCTTCCTCTTCAACATGGGGGAGGACAGAGGCCTCAGGACCTAAAGCAGTCTTGTACTGTTGGAGGACCACCTCAAACTTGTCCAACACCTCTGAAAGTCTCTTTCGTAAGAGACAGCAAAGCCTTTCACTTCCTGTGTCTACATTTGAAAATACACAAGAGATTACATTAGAGACACAGTACATCATGAGATGGTAGCAGAAAGGCCTCTCCCATTCAAATCTACAGCGAGAGGTTACTTTGACTATTTTGCTGCAAGGCCTGCTCTATATGAAAAGTGTCCTAAGATAACTTCTGTTACTTTTGGCACTATATAAGTAAATTAAATTGAATTGAACTGAATATCTCTCCAGCAAGCACCTATAATTGCCATCTTGTTATGCACAAGCCAGTTTTTCTACTTACCATCCTCAGCCACTTTGTTTCTGAGAACCACTGCCAGGTTCTGCAACCATGTGCAGTGTTGTGCCATCTCCAACACCAAAACATTCTTTTCCTCTTGCAGTCGCATGGTCAACATCACTTGGTCATGCAGCTGCTTCTTGATTGTGATGTTTGCTAAAAACACAAAAACAGTTACATGCATACATTGGACAGTCTTGTCTAATAGCATTACAAATAGTATTATTAAATGTTGTTATATTCATATGTAGCGTTTAAAACTGACATACCACTGCCAGGAACCTCCCATGGCCATATTGGGGACACAGTGCTCTCTCCAGTCAGGGAATGCTCCACCATGGCTGCATCAATTGTGGCAGAGGCTTGCACAAGAAGATTGTAGTTTTGAATCTCCTGAAAAAGGGCCTTTTTCTCTTCTGCCAGCTTCCTTCGAAGGCGATGGCGAATTTTGCTGCTGTCTAGAAAGTCATGAAAAGAAGACAGATGTTGTGCAATAGTAGGAGTAGAATTGACGTTGGCTAATTATTAATAATCAGGAAATATGATTATTAAAATAACAATTATTTCTTAAAAATAATCAAAAAATGATAAAGCTATTAATTAAGAATAGTAACACATTTAATTAGAAATGATACGGTTATCCATTAATAATAGTTAAAATAATTAATGAAAACAATAAAATTATCAATTAAGAATAATACAAATCTGTAATCATTGCTTATTGTCGCGGGGCACCACCCTGGTTACAGGGACCAACAATTCAATCTTTAAATATCAGTCTCAATGATATAGGTTATATTAATAATCTCAATATTTAGTATTAATGATTATATAATAAACAATGAAGGGTTTTAAGTTCGAACACAGGCTATAGTAATCCAGCTGTATACACATACATATGCACAAATAATCACAGAAATACAAATACTTTAATTACAAAAGTATTTATTAAAAAGGGGAAATAAAGTTAATGTTATTTCAATGATTCTTCATTTAACAAACTCCAATATTTCAAAGATGGTAACAACAGCAGCAGCACTTATCACAATTGTCACACATGTAATACGGAGTATCTATGTGTGTGTGTGTGGTCGTGTGTGTCTGTCTGTCTGTGTGTGTGTGTGTAAGAAAGAGAAAGGGGAGTGGCTATGGCGTAATGACGTGGTGACGTCCTCTGGCCGAATTCAAGGTGATGTTACATTCACGTACTTCCAAGATGGAGGTTACCTTAGTGACGCCACGTTGCGAAAAGCAAAATGGCTGCTGGTCACTGACCTTAACAAAGGGGATCTTTAAGACAAAGAGATTTCTTATCTCGTGGTTTTGGCGCCGAATGGCGTCGAGACGTATAAATGCTCGTTAAATCTAGATTTCTCCATGTAACATGAAATGTATAAATGTAGGTCGGGACGTGTGTAAAAACAGGTTTAGGAGGAGAGAGAGAGAGAGAGAGAGAGAGAGAGAGAGAGAGAGAGAGAGAGAGAGAGAGAGAGAGAGAGAGAGAGAGAGATCAGGAAACATCGTCAGAGACAACTACTAGCAAAGCAGGCAGTCCAGTTACGTGAGATTTATCTTTTAACAGATGTAAATCTCCGCACAATATCTCTGACGGTAACACGCAAAAAGGAAGCGCCGGCTCTGTACCGCGCTCTTCTCAAAAACACAATAAACAAAGGAACCGGATGTGTCGTCTCGGCCCGCCGTGTAGCACGGCTAAAAACAGATCAGCGATCTACAAACAAACATACAATCAAACAAATGACACGCTAAGTATTTAAACTAGTCTCTGCCCAGACAATAAAGCCTCTTACTGTGACCTCCGCGGTGTTGCTTGCGCGTGGGGCGCGGATTTCCCGGAAGTCCAGTGAATCTGTCGTTAAACCTCAGGATGCGTGCGAACGGGCGGATTCCTGGAAAACAAATCAGTGTCCTGGTCTCTTAAGCGGTGCTCCGGTGGGTCTCGTGGTTGCAACGGAGGTCAGCGCTGGACCGAAAAGAGCGAAGTCTCTTGCTCTTGGAACGGGATTCAGCTTCGTATCTTCTGCAGGGATGAGCAGCGGTTGACGCAGCTGTGGATTTGGAAAGAAAGTCTCTGAGCTCGGCCAGCGAGCGAGTGAGTTCCTGTGCACGGCCTTTTCAAGTTAAAAACAAAAATAGTCTTTATCAAAGTAAGATCAGACTTAAGATAAAAGAAAATGAAAGAAATGAAAGAAAATAACTCTGGTTGCCCCCTTTAGCAACTAAATCATCTGGAAAGACCCGGAGGGGTCTGTTGACGTCTTCAGAGCAGGGAAAATGGCAGCGAGCATTGATGTCTCAGTGGTTTTATTCTACCTGAGAGGTTCTGCCTCCTTGAGGTGCTGGTCATAGGATGATGCTGGCTTTAAGCCAATTGAGTGTCAGAGTTGGACCTCAGTGGGCGGGGCTTGGAACTCAGCGGGGGTCCTGAAGGCTCTTCAGGACATTTCCCAACCACCAGGGGGAGATTCTCAGGCCTGCTGGAGAATGTTTTCCCTCCAAAAGTTTTACGACCCTTTGTCCTCACCGTCGGCTCCAGTGTCTGGTGTTCAGCCTCTGGACTGTGGCCCAACATTCCCCCTTTTGGTCTGGAGATTGGGTTGTGACCCCGGTTTCCAGGGCAAAGTAGGTCAAGAGTCCAGTTATAATCCATGACATGGAATCCTTGAGTGGAGTTGAAGCAGTGAAAGTTAGTTCATTATGAGGCAGAGAGGCATAATTGTCTTTGAGGCATGAGTCTAAACAGAGAGAGGTAATTGTCTGGGCAGACAGGCTAAATAACATATATTCTAAAACACGGCACACATTTTCAATTTCACATAATGCTTATCAGCAGTTATTGTTACAATACCAAATGAATTTCGGTGAAGAGTGAAATGAAAGAAAAGGAAACAGAAGGAAATTCTGAGTATGTGCTGGTGTTTGAGGTAAACATGTGTTATCTTGTCAAACCACCACATTTAGAACGGCGAATCACGTCCGGTTGTTCGCTAATCGGTAAATTAAGGATGAATCCTACTCCTAGGTTCTGCAGATCTACCGATATAGGAAATTGCACTGCCAAGACTGAATTGCCAAGTTTACCCGGGAGGGCTGCACAACCGTAGTGGTAGATAACTTCAAGATTCACTCAACGAGGTCTAAGAAGGTTCACTACCTGAACATACGTTATACAATTTACTGACAGATGGTCTAAGACATGCAACTATTGATGATGTGAATGGTTTGAGTGGTCTCTCTGTTTGGAGTTGGGATTTCTCCCCCCCCCTTTTCAGATGTGGAGGGGAGAGGGAGTTTTGTTTAGTTTTGCACATGGGGATCAGTGTCTGGTCTTTGAGAAGAGCTTGGAGGAACAGGTGGCACAATGTCTCTCTGTTTCAGCCACACTTCTCCGCATTAACTCCTGTCCCAGAATGCATCCCATGTTTTGGGTTTCGGTCACCATATCTATACTCCTGGTACTGATATGGTTTCCATTGGCTAAAAATAACTTCTCTGTTGAGAGGTATTCATATAATGAGATCTAAACCGATTGTGGGATTTTTGTTCTTGCTCCGCCAGGCATGCTGCTAGCATGACTCTGAGCGCATCAACATGTTCTTGGGCTTGTCGCGTGGCCCTCTGTTTGCAGAGGAGTGCCAGGTGACCCAGAACATAGGATAAACTCAATTTCGGACCAGTGGTGTTGTTGAGGTGTATGGTCAGTTCTTCAATCCTTGGATCGCATTAACTTAAATCATAATCCCTCAACTAACTCACTTCATCACTTGGAAAAATTGATCAGACTGGCGACTGTCCCTGACAGGTCGTCTGGCCTTGAGGGAGCCCTCGCCCCAGGGTGGTCCATGCTACTCATCTTCTGAGTGCGAAAGCACCTGGTGGGCTGCTCAAGCTTGCTTAGGTAAAAGCGGATAAAAACTTAATTATAGCATCACTATAAAATTCTTCAGACTGGCGACTGTCCCCGACAGGTCGTCTGGCCTTGAGGGAGCCCTCGCCCCAGGGTGGTCCATGCTACTCATCTTCTGATTGCGAATCGCACCTGGTGGGCTGCTCAAGCTTGCTTAGGTTAAAGCGAATAAAACTTAATAAACACTACACAAGATGCACAGGTGAGCCTCACTCTGTGTCTATATAGTAGCGCTATGTAGGATAGCTCGATGGCTCAATCCTTTAGACCTAGTTGGTTAACAACTAGTCTACTCGTAACTAGTCTCTCAAATCTAGTTAGTCTCTTTGAAATTCAAAGCATGCAGAAATTTTCCAATAAAAAAAAAAAATTATTAAACTACTGAAACGTAGTCAGCAACCAACCATAGTGATACACAACGTCTGCTTAGCAAAGGGGATTAAGAATAACGAAAATTCATAGAGAAATACATTTCCATAATTGTTTTCCTCTTAAGAAAATTAATTATAATTATCGTGCATTGAGATGACACAACCACTAATATGCAATAAGCATCCAACAACGGATACACAAGGCAATAGTATACCTGCTTGGCACAGGTGCAAAGGGATTACAAATAAAAATTTCAGAGAGAAATAAATTTCCGAATTATGTTTCTCTTTAGGAAATTACTTATAATTATTGTGCATCGCGAATACACAACCACCGATTACACTCTGCAGCCAATCACAGATACGCAAGGCACGAGTATACCTGTGTTGCAAAGGTGCAGGGGAATTTTGAAAACAAAAAAAAAAAATTCTTTCTTTGACAATGAATCTGGATCATTGTACACAGTATTATGATACAGCTGGAGTTACATAGCCTCACGCAGGGGCACCATTTATGTTGTGCAATAGTAGGAGTAGAATTGACGTTGGCTAATTATTAATAATCAGGAAATATGATTATTAAAATAACAATTATTTCTTAAAAATAATCAAAAAATGATAAAGCTATTAATTAAGAATAGTAACACATTTAATTAGAAATGATACGGTTATCCATTAATAATAGTTAAAATAATTAATGAAAACAATAAAATTATCAATTAAGAATAATACAAATCTGTAATCATTGCTTATTGTCGCGGGGCACCACCCTGGTTACAGGGACCAACAATTCAATCTTTAAATATCAGTCTCAATGATATAGGTTATATTAATAATCTCAATATTTAGTATTAATGATTATATAATAAACAATGAAGGGTTTTAAGTTCGAACACAGGCTATAGTAATCCAGCTGTATACACATACATATGCACAAATAATCACAGAAATACAAATACTTTAATTACAAAAGTATTTATTAAAAAGGGGAAATAAAGTTAATGTTATTTCAATGATTCTTCATTTAACAAACTCCAATATTTCAAAGATGGTAACAACAGCAGCAGCACTTATCACAATTGTCACACATGTAATACGGAGTATCTATGTGTGTGTGTGTGGTCGTGTGTGTCTGTCTGTCTGTGTGTGTGTGTGTAAGAAAGAGAAAGGGGAGTGGCTATGGCGTAATGACGTGGTGACGTCCTCTGGCCGAATTCAAGGTGATGTTACATTCACGTACTTCCAAGATGGAGGTTACCTTAGTGACGCCACGTTGCGAAAAGCAAAATGGCTGCTGGTCACTGACCTTAACAAAGGGGATCTTTAAGACAAAGAGATTTCTTATCTCGTGGTTTTGGCGCCGAATGGCGTCGAGACGTATAAATGCTCGTTAAATCTAGATTTCTCCATGTAACATGAAATGTATAAATGTAGGTCGGGACGTGTGTAAAAACAGGTTTAGGAGGAGAGAGAGAGAGAGAGAGAGAGAGAGAGAGAGAGAGAGAGAGAGAGAGAGAGAGAGAGAGAGAGAGAGAGAGAGATCAGGAAACATCGTCAGAGACAACTACTAGCAAAGCAGGCAGTCCAGTTACGTGAGATTTATCTTTTAACAGATGTAAATCTCCGCACAATATCTCTGACGGTAACACGCAAAAAGGAAGCGCCGGCTCTGTACCGCGCTCTTCTCAAAAACACAATAAACAAAGGAACCGGATGTGTCGTCTCGGCCCGCCGTGTAGCACGGCTAAAAACAGATCAGCGATCTACAAACAAACATACAATCAAACAAATGACACGCTAAGTATTTAAACTAGTCTCTGCCCAGACAATAAAGCCTCTTACTGTGACCTCCGCGGTGTTGCTTGCGCGTGGGGCGCGGATTTCCCGGAAGTCCAGTGAATCTGTCGTTAAACCTCAGGATGCGTGCGAACGGGCGGATTCCTGGAAAACAAATCAGTGTCCTGGTCTCTTAAGCGGTGCTCCGGTGGGTCTCGTGGTTGCAACGGAGGTCAGCGCTGGACCGAAAAGAGCGAAGTCTCTTGCTCTTGGAACGGGATTCAGCTTCGTATCTTCTGCAGGGATGAGCAGCGGTTGACGCAGCTGTGGATTTGGAAAGAAAGTCTCTGAGCTCGGCCAGCGAGCGAGTGAGTTCCTGTGCACGGCCTTTTCAAGTTAAAAACAAAAATAGTCTTTATCAAAGTAAGATCAGACTTAAGATAAAAGAAAATGAAAGAAATGAAAGAAAATAACTCTGGTTGCCCCCTTTAGCAACTAAATCATCTGGAAAGACCCGGAGGGGTCTGTTGACGTCTTCAGAGCAGGGAAAATGGCAGCGAGCATTGATGTCTCAGTGGTTTTATTCTACCTGAGAGGTTCTGCCTCCTTGAGGTGCTGGTCATAGGATGATGCTGGCTTTAAGCCAATTGAGTGTCAGAGTTGGACCTCAGTGGGCGGGGCTTGGAACTCAGCGGGGGTCCTGAAGGCTCTTCAGGACATTTCCCAACCACCAGGGGGAGATTCTCAGGCCTGCTGGAGAATGTTTTCCCTCCAAAAGTTTTACGACCCTTTGTCCTCACCGTCGGCTCCAGTGTCTGGTGTTCAGCCTCTGGACTGTGGCCCAACACAGAGGTTTATGACAGAACTGTTCAACATCAACAAAAATGCACTGCACACAGTTGGTCACTTATAGAACAGAATTTAACAATAATAATAGTAATACTTTACTAAATTAGCTTAACAGCAACTAGTTTACGTACTTACTGTATTTGTTGGTGAAGTGTTAACAGAATTCTTAAATACAACAATTAGATTTCCTCAACCGGTTATATAATATAGGCATACCATTCTGACGGTAGAGGGTTTGCTTCCGCTGCCTCACACTAAGGTAAAGGCCCCCAATGGACTGCTGAAGGCCTGTGTGTGTGGTGTCTTCAGTGGGATCAGATGTCTGTAGTGTCTCTGTAGAAATAAGACCGATAGAAAATAACCCAACACACAGTTTCAATGTTTGAATTGGTCTGACATATCAAACCCCTTTAACCCAACCTGATTGTATAACTTGGTATGTACGCTTCCTTTAGGGAAACTTGAAGTTACGATAAACACGACACGAATATACATAACATCTAATAGTGACATGTTGTTGGCTGGTGGCAGGTAATGTCACCATCTGTTTTAATCAATAAATTTCATCCATAGAATTCAGTCAAAATATTAGAAAGGGATATATATTGTTTTCTGTTATTTGGTCATGCTTACCATCAGCTGCCCATTCCTTCACATCTGAGGTCCACTGTGACACTGTCTCATCTGAGCACTGTAGCTGTGTTTGCAGTTCAGCTAGCCTTGCAGTCTCATCAATGAGTCTCTGACAGGTCTGAAAAAGTGTTACACAATAGTTTGTATGACTGACAACAGGCCAAGTGTACATAAAATTATTAAAGGGAGACACATGAGACTTACCTTCACATATCTTGTGGAAAGGGCCTGATGTAGAGCGCCATTTTTCTTGTGGTTCCACCCCACTGCATGCAATGTAAGCATGTCCACCCGTACTGTTGAAAGCAAATAATGAGGTTATGATATATACAATATAAGAAGGTATGCAAGGATATGGAAGACTCTAATCACCTGCTTTAGACATGTATTTTGATGTGAGGGCGCAACGGGACAGATAGCTGTTGACCTGCTCCACCTCCTCACCGGCAGTTGTCCCTGCCCCTTCCTGGTTCCTACCACTCCATTTAATCTGTTAGCAAAGGATAGGTGCAATAGTCAGGCAAAAAGACAGCAATTTTATATCATTAATGTGGCTGTGAGCATTAGAAATGCACATATGATCCCAAAAATATTAAACATACCTCACACTTAGTAGCATGAGCACGAGCATGCATAACACTGAGGAAGGGTTTCATCTTGGTCAGCTCCTGGAGAGCAGGAAGGACACTGGCAGCTTTCTCCACATATGACCAGTATTTGCAGGCCACATCCATGGCAAAGAACTGTGCCTTGGCTGGCATGAGCTCCTTCTGAAGAAACAGGGGGTAAGCAAATATCTCACCCCTGTACATATTGAGCGCCTTCAGAAGGAATCCATGGCGACACACAGCAACTTCCATCCCCTCTTCATCGAGTTTGGCAGTCCTCCTTGAAGTCTCCCTTGCTGCTATCCACTGTGAGTCCCCACATGTGCCTCTTCCCTGTGTCTGTGACAAGATACGCATAACAAATCATATTAAATTAACGCAATGGTGTCATACAATATATGCAAGTTGCAGTGGGAAGGATATCAAGGTAGGACAAACAGTAGGTGTTTGTTTTATTAAATAGTTTTGTCAAATTATGATAAGAACTTGCATTTTTCACTGATCTCCGCACGGTGTCCACAAATTCAGACACTGCACCGTCTTTAGCCACAAAAGCCCCTCAAAAAAACCCGGGTCAGCAGAGCTGAGGAAGACAGAAAAATAGGAAATCAATCCATGAAATTACAAAAAGTACACAGATAAATCAATAAAATCACTGGAAGAAAGAGCACCTTCCACTTCGGCGAAAGCGATATAGCTTCCTGTTCCCATCTGCCGTAACAGCCAGCATTTTTGGTGTGCATGCTGGGCAGGTGAAAGGTTCAACACAGCAGAGCTGCTCTTCCTCAAATGAAGCAAATGAAAACTCCAAGAAGCTACGCTGCAGTGCATCGCCACTGATATGTCCAGACTGGAAGACATAAAATTAAATGGTTATTTTGGGGATTTTGTTTGCTTATGGAGAAGACATGTATTAACATAGTGAAAAACAATTACTTACTCTTCCTCCACACTTTGTGCGATGCTCCAGCAGCTTAGCAAAAGCCTGTCTGGAGAATCCTGGAGCGATAACCTTGAGTTCCTGAAAGGAGCTAAGGAGGTCCAACGTGTACAGTGTGGCTGTGTTGACAGTTGCCGGCCAATATCCACTCTTAAGGAGGTCTTTTAAGTCGGGGGTCCACTGCTGCTGACACGATGCACACACATATAATGGCTGGTGCAAGTCATAACGCCCTTGAAGCAATTAAAACAAAAAAAATAATATTATTATTACGCATTTTACTAGAGTCACACTGCATTCCAGTTGAAATCTCCATCTTTTGACCTCCATTCCAGTTGCATGCAGCCAAAATGACAAAAATGTCTGTTTATGTTTCGGATTAATAACAATAACATGTGCTATACCATGAGTTTGACACTACTGCAATTGTAAACACAGTGCCACAGTACAGAAATGTCAACACAAATCAAATTTACAACTGAAAAAAAAAGGTAACTTGTTTTTTACCATTGATGGTGATTAAAATCACTGGTTTGCCTGGAGACACGGTGAAGTTTGTGCCTTCACACGAGCAGCTTTGCACCTTGACAGTTGACAAAATGCATGCTGGCAAAAAGAAAGAAAAACACTCATGTACATGATCTTTACCTGGCTGACACATGTGAACAGCAAAATCAAAGCTTTTATGAAAACACACCTTGCTCATGGGTGCAATATCCATCCTCCCCTCTCATGATGCATGTGGTTGGAGGAATGGCTTTAAAAAACCCATCAATCGCAGCTTCCCTGTTGTGGAGAGGTTGTTTTTTGTGATGCAGTACATCACAGTCCCCACAGAACCACTCCTCAGGTAGACATTCTCTGCCCCTAGGGAGGAAATTCAAAATTATGTTAATATAATGATTAGCATTTTCAGGTGAATAACTCATAAAGTACTATACATTCCACTAAAGATATTCTGAATTAAGTTTGATACAAGGTTTATCAATTTTATTGCGTGGTAGCATGGTGACAGTGTTCCGCACTGTCATCTCACAGACCCATGGTCTAAGATTAACTTTTCATATTCCTTTAGGTTTCTTCCTGGTATCCATCTTTTCTCTTACGTGCATGTTAGCTAACAATACATAGCAGGGCACCAAGCATTAATTCTCAACAAGCCAACCCTGGCTAAATAGATTAATAATAAGTTTGATATTATATAAATGAGATCCAACCTGATAACAGCAGGCTCGTGGCAGAGGCCACACAAGGGTTGACCAACAGCCTCTTTATCAATAAGGCATGTTAGGTGGTACGGTCTTGCTTCTTTCCAGCGCTGTGAGGCTTTCTGCTGCCGGAAAGACCACGATGACGCAGAGTTTCTTTGAGGGTCAGCAGAGGGACATGAGGCTAAAAAAGTACGGAGCATCTCCATAGTTTTTTCTGTAAAGAAAATAGGAACTTGAGCTATGAACAATGATCTACATGAGAACCATTAAAAGCCAACTGATCAATATGTTAAATAAATGCATCATTTTATGGTTCAATATGGAACTGACCCAAATTGTAATCTATTAATCCATGCATGGTACCATATGTTGTGATTTTTCTGTATCATTGATAACTGTAATTAGACATTTAATTTAGATTTAAACTTAAATTGATCACTGTGACTTACCAAACTTCTCTTGCGGCTTTAGTTGTGCTGAGGGTTCAGTACATGGAACCTCCACACTGGATGACGGGGGGCACCCAGCTGGGCATGTGAATGTAAAACAGTGCATAGAATAACAAGAACAGGTTAGATTATCACTGCATTAATATTTCTTTCAACCTACATAATGATTAACAATTTATAAAAAACAGATATAATATGTTAAGAACTTGGTAATGTGATTTGACTGTAATGCCACTGCACAATGTCATTATACTTTCAATATCTTTTAGATGGGAATATTTTCAACTCTCAACAATAAGTTCTGATTTGATTTAGTCTACCATTTATTTAATTCATACAAATAAAAATAAAAATAAATACAAATTCAGATATCAACCTGAGGCTGAGGCTCGATGTCGCCCTCCACGCCTCCCCCTGGGCTTGCCTCGTCCTGCACGGGCCCTTTTAGAGGTCTGTGGAGGGGCTGTGCTCTTTTCCGCTCCTGAGATGCTCTCTGTGTAAGAGTGATAAAGTTAAAGATACTGAAACCAAAGGAGAGGTGACAAATGAAAGAAAACCCCAACATAGTGTGTTACTGAGAAATTGAATAGCTTCAATGCAAATGCTTTGACTGTACAGGGCCAAACAAAATTATATAAAGATATTCCCTTTTTGTGTTTTAATGATTGTGATGGACAGGGTGTTTAGATGTGGTGATTGTGAAGGCCATAGCATATCATTCATAATTTACAATCAAACCATTCAGTGAGCCCTTGTGCCCTGGGAACTGTCACCCATCAGTTGAACTACACAATAAATGAGATATAAAAAATACTTACCCGGGCTTCAGCTAAAGCCTGGTCAAAAGCAATTTCAGTAGCTATGAGTCTCCCATCATTGAAGTGGGGACTATTTCGGTCAATGGTATGTCTGTAAGACATTGTAACACAGACAGATACCGTCAGAGAGACAGACAGACAAGTAATACAAATTGATTCTGTATAGGAGACAGAGACAGACAGGGCTAGACAGACAAACAGGTTGAGAGATAGACAGTGGTAAAGATAAAGAGAATGGCTCTTAAAAGTTTTTTTTTTTTGTGGTGTAGGTGTAGGATGACTTCTCTGTTGGTTGGATGTATCTGCAGAGAGAACAAAGAAAGTTAATGTAGTAACCAAATACAAAAAAAATCCATACATATAATTCAAAATAAATGTAAACATCTCAAAACATTTTCAGTGGCCATAATAATAGGCATTTAGCATATTGTTATTGTTATATTATTCTTTTGTAATCCGAAAATGTAATCTTGATTAACCTACATGTAATTGTTTACTACACAGTCGTGCCTATATCATTCGCATGCACACATCGCGCAGAACCCAGCACCACTGTCAGTATTTATTTGTTAAGAGAATCGGACCTATTCCCTCACATCAGTGGATCCTTACCTCCACTGTGAGATTATTTGGAAAGTGTCTTCATTTCTTAAGTGATTTCCTGTACACTCTGTGCTCCGTGCGCTCCGTGCGCTCTGTGGCACGGGCACGTTCACTGCATTGAAAATATGTACTGAAGAAATTATAGAAGATATTATTAAAAACAATTAATGACTCGGCTCTGTAACTCAACTGTTAAATAGAATATGAACGTAATTTGCTGTAAGTTGTTTTTATATATTAATAAATTAAAAGGTTTGTTTGGAACAGACCTGTCGCGCGAGCAAAACTAAGATGTTGGTTTTAATGTAAATTATGAAGTGGATCAATAATCTGACTTCAGTTCACCACCTCACGTCTGCATCGCCACTTTCCCGTCTCCAAAACGTCCGTATGGGTCAGAGTTTTCTTAGAAATACGCAGATTTACCCTTCAAGTTCGTTTTCATAAATCCCAACTTTGGCGTGAGCAGTGGCGTACGCACGTTTCAGGCCCCGTTTTGTGCGTGTCTCCTGCCCCAGTAATTCCAAGAACCTGTGCTGTCGCACGTAGTTAATATTCCTAGAGGTGAAACTCCCCAGGTGGCATTGTGGCAACTATCAATATCCCTGCTTTCTCTCATGCTACACAAAGAATGGCTGGAAATGATTGAGAGAGAACGTGGTGAGGGAGGAAGATAAAATGGAGATGTATGTTGCAGAAGGAGAGAGCAAGGTGAGACTGACAAATGTTAAAACCAGAGTGATGTATAAATGTAGGAGAGGAAAAGAGAGGAGGAGACCGGCTGCAGAACAAGTGTGGAACAGAGTCATGAATGGAATGGATGGAGAACATGTGGGAGAATCTGAGAGTGAAATGGAACAGTGTTGAATTTGAACACTTCTATGTTAAGACACAACAGAATTTACAACAACATGATTGTGGAGGTGAGGGGGGGCGGGGAGAGCACCCTCATCTGCACCACAGAGGATCAATCAGCGCAGGTGAGAGCTGTTAGCTGATTGGTCCTCACACTTAAGAGGCAGCGTCTGAACTGCGTCATGGAGACTCGAGATACCTGAGGAGAGCAGCAGGAAGCTGGAAAGCTAATTACTTTTTGGGTGTGATTTGTTTGTGCAATTGTGTGGTGAGAATAACGATGTTGGAGAGCCCCGTGGCAAGCACCACTGCCACAATGATAATAAGTGGCAGTCTATCTCTCTCCCCCTCCCCTTTCTGTTCTTTCTTGGCAGGTCTTGTGTTTGTCAGGGGGTGTGGCTGGTTTCTCAACTGCAGCACACCTGCCCTCACTCACTCATCAACCTCTCCATAAAAGCCTCCCGTGTTATTTTTTGTTTGGTTTTTACCTAACACAAAGAGTGAGACATTTCTAGGCATCTTTCAGTACTCAGGGTGGGGCTTTAGAGTGGGTCCCTGGGCTTGGCTGGTGCAGGAGAATGTTTTCTACCATGTATTGTATTTTTCCCTAACAAAACATTTGGGACATTTCTAGGCATTCTTGCTATAATGTAAAGTGCCTACAAGTGTCCCATGTCATTTTTTTACCTAACACAAAGAGTGAGACATTTCTAGGCATTCTTGCAATAATGTAAAGTGCCTACAAGTGTATTTCATTTTTCTCTAATACAACGTGTGGGACATTTCTAGGCATTCTTGATATAATGCAAAGTGCCTACAAGTGTCCCATGTTATTTTGTTTATTATTTTTACCTAACACAAAGAGTGAGACATTTCTAGGCATTCTTGCTACAATGTTAACTGCCTACACCTGTCCCATGTAATTTTTTTTTTTTTACCTGACACAAAGAGTGAGACATTTATAGGCATTTATCATTACTCAAGGTGGGGCTTTAGAGTGGGTCCTAGGGCTTGGCTGGTTGGTGGGGAATTTTTTCTAACATGTATTGTATTTTTCCCTTACAAAACATTTGGGAAATTTCTAGGCATTCTTGCTATAATGTAAAGTGCCTACAAGTGTCCCATGTATTTTTTATTTTTACCTAGCACAAAGAGTGAGACATTTATAGGCATTTATCAGCACTCAAGGTGAGGCTTTAGAGTTGGTCTTAGGGCTTGGCTGGTGTTGGAGAATTATTTCTACCATGTATTGTATTTTTCCCTCACAAAACATTTGGGACATTTCAAGGCATTCTTGCTATAATGTAAAGTGCCTACAAGTGTCCCACGTAATTTTTTTCCCTAACACAAAGAGTGAGACATTTCTAGGCATTTCTCAGCACTCAGGGTGGGGCTTTACAGTGGGTCCCTGGGCGTTGCTGGTGCTGGAGAATTTTTTCTCCAATGTATTTCATGTTTCCCTAACAAAACATTTCGTACATCTCTAGGCATTCTTGCTATAATGTTAAGTGCCTACTAGTGTCCCATGTCATTTTTTTACCTTAAACAAAGAGTGACACATTTCTAGACATTTTTCAGCACTCAATGTTGGGCTTTAGAGTGGCTCCCCAGGCCTGGCTGGTGCTGGAGAATTTTTTCTACCATGAATTCAATTTTTCCTTAACAAAACATTTGGGACATTTCTAGGCATTCTTGCAATAATGTAAAGTGCCTACAAAAGTCCCATGTATTTTGTTTGTTTACCTAACACAAAGAGTAAGACATTGCTAGGCATTTTTCAGCACTCAGGGTGGGGCTTTAGAGTGGGTCTTAGGGCTTGGCTGGTGTTGGAGAATTCTTTCTACCATGTATTGTATTTTTCCCTTACAAAACATTTAGGAAATTTCTAGGCATTCTTGCTATAATGTAAAGTGCCTACAAGTGTCCCATGTATTTTTTCTTTTTACCTAGCACAAAGAGTGAGACATTTATAGGCCTTTATCAGCACTCAAGGTGAGGCTTTAGAGTGGGCCCCAGGGCTTGGCTGGTGTTGGAGAATTTTTTTCTACCATGTATTGTATTTTTCCCTTACAAAACATTTGGGAAATGTCTAGGCATTCTTGCTATAATGTAAAGTGCCTACAAGTGTCCCGTGTATTTTTTCTTTTTACCTAGCATAAAGAGTGAGACATTTCTAGGCATTTATCAGCACTCAAGGTGGGGCTTTAGAGTGGGTCCCCGGGCTTGGCTGGCGTTGGAGAATTATTTCTACCATGTATTGTATTTTTCCCTCACAAAACATTTGGGACATTTCAAGGCATTCTTGCTATAATGTAAAGTGCCTACAAGTGTCCCACGTAATTTTTTTACCTAACACAAAGAGTGAGACATTTCTAGGCATTTCTCAGCACTCAGGATGGGGCTTTACATTGGGTCCCTGGGCGTTGCTGGTGCTGGAGAATTTTTTCTCCAATGTATTTCATGTTTCCCTAACAAAACATTTCGTACATCTCTAGGCATTCTTGCTATAATGTAAAGTGCCAACTAGTGTCCCATGTCATTTTTTTACCTTAAACAAAGAGTGACACATTTCTAGAAATTTTTCAGCACTCAATGTTGGGCTTTAGAGTGGCTGTCCAGGCCTGGCTGGTGCTGGAGATTTTTTTCTACCATGTTTTGTATTTTTCCCTAACAAAACATTTGGGACATTTCTAGGCATTCTTGCTATAATGTAAAGTGCCTACAAGTGTCCCATGTCATTTTTTTACCTAACACAAAGAGTAAGACATTTCTAGGCATTTATCATTACTCAAGGTGGGGCTTTAGAGTGGGTCCTAGGGCTTGGCTGGTTGGTGGGGAATTTTTTCTAACATGTATTGTATTTTTCCCTTACAAAACATTTGGGAAATTTCTAGGCATTCTTGCTATAATGTAAAGTGCCTACAAGTGTCCCATGTATTTTTTCTTTTTACCTAGCACAAAGAGTGAGACATTTATAGGCATTTATCAGCACTCAAGGTGAGGCTTTAGAGTTGGTCTTAGGGCTTGGCTGGTGTTGGAGAATTATTTCTACCATGTATTGTATTTTTCCCTCACAAAACATTTGGGACATTTCAAGGCATTCTTGCTATAATGTAAAGTGCCTACAAGTGTCCCACGTAATTTTTTTACCTAACACAAAGAGTGAGACATTTCTAGGCATTTCTCAGCACTCAGGGTGGGGCTTTACAGTGGGTCCCTGGGCGTTGCTGGTGCTGGAGAATTTTTTCTCCAATGTATTTCATGTTTCCCTAACAAAACATTTCGTACATCTCTAGGCATTCTTGCTATAATGTTAAGTGCCTACTAGTGTCCCATGTCATTTTTTTACCTTAAACAAAGAGTGACACATTTCTAGAAATTTTTCAGCACTCAATGTTGGGCTTTAGAGTGGCTCCCCAGGCCTGGCTGGTGCTGGAGAATTTTTTCTACCATGAATTCAATTTTTCCCTAACAAAACATTTGGGACATTTCTAGGCATTCTTGCAATAATGTAAAGTGCCTACAAAAGTCCCATGTATTTTGTTTGTTTACCTAACACAAAGAGTAAGACATTGCTAGGCATTTTTCAGCACTCAGGGTGGGGCTTTAGAGTGGGTCTTAGGGCTTGGCTGGTGTTGGAGAATTCTTTCTACCATGTATTGTATTTTTCCCTTACAAAACATTTGGGAAATTTCTAGGCATTCTTGCTATAATGTAAAGTGCCTACAAGTGTCCCATGTATTTTTTCTTTTTACCTAGCACAAAGAGTGAGACATTTATAGGCCTTTATCAGCACTCAAGGTGAGGCTTTAGAGTGGGCCCCCGGGCTTGGCTGGTGTTGGAAAAATTTTTTCTACCATGTATTGTATTTTTCCCTTACAAAACATTTGGGAAATTTCTAGGCATTCTTGCTATAATGTAAAGTGCCTACAAGTGTCCCGTGTATTTTTTCTTTTTACCTAGCATAAAGAGTGAGACATTTCTAGGCATTTATCAGCACTCAAGGTGGGGCTTTAGAGTGGGTCCCCGGGCTTGGCTGGTGTTGGAGAATTATTTCTACCATGTATTGTATTTTTCCCTCACAAAACATTTGGGACATTTCAAGGCATTCTTGCTATAATGTAAAGTGCCTACAAGTGTCCCACGTAATTTTTTTACCTAACACAAAGAGTGAGACATTTCTAGGCATTTCTCAGCACTCAGGGTGGGGCTTTACATTGGGTCCCTGGGCGTTGCTGGTGCTGGAGAATTTTTTCTCCAATGTATTTCATGTTTCCCTAACAAAACATTTCGTACATCTCTAGGCATTCTTGCTATAATGTAAAGTGCCAACTAGTGTCCCATGTCATTTTTTTACCTTAAACAAAGAGTGACACATTTCTAGAAATTTTTCAGCACTCAATGTTGGGCTTTAGAGTGGCTGTCCAGGCCTGGCTGGTGCTGGAGATTTTTTTCTACCATGTTTTGTATTTTTCCCTAACAAAACATTTGGGACATTTCTAGGCATTCTTGCTATAATGTAAAGTGCCTACAAGTGTCCCATGTCATTTTTTTACCTAACACAAAGAGTAAGACATTTCTAGGCATTTCTCAGCACTCAAGGTGGGGCTTTAGAGTGGGTCCCTGGGCGTGGCTGGTGCTGGAGAATTTTTTCTACCATGTATTTAATTTTTCCCTAACAAAACATTTGGGACATTTCTAGGCATTCTTGCTTTAATGTAAAGTGCCTACAAGTGTCCCAAGTATTTTTATTTTTTTTACCTAACACAAAGAGTGAGACATTTCTAGGCATTCTTGCTACAATGTTAACTGCCTACACGTGTCCCATGTAATTTTTTTTTTTACCTGACACAAAGAGTGAGACATTTATAGGCATTTATCATTACTCAAGGTGGGGCTTTAGAGTGGGTCCTAGGGCTTGGCTGGTTGGTGGGGAATTTTTTCTAACATGTATTGTATTTTTCCCTTACAAAACATTTGGGAAATTTCTAGGTATTCTTGCTATAATTTAAAGTGCCTACAAGTTTCCCATGTATTTTTTCTTTTTACCTAGCACAAAGAGTGAGACATTTATAGGCATTTATTAGCACTCAAGGTGAGGCTTTAGAGTTGGTCTTAGGGCTTGGCTGGTGTTGGAGAATTATTTCTACCAGGTATTGTATTTTTCCCTCACAAATCATTTGGGACATTTCAAGGCATTCTTGCTATAATGTAAAGTGCCTACAAGTGTCCCACGTAATTTTTTTACCTAACACAAAGAGTGAGACATTTCTAGGCATTTCTCAGCACTCAGGGTGGGGCTTTACAGTGGGTCCCTGGGCGTTGCTGGTGCTGGAGAATTTTTTCTCCATTGTATTTCATGTTTCCCTAACAAAACATTTCGTACATCTCTAGGCATTCTTGCTATAATGTTAAGTGCCTACTAGTGTCCCATGTCATTTTTTTACCTTAAAGAAAGAGTGACACATTTCTAGAAATTTTTCAGCACTCAAGGTTGGGCTTTAGAGTGGCTCCCCAGGCCTGGCTGGTGCTGGAGAATTTTTTCTACCATGAATTCAATTTTTCCCTAACAAAACATTTGGGACATTTCTAGGCATTCTTGCAATAATGTAAAGTGCCTACAAAAGTCCCATGTATTTTGTTTGTTTACCTAACACAAAGAGTAAGACATTGCTAGGCATTTTTCAGCACTCAGGGTGGGGCTTTAGAGTGGGTCTTAGGGCTTGGCTGGTGTTGGAGAATTCTTTCTACCATGTATTGTATTTTTCCCTTACAAAACATTTGGGAAATTTCTAGGCATTCTTGCTATAATGTAAAGTGCCTACAAGTGTCCCATGTATTTTTTCTTTTTACCTAGCACAAAGAGTGAGACATTTATAGGCCTTTATCAGCACTCAAGGTGAGGCTTTAGAGTGGGCCCCCGGGCTTGGCTGGTGTTGGAGAATTTTTTTCTACCATGTATTGTATTTTTCCCTTACAAAACATTTGGGAAATTTCTAGGCATTCTTGCTATAATGTAAAGTGCCTACAAGTGTCCCGTGTATTTTTTCTTTTTACCTAGCATAAAGAGTGAGACATTTCTAGGCATTTATCAGCACTCAAGGTGGGGCTTTAGAGTGGGTCCCCGGGCTTGGCTGGTGTTGGAGAATTATTTCTACCATGTATTGTATTTTTCCCTCACAAAACATTTGGGACATTTCAAGGCATTCTTGCTACAATGTAAAGTGCCTACAAGTGTCCCACGTAATTTTTTTAACTAACACAAAGAGTGAGACATTTCTAGGCATTTCTCAGCACTCAGGGTGGGGCTTTACATTGGGTCCCTGGGCGTTGCTGGTGCTGGAGAATTTTTTCTCCAATGTATTTCATGTTTCCCTAACAAAACATTTCGTACATCTCTAGGCATTCTTGCTATAATGTAAAGTGCCAACTAGTGTCCCATGTCATTTTTTTACCTTAAACAAAGAGTGACATATTTCTAGAAATTTTTCAGCACTCAATGTTGGGCTTTAGAGTGGCTGTCCAGGCCTGGCTGGTGCTGGAGATTTTTTTCTACCATGTTTTGTATTTTTCCCTAACAAAACATTTGGGACATTTCTAGGCATTCTTGCTATAATGTAAAGTGCCTACAAGTGTCCCATGTCATTTTTTTACCTAACACAAAGAGTAAGACATTTCTAGGCATTTCTCAGCACTCAAGGTGGGGCTTTAGAGTGGGTCCCTGGGCGTGGCTGGTGCTGGAGATTTTTTTCTCCCATGTATTTCAGTTTTTCCCTAAAAAAACATTTCGGACATTTCTAGGCATTCTTGCTACAATGTAAAGTGCCTACTAGTGTCCCATGTCATTTTTTTACCTAAAACTTAGAGTGACACATTTCTAGGCATTTTTTAGCACTCAATGTTGGGCTTTAGAGTGGCTCCCCAGGCTTGGCTAGTGCTGGAGATTTTTTTCTCCCATGTATTTCATTTTTCCCTAACAAAACATTTGGTACATCTCTAGGTAATCTTGCTATAATGTAAAGTGCCTACAAGTGTCCCATGTAATTATTTTACCTAACACAAAGAGTGAGACATTTCTAGACATTTCTCAGCACTCAGGGTGGGGCTTTACAGTGGGTCCCTGGGCGTGGCTGGTGCTGGAGAATTTTTTCTCCCATGTATTTCATTTTTCCCTAACAAAACATTTGGTACATCTCTAAGTAATCTTGCTATTATGTAAAGTGCCTACAAGTGTCCCATGTCATTTCTTTACCTAACACAAAGAGTGAGATATTTCTAGGCATTTTTCAGCACTCAGGGTTGGGCTTTAGAGTGTTTCCTCAGGCTTGGCTGGTGCTGGAGATTTTTTTCTCCAATGTATTTCAGTCTTTCCCTAAAAAAACATTTCGGACATTTCTAGGCATTCTTGCTATAATGTAAAGTGCCTACAAGTGTCCCATGTAATTCATTTACCTAACACAAAGAGTGAGACATTTCTGGGCATTTCTCAGCACTCAGGGTGGGGCTTTACAGTGGGTCCCTGGGCATTGCTGGTGCTGGAAAATGTTTTCTCCCATGTATTTCATGTTTCCCTAACAAAACATTTGGTACATCTCTAGGCATTCTTGCTATAATGTAAAGTGCCTACTAGTGTCCCCTGTCATTTTTTTACCTAAAACATAGAGTGACACATTTCTAGGCATTTTTCAGCACTCAATGTTGGGCTTTAGAGTGGCTCCCCAGGCTTGGCTAGTGCTGACGATTTTTGTCTACCATGTTTTGTATTTTTCCCTAACAAAACATTTGGGACATTTCTAGGCATTCTTGCTATAATGTAAAGTGCCTACAGGTGTCCCATGTAATTTTTTTACCTAACACAAAGAGTGACACATTTCTAGGCATTTTTCAGCACTCAGGGTTGGGCTTTAGAGTGTTTCCTCAGGCTTGGCTGGTGCTGGAGATTTTTTTCTCCCATTTTTTTCATTTTTCCCTAACAAAACATTTCGGACATTTCTAGGCATTCTTGCTATAATGTAAAGTGCCTACAAGTGTCCCAAGTATTTTTATTTTTTTACCTAACACAAAGAGTGAGACATTTCTAGGCATTTCTCAGCACTCAGGGTAGGGCTTTACAGTGGGTCCCTGGGAGTGGCTGGTGCTGGAGAATTTTTTCTCCCATGTATTTCATTTTTCCCTAACAATACATTTGGTACATCTCTAGGTATTTTTGCTATAATGTAAAGTGCCTACAAGTGTCCCATGTCATTTTTTTACCTAACACAAAGAGTGAGACATTTCTAGGCATTTTTCAGCACTCAGGGTTGGGCTTTAGAGTGGGTCCCTGGGCTTGGCTGGTGCTGGAGATATTGTTTTCTACCATGTTTTGTATTTTTCCCTAACAAAACATTTGGGACATTTCTAGGCATTCTTGCTATAATGTAAAGTGCCCACAAGTGTCCCATGTAATTTTTTTACCTAACACAAAGAGTGAGACATTTCTAGGCATTTTTCAGCACTCAGGGTTGGGCTTTAGAGTGGGTCCCTGGGCTTGGCTGGTGCTGGAGATATTGTTTTCTACCATGTTTTGTATTTTTCCCTAATAAAACATTTGGTACATCTCTAGGTATTTTTGCTATAATGTAAAGTTTCTACAAGTGTCCCATGTCATTTTTTTACCTAACACAAAGAGTGAGACATTTCTAGGCATTTTTCAGCACTCAGGGTGGGGCTTTACATTGGGTCCCTGGGCGTGGCTGGTGCTGGAGAATTTTTTCTCCCATGTATTTCATTTTTCCCTAACAAAACATTTGGTACATCTCTAGGTATTGTTGCTATAATGTAAAGTGCCTACGAGTGTCCCATGTCATTTTTTTACTTGACACAAAGAGTAACACATTTCTAGGCATTTCTCAACACTCAGGGTTGGGCTTTAGAGTGGCTCCTCAGGCTTGGCTGGTGCTTGAGATTTTTTTCTCCCATGTATTTAATTTTTCCCTAACAAAACATTTCGGACATTTCTAGGCATTCTTGCTATAATGTAAAGTGCCTACAAGTGTCAAAAGTATATATATTTTTTTTACCTAACACAAAGAGTGAGACATTTTTAGGCATTTCTCAGCACTCAAGGTGGGGCTTTAGAGTGGGTCCCTGGGGTTGGCTGGTGCTGGAGATTGTTTTCTACCATGTTTTTTATTTTTCCCTAAAAAACATTTGGGACATTTCTAGGCATTCTTGCTTTAATGTAAAGTGTCTACAAGTGTCGCATGTCATTTTTTTACCTAACACAAAGAGTGAGACATTTCTAGGCATTTTTCAGCACTCAGGGTGGGGCTTTACATTGGGTCCCTGGGCGTGGCTGGTGCTGGAGAATTTTTTCTCCCATGTATTTCATTTTTCCCTAACAAAACATTTGGTACATCTCTAGGTATTGTTGCTATAATGTAAAGTGCCTACGAGTGTCCCATGTCATTTTTTTACTTGACACAAAGAGTAACACATTTCGAGGCATTTCTCAACACTCAGGGTTGGGCTTTAGAGTGGCTCCTCAGGCTTGGCTGGTGCTGGAGATTTTTTTCTCCCTTTTTTTTATTTTTCCCTAACAAAACATTTCGGACATTTCTAGGCATTCTTGCTATAATGTAAAGTGCCTACAAGTGTCCCAAGTATTTTTATTTTTTTACCTAACACAAAGAGTGAGACATTTCTAGGCATTTCTCAGCACTCAGGGTAGGGCTTTACAGTGGGTCCTGGGAGTGGCTGGTGCTGGAGAATTTTTTCTCCCATGTATTTCATTTTTCCCTAACAATACATTTGGTACATCTCTAGGTATTTTTGCTATAATGTAAAGTGCCTACAAGTGTCCCATGTCATTTTTTTACCTAACACAAAGAGTGAGACATTTCTAGGCATTTTTCAGCACTCAGGGTTGGGCTTTAGAGTGGGTCCCTGGGCTTGGCTGGTGCTGGAGATATTGTTTTCTACCATGTTTTGTATTTTTCCCTAACAAAACATTTGGGACATTTCTAGGCATTCTTGCTATAATGTAAAGTGCCCACAAGTGTCCCATGTAATTTTTTTACCTAACACAAAGAGTGAGACATTTCTAGGCATTTTTCAGCACTCAGGGTTGGGCTTTAGAGTGGGTCCCTGGGCTTGGCTGGTGCTGGAGATATTGTTTTCTACCATGTTTTGTATTTTTCCCTAATAAAACATTTGGTACATCTCTAGGTATTTTTGCTATAATATAAAGTTTCTACAAGTGTCCCATGTCATTTTTTTACCTAACACAAAGAGTGAGACATTTCTAGGCATTTTTCAGCACTCAGGGTGGGGCTTTACATTGGGTCCCTGGGCGTGGCTGGTGCTGGAGAATTTTTTCTCCCATGTATTTCATTTTTCCCTAACAAAACATTTGGTACATCTCTAGGTATTGTTGCTATAATGTAAAGTGCCTACGAGTGTCCCATGTCATTTTTTTACTTGACACAAAGAGTAACACATTTCTAGGCATTTCTCAACACTCAGGGTTGGGCTTTAGAGTGGCTCCTCAGGCTTGGCTGGTGCTTGAGATTTTTTTCTCCCATGTATTTAATTTTTCCCTAACAAAACATTTCGGACATTTCTAGGCATTCTTGCTATAATGTAAAGTGCCTACAAGTGTCAAAAGTATTTATATTTTTTTTACCTAACACAAAGAGTGAGACATTTTTAGGCATTTCTCAGCACTCAAGGTGGGGCTTTAGAGTGGGTCCCTGGGGTTGGCTGGTGCTGGAGATTGTTTTCTACCATGTTTTTTATTTTTCCCTAAAAAACATTTGGGACATTTCTAGGCATTCTTGCTTTAATGTAAAGTGTCTACAAGTGTCGCATGTCATTTTTTTACCTAACACAAAGAGTGAGACATTTCTAGGCATTTCTCAGCACTCAAGGTGGGGCTTTAGAGTGGCTCCCCAGGCTTGGCTGGTGCTGGCAATTTTTTTCTACCATGTTTTGTATTTTTCCCTAACAAAACATTTGGGACATTTCTAGGCATTCTTGCTATAATGTAAAGTGCTTACAAGTGTCCCATGTAATTTTTTTACCTAACACAAAGAGTGAAACATTTCTAGGCATTTCTCAGCACTCAAGGTGGGGCTTTAGAGTGGGTCCCTGGGCGTGGCTGGTAATGGAGAATTTTTTTTCCCATGTATTTAATTTTTCCCTAACAAAACATTTGGGACATTTCTAGGCATTCTTGCTATAATGTAAAGTGCATACTAGTGTCCCATGTCATTTTTTTACCTAACACAAAGAGTGACACATTTCCAGGCATTTTTCAGCACTCAATGTTGGGCTTTAGAGTGGCTCCCCAGGCTTGGCTGGTGCTGGCAATTTTTTTCTACCATGTTTTGTATTTTTCCCTAACAAAACATTTGGGACATTTCTAGGCATTCTTGCTTTGATGTAAAGTGCCTACAAGTGTCCCATGTCATTTTTTTACCTAACACAAAGATTGAGACATTTCTAGGCATTTCTCAGCACTCAAGGTGTGGCTTTAGAGTGGGTCCCTGGGCGTGGCTGGTAATGGAGAATTTTTTTCCCATGAATTTAATTTTTCCCTAACAAAACATTTGGGACATTTCTAGGCATTCTTGCTATAATGTAAAGTGCCTACAAGTGTCCCATGTATTTTTATTTTTTTTATCTAACACATAAAGTGAGACATTTCTAGGCATTTTTAAGCACTCAAGGTGGGGCTTTAGAGTGGGTCGCTGGGCTTGGCTGGTGCTGGAGATTTTTTTCTACCATGTTTTGTATTTTTCCCTAACAAAACATTTGGGACATTTCTAGTCATTCTTGCTATAATGTAAAGTGCCTACAAGTGTCCCAAGTATTTTTATTTTTTTTACCTAACACAAAGAGTGAGACATTTTTAGGCATTTCTCAGCACTCAAGGTGGGGCTTTAGAGTGGGTCCTTGGGCGTGGCTGGTGCTGGATAATTTTTTCTACCATGTATTTAATTTTTCCCTAACAAAACATTTGGGATATTTCTAGGCATTCTTGCTTTAATGTAAAGTGCCTACAAGTGTCCCATGTCATTTTTTTTTACCTAACACGAAGAGTGAGACATTTCTAGGCATTTCTTAACACTCAAGGTGGGGCTTTACAGTGGGTCCCTGGGCGTGGCTGGTGCTGGAGAATTTTTTCTCCCATGTATTTCATTTTTCCCTGACAAAATATTTGGTACATCTCTAGGTATTATTGCTATATTGTAAAGTGCCTACAAGTGTCCCATGTCATTTTTTAACCTAACACAAAGAGTGAGACATTTCTAGGCATTTTTCAGCACTCAGGTCGGGGCTTTTGAGTGGGTCCTCAGGCTTGGCTGGTGCTTGAGATTTTTTCTCCCATGTATTTCATTTTTCCCTAACAAAACATTTCGGACATTTCTAGGCAGTCATGCTATAATGTAAAGTTCCTACAAGTGTCCCATGTATTTTTATTTTTTTTAGCTAACACATAAAGTGAGACATTTCTAGGCATTTTTCAGCACTCAAGGTGGGGCTTTAGAGTGGGTCCCTGGGCTTGGCTGGTGCTGGAGATTGTTTTCTACCATGTTTTTTATTTTTCCCTAACAAAACATTTGGGACATTTTTAGGCATTCTTGCTTTAATGTAAAGTGCCTACAAGTGTCCCATGTCATTTGTTTACCTAATACAAAGAGTTAGACATTTCTAGGCATTTCTCAGCACTCCTGGTGGGGATTTAGAGTGGGTCCCTGGGCGTGGCTGGTGCTGGAGAATTTTTTCTACCATGTATTTCATTTTTGCCTAACAAAACATTTGGGACATTTCTAGGCATTCTTGCTTTGATGTAAAGTGCCTACAAGTGTCCCATGTCATTTTTTTACCTAACACAAAGAGTGAGACATTTCTAGGCATTTCTCAGCACTCAGGGTTGGGCTTTAGAGTGGCTCCTCAGGCTTGGCTGGTGCTTGAGATTTTTTTCTCCCATGTATTTAATTTTTCCCTAACAAAACATTTGGGACATTTATAGGCATTCTTGCTATAATGTAAAGTGCCTACAAGTGTCCCATGTATTTTTATTTGTTTTACCTAACACAAAGAGTGAGACATTTTTAGATTTTTTCAGCACTCAAGGTGGGGCTTTAGAGTGGGTCCCTGTGCTTGGCTGGTGCTGGAGATTTTTTTCTACCATATTTTGTATTTTTCCCTAACAAAACATTTGGGACATTTTTAGGCATTCTTGCTTTAATGTAAAGTTCCTACAAGTGTCCCATGTCATTTGTTAACCTAACACAAAGAGTGAGACATTTCTAGGCATTTCTCAGCACTCAAGGTGGGGCTTTAGAGTGGGTCCCTGGGCGTGGCTGGTGCTGGAGATTTTTTTCTACCATGTTTTGTATTTTTCCCTAACAAAACATTTGGGACATTTCTAGTCATTCTTGCTATAATGTAAAGTGTCTACAAGTGTCAAAAGCATTTTTATTTTTTTTACCTAACACAAAGAGTGAGACATTTTTAGGCATTTCTCAGCACTCAAGGTGGGGCTTTAGAGTGGGTCCCTGGGGTTGGCTGGTGCTGGAGATTGTTTTCTACCATGTTTTTTATTTTTCCCTAACAAAACATTTGGGACATTTCTAGGCATTCTTGCTTTAATGTAAAGTGTCTACAAGTGTCGCATGTCATTTTTTTACCTAACAAAAAGAGTTACACATTTCTAGGCATTTCTCAGCACTCAAGGTGGGGCTTTAGAGTGGGTCCCTGGGCGTGGCTGGTAATGGAGAATTTTTTTTCCCTTGTATTTAATTTTTCCCTAACAAAACATATGGGACAATTCTAGGCATTCTTGCTATAATGTAAAGTGCCTACAATTGTCCCATGTAATTTTTTAACCTAATACAAAGAGTTAGACATTTCTAGGCATTTCTCAGCACTCCTGGTGGGGCTTTAGAGTGGGTCCCTGGGCGTGGCTGGTGCTGGAGAATTTTTTCTACCATGTATTTCATTTTTCCCTGACTAAACATTTGGTACATCTCTAGGTATTCTTGCTATAATGTAAAGTGCCTACAAGTGTCCCATGTAATTTTTTTACCTAACACAAAGAGTGAGACATTTCTAGGCATTTCTCAGCACTCAGGGTTGGGCTTTAGAGTGGCTCCTCAGGCTTGGCTGGTGCTTGAGATTTTTTTCTTCCATGTATTTAATTTTTCCCTAACAAAACATTTGGGACATTTATAGGCATTCTTGCTATACTGTAAAGTGCCTACAAGTGTCCCATGTCATTTTTTTTTACCTAACACAAAGAGTGAGACATTTCTAGGCATTTCTCAACACTCAAGGTGGGGCTTTAGAGTGGGTCCCTGGTCGTGGCTGGTAATGGAGAATTTTTTTTCCCATGTATTTAATTTTTCCCTAATAAAACATGTGGGACATTTCTAGGCATTCTGGCTATAATGTAAAGTGCCTACTAGTGTCCCATGTCATTTTTTTACCTAACACAAAGAGTGACACATTTCTAGGCATTTTTCAGCACTCAATGTTGGGGTTTAGAGTGGCTCCCCAGGCTTGGCTGGTGCTGGCGATTTTTTTCTACAATGTTTTGTATTTTTCCCTAACAAAACATTTGGGACATTTTTAGGCATTCTTGCTTTAATGTAAAGTGTCTACAAGTGTCCCATGTCATTTTTTTACCTAACAAAAAGAGTTACACATTTCTAGGCATTTCTTAGCACTCAAGGTGGGGCTTTAGAGTGGGTCCCTGGGCGTGGCTGGTAATGGAGAATTTTTTTTCCCTTGTATTTAATTTTTCCCTAACAAAACATATGGGACAATTCTAGGCATTCTTGCTATAATGTAAAGTGCCTACAATTGTCCCATGTAATTTTTTAACCTAATACAAAGAGTTAGACATTTCTAGGCATTTCTCAGCACTCCTGGTGGGGCTTTAGAGTGGGTCCCTGGGCGTGGCTGGTGCTGGAGAATTTTTTCTACCATGTATTTCATTTTTCCCTGACTAAACATTTGGTACATCTCTAGGTATTCTTGCTATAATGTAAAGTGCCTACAAGTGTCCCATGTAATTTTTTTACCTAACACAAAGAGTGAGACATTTCTAGGCATTTCTCAGCACTCAGGGTTGGGCTTTAGAGTGGCTCCTCAGGCTTGGCTGGTGCTTGAGATTTTTTTCTTCCATGTATTTAATTTTTCCCTAACAAAACATTTGGGACATTTATAGGCATTCTTGCTATAATGTAAAGTGCCTACAAGTGTCCCATGTCATTTTTTTTTACCTAACACAAAGAGTGAGACATTTCTAGGCATTTCTCAACACTCAAGGTGGGGCTTTAGAGTGGGTCCCTGGTCGTGGCTGGTAATGGAGAATTTTTTTTCCCATGTATTTAATTTTTCCCTAATAAAACATGTGGGACATTTCTAGGCATTCTGGCTATAATGTAAAGTGCCTACTAGTGTCCCATGTCATTTTTTTACCTAACACAAAGAGTGACACATTTCTAGGCATTTTTCAGCACTCAATGTTGGGGTTTAGAGTGGCTCCCCAGGCTTGGCTGGTGCTGGCGATTTTTTTCTACAATGTTTTGTATTTTTCCCTAACAAAACATTTGGGACATTTTTAGGCATTCTTGCTTTAATGTAAAGAGCCTACAAGTGTCCCATGTCATTTGTTTACCTAACACAAAGAGTGAGAAATTTCTAGGCATTTCTCAGCACTCAAGGTGGGGCTTTAGAGTGGGTCCCTGGGCGTGGCTGGTGCAGGAGATTTTTTTCTACCATGTTTTGTATTTTTCCCTAATAAAACATATGGGACATTTCTAGGCATTCTTGCTATAAAGTAAAGTCTCACTAGTGTCCCATGTCATTTTTTTACCTAACACAAAGAGTGACACATTTCTAGGCATTTTTCAGCACTCAATGTTGGGCTTTAGAGTGGCTCCCCAGGCTTGGCTGGTGCTGGCAATTTTTTTCTACCATGTTTTGTATTTTTCCCTAACAAAACATTTGGAACAATTCTAGGCATTCTTGCTATAATGTAAAGTGCCTACAATTGTCCCATGTAATTTTTTTACCTAACACAAAGAGTGAGATATTTCTTGGCATTTCTTAACACTCAAGGTGGGGCTTTACAGTGGGTCCCTGGGCGTGGCTGGTGCTGGAGAATTTTTTCTCCCATGTATTTCATTTTTCCCTGACAAAACATTTGGTACATCTCTAGGTATTATTGCTATATTGTAAAGTGCCTACAAGTGTCCCATGTCATTTTTTAAGCTAACACAAAGAGTGAGACATTTCTAGGCATTTTTCAGCACTCAGGTCGGGGCTTTTGAGTGGGTCCTCAGGCTTGGCTGGTGCTTGAGATTTTTTCTCCCATGTATTTCATTTTTCCCTAACAAAACATTTCGGACATTTCTAGGCAGTCATGCTATAATGTAAAGTTCCTACAAGTGTCCCATGTATTTTTATTTTTTTTAGCTAACACATAAAGTGAGACATTTCTAGGCATTTTTCAGCACTCCTGGTGGGGCTTTAGAGTGGGTCCCGGGGCGTGGCTGGTGCTGGAGAATTTTTTCTACCATGTATTTCATTTTTGCCTAACAAAACATTTGGGACATTTCTAGGCATTCTTGCTTTGATGTAAAGTGCCTACAAGTGTCCCATGTCATTTTTTTACCTAACACAAAGAGTGAGACATTTCTAGGCATTTCTCAGCACTCAGGGTTGGGCTTTAGAGTGGCTCCTCAGGCTTGGCTGGTGCTTGAGATTTTTTTCTCCCATGTATTTAATTTTTCCCTAACAAAACATTTGGGACATTTATAGGCATTCTTGCTATAATGTAAAGTGCCTACAAGTGTCCCATGTATTTTTATTTGTTTTACCTAACACAAAGAGTGAGACATTTTTAGATTTTTTCAGCACTCAAGGTGGGGCTTTAGAGTGGGTCCCTGTGCTTGGCTGGTGCTCGAGATTTTTTTCTACCATATTTTGTATTTTTCCCTAACAAAACATTTGGGACATTTTTAGGCATTCTTGCTTTAATGTAAAGTGCCTACAAGTGTCCCATGTCATTTGTTTACCTAACACAAAGAGTGAGACATTTCTAGGCATTTCTCAGCACTCAAGGTGGGGCTTTAGAGTGGGTCCCTGGGCGTGGCTGGTGCTGGAGATTTTTTTCTACCATGTTTTGTATTTTTCCCTAACAAAACATTTGGGACATTTCTAGTCATTCTTGCTATAATGTAAAGTGCCTACAAGTGTCAAAAGTATTTTTATTTTTTTTACCTAACACAAAGAGTGAGACATTTCTAGGCATTTCTCAGCACTCCTGGTGGGGCTTTAGAGTGGGTCCCTGGGCGTGGCTGGTGCTGGAGAATTCTTTCTACCATGTATTTCATTTTTGCCTAACAAAACATTTGGGACATTTCTATGCATTCTTGCTTTGATGTAAAGTGCCTACAAGTGTCCCATGTCATTTTTTTTACCTAATACAAAGAGTTAGACATTTCTAGGCATTTCTCAGCACTCCTGGTGGGGCTTTAGAGTGGGTCCCTGGGCGTGGCTGGTGCTCGAGAATTTATTCTACCATGTATTTCATTTTTCCCTAATAAAACATGTGGGACATTTCTAGGCATTCTTGCTATAATGTAAAGTGCCTACTAGTGTCCCATGTCATTTTTTTACCTAACACAAAGAGTGACACATTTCTAGGCATTTTTCAGCACTCAACGTTGGGCTTTAGAGTGGCTCCCCAGGCTTGGCTGGTGCTGGCGATTTTTTTCTACAATATTTTGTATTTTTCCCTAACAAAACATTTGGGACATTTGTAGGCATTCTTGCTATAATGTAAAGTGCTTACAAGTGTCCCATGTAATTTTTTTACCTAACACAAAGAGTGAGACATTTCTAGGCATTTCTCAGCACTCAGGGTGGGGCTTTACAGTGGGTCCCTGGGAGTGGCTGGTTCTGGAGAATTTTTTCTCCCATGTATTTCATTTTTCCCTAACAAAACATTTCGTACATCTCTAGATATTATTGCTATATTGTAAAGTGCCTACAAGTGTCCCATGTCATTTTTTAACCTAACAAAAAGAGTGAGACATTTCTAGGCATTTCTCAGCACTCAGGGTTGGGCTTTAGAGTGGCTCCTCAGGCTTGGCTGGTGCTTGAGATTTTTTTCTCCCATGTATTTAATTTTTCCCTAACAAAACATTTGGGACATTGCTAGGCATTCATGCTATAATGTAAAGTGCCTACAAGTGTCCCATGTATTTGTATTTGTTTTACCTAACACAAAGAGTGAGACATTTTTAGATTTTTTCAGCACTCAAGGTGGGGCTTTAGAGTGGGTACCTGTGCTTGGCTG
The DNA here is from genome assembly GCF_949316205.1 of Platichthys flesus. Taxonomy (NCBI): domain Eukaryota; kingdom Metazoa; phylum Chordata; class Actinopteri; order Pleuronectiformes; family Pleuronectidae; genus Platichthys; species Platichthys flesus. The sequence goes on from NC_084953.1 coordinate 27,129,268, forward strand.
GTGCTGGAAATTTTTTTCTACCATATTTTGTATTTTTCACTAACCAAACATTTGGGACATTTTTAGGCATTCTTGCTTTAATGTAAAATGCCTACAAGTGTCCCATGTCATTTGTTTACCTAATACAAAGAGTTAGACATTTCTAGGCATTTCTCCGCACTCCTGGTGGGGCTTTAGAATGGGTCCCTGGGCTCGGCTGGTGCTGGAGAATTTTTTCTACCATGTATTTCATTTTTGCCTAACAAAACATTTGGGACATTTCTAGGCATTCTTGCTTTGATGTAAAGTGCCTACAAGTGTCCCATGTCATTTTTTTACCTAACACAAAGAGTGAGACATTTCTAGGCATTTCTCAGCACTCAGGGTTGGGCTTTAGAGTGGCTCCTCAGGCTTGGCTGGTGCTTGAGATTTTTTTCTCCCATGTATTTAATTTTTCCCTAACAAAACATTTGGGACATTTATAGGCATTCTTGCTATAATGTAAAGTGCCTACAAGTGTCCCATGTATTTTTATTTGTTTTACCTAACACAAAGAGTGAGACATTTTTAGATTTTTTCAGCACTCAAGGTGGGGCTTTAGAGTGGGTCCCTGTGCTTGGCTGGTGCTCGAGATTTTTTTCTACCATATTTTGTATTTTTCCCTAACAAAACATTTGGGACATTTTTAGGCATTCTTGCTTTAATGTAAAGTGCCTACAAGTGTCCCATGTCATTTGTTTACCTAACACAAAGATTGAGACATTTCTAGGCATTTCTCAGCACTCAAGGTGGGGCTTTAGAGTGGGTCCCTGGCGTGGCTGGTGCTGGAGAATTGTTTCTACCATGTATTTCATTTTTCCCTAACAAAACATTTGGGACATTTCTAGGCATTCTTGCTTTGATGTAAAGTGCCTACAAGTGTCCCATGTCATTTTTTTACCTTACACAAAGATTGAGACATTTCTAGGCATTTCTCAGCACTCAAAGTGTGGCTTTAGAGTGGGTCCCTGGGCGTGGCTGGTAATGGAGAATTTTTTTCCCATGAATTTAATTTTTCCCTAACAAAACATTTGGGACATTTCTAGGCATTCTTGCTATAATGTAAAGTGCCTACAAGTGTCCCATGTATTTTTATTTTTTTTATCTAACCCATAAAGTGAGACATTTCTAGGCATTTTTCAGCACTCAAGGTGGGGCTTTAGAGTGGGTCCCTGGGCTTGGCTGGTGCTGGAGATTTTTTTCTACCATGTTTTGTATTTTTCCCTAACAAAACATTTGGGACATTTCTAGTAATTCTTGCTATAATGTAAAGTGCCTACAAGTGTCCCAAGTATTTTTATTTTTTTTACTTACACAAATAGTGAGACATTTTTAGGCATTTCTCAGCACTCAAGGTGGGGCTTTAGAGTGGGTCCTTGGGCGTGGCTGGTGCTGGATAATTTTTTCTACCATGTATTTAATTTTTCCCTAACAAAACATTTGGGATATTTCTAGGCATTCTTGCTTTAATGTAAAGTGCCTACAAGTGTCCCATGTCATTTTTTTTTACCTAAAACGAAGAGTGAGACATTTCTAGGCATTTCTTAACACTCAAGGTGGGGCTTTACAGTGGGTCCCTGGGCGTGGCTGGTGCTGGAGAATATTTTCTCCCATGTATTTAATTTTTCCCTGACAAAATATTTGGTACATCTCTAGATATTATTGCTATATTGTAAAGTGCCTACAAGTGTCCCATGTCATTTTTTAACCTAACACAAAGAGTGAGACATTTCTAGGCATTTTTCAGCACTCAGGTCGGGGCTTTTGAGTGGGTCCTCAGGCTTGGCTGGTGCTTGAGATTTTTTCTCCCATGTATTTCATTTTTCCCTAACAAAACATTTCGGACATTTCTAGGCAGTCATGCTATAATGTAAAGTTCCTACAAGTGTCCCATGTATTTTTATTTTTTTTAGCTAACACATAAAGTGAGACATTTCTAGGCATTTTTCAGCACTCAAGGTGGGGCTTTAGAGTGGGTCCCTGGGCTTGGCTGGTGCTGGAGATTGTTTTCTACCATGTATTTTATTTTTGCCTAACAAAACATTTGGGACATTTCTAGGCATTCTTGCTTTAATGTAAAGTGTCTACAAGTGTCCCATGTCATTTTTTTACCTAACACAAAGAGTGAGACATTTCTAGGCATTTCTCAGCACTCAGGGTTGGGCTTTAGAGTGGGTCCCTGGGCGTGGCTGGTGCTGGAGAATTTTTTCTCCCATGTATTTAATTTTTCCCTGACAAAATATTTGGTACATCTCTAGGTATTATTGCTATATTGTAAAGTGCCTACAAGTGTCCCATGTCATTTTTTAACCTAACACAAAGAGTGAGACATTTCTAGGCATTTTTCAGCACTCAGGTCGGGGCTTTTGAGTGGGTCCTCAGGCTTGGCTGGTGCTTGAGATTTTTTCTCCCATGTATTTCATTTTTCCCTAACAAAACATTTCGGACATTTCTAGGCAGTCATGCTATAATGTAAAGTTCCTACAAGTGTCCCATGTATTTTTATTTTTTTTAGCTAACACATAAAGTGAGACATTTCTAGGCATTTTTCAGCACTCAAGGTGGGGCTTTAGAGTGGGTCCCTGGGCTTGGCTGGTGCTGGAGATTGTTTTCTACCATGTATTTTATTTTTGCCTAACAAAACATTTGGGACATTTCTAGGCATTCTTGCTTTAATGTAAAGTGTCTACAAGTGTCCCATGTCATTTTTTTTACCTAACACAAAGAGTGAGACATTTCTAGGCATTTCTCAGCACTCAGGGTTGGGCTTTAGAGTGGCTCCTCAGGCTTGGCTGGTGCTTGAGATTTTTTTCTCCCATGTATTTAATTTTTCCCTAACAAAACATTTGGGACATTTATAGGCATTCTTGCTATAATGTAAAGTGCCTACAAGTGTCCCATGTATTTGTATTTGTTTTACCTAACACAAAGAGTGAGACATTTTTAGATTTTTTCAGCAATCAAGGTGGGGCTTTAGAGTGGTTCCCTGTGCTTGGCTGGTGCTGGAGATTTTTTTATACCATGTTTTTTATTTTTCCCTAACAAAACATTTGGGACATTTCTAGGCATTCTTGCTTTAATGTAAAGTGTCTGCAAGTGTCCCATGTCATTTTTTTACCTAACACAAAGAGTGAGACATTTTTAGGCATTTCTCAGCACTCAGGGTTGGGCTTTAGAGTGGCTCCTCAGGCTTGGCTGGTGCTTGAGATTTTTTTCTCCCATGTATTTAATTTTTCCCTAACAAAACATTTGGGACATTTATAGGCATTCTTGCTATAACGTAAAGTGCCTACAAGTGTCCCATGTATTTGTATTTGTTTTACCTAACACAAAGAGTGAGACATTTTTAGATTTTTTCAGCAATCAAGGTGGGGCTTTAGAGTGGTTCCCTGTGCTTGGCTGGTGCTGGAGATTTTTTTATACCATATTTTGTATTTTTCCCTAACAAAACATTTGGGACATTTTTAGGCATTCTTGCTTTAATGTAAAGTGCCTACAAGTGTCCCATGTCATTTGTTTACCTAATACAAAGAGTTAGACATTTCTAGGCATTTCTCAGCACTCCTGGTGGGGCTTTAGAGTGGGTCCCTGGGCGTGGCTGGTGCTGGAGAATTTTTTCTACCATGTATTTCATTTTTGCTTAACAAAACATTTGGGACATTTCTAGGCATTCTTGCTTTGATGTAAAGTGCCTACAAGTGTCCCATGTCATTTTTTTACCTAACACAAAGAGTGAGACATTTCTAGGCATTTCTCAGCACTCAGGGTTGGGCTTTAGAGTGGCTCCTCAGGCTTGGCTGGTGCTTGAGATTTTTTTCTCCCATGTATTTAATTTTTCCCTAACAAAACATTTGGGACATTTATAGGCATTCTTGCTATGATGTAAAGTGCCTACAAGTGTCCCATGTATTTTTATTTGTTTTACCTAACACAAAGAGTGAGACATTTTTAGATTTTTTCAGCACTCAAGGTGGGGCTTTAGAGTGGGTCCCTGTGCTTGGCTGGTGCTCGAGATTTTTTTCTACCATATTTTGTATTTTTCCCTAACAAAACATTTGGGACATTTTTAGGCATTCTTGCTTTAATGTAAAGTTCCTACAAGTGTCCCATGTCATTTGTTTACCTAACACAAAGAGTGAGACATTTCTAGGCATTTCTCAGCACTCAAGGTGGGGCTTTAGAGTGGGTCCCTGGGCGTGGCTGGTGCTGGAGATTTTTTTCTACCATGTTTTGTATTTTTCCCTAACAAAACATTTGGGACATTTCTAGTCATTCTTGCTATAATGTAAAGTGCCTACAAGTGTCAAAAGTATTTTTATTTTTTTTACCTAACAAAAAGAGTGACACATTTCTAGGCATTTCTCAGCACTCAAGGTGGGGCATTAGAGTGGGTCCCTGGGCGTGGCTGGTAATGGAGAATTTTTTTTCCCTTGTAATTAATTTTTCCCTAACAAAACATATGGGACAATTCTAGGCATTCTTGCTATAATGTAAAGTGCCTACAATTGTCCCATGTAATTTTTTTACCTAATACAAAGAGTTAGACATTTCTAGGCATTTCTCAGCACTCCTGGTGGGGCTTTAGAGTGGGTCCCTGGGCGTGGCTGGTACTGGAGAATTTTTTCTACCATGTATTTCATTTTTGCCTAACAAAACATTTGGGACATTTCTAGGCATTCTTGCTTTGATGTAAAGTGCCTACAAGTGTCCCATGTCATTTTTTTACCTAACACAAAGAGTGACACATTTCTAGGCATTTTTCAGCACTCAATGTTGAGCTTTAGAGTGGCTCCCCAGGCTTGGCTGGTGCTGGCGATTTTTTTCTACAATGTTTTGTATTTTTCCCTAACAAAACATTTGGGACATTTTTAGGCATTCTTGCTTTAATGTAAAGTGCCTACAAGTGTCCAATGTCATTTATTTACCTAACACAAAGAGTGAGACATTTCTAGGCATTTCTCAGCACTCAAGGTGGGGCTTTAGAATGGGTCCCTGGGCGTGGCTGGTGCTGGAGATTTTTTTCTACCATGTTTTGTATTTTTCCCTAATAAAACATATGGGACATTTCTAGGCATTCTTGCTATAAAGTAAAGTCTCACTAGTGTCCCATGTCATTTTTTTACCTAACACAAAGAGTGACACATTTCTAGGCATTTTTCAGCACTCAATGTTGGGCTTTAGAGTGGCTCCCTAGGCTTGGCTGGTGCTGGCGTTTTTTTTCTACAATGTTTTGTATTTTTCCCTAACAAAACATTTGGGACATTTCTAGGCATTCTTGCTATAATGTAAAGTGCTTACAAGTGTCCCATGTCATTTGTTTACCTAACACAAAGAGTGAGACATTTCTAGGCATTTCTCAGCACTCAAGGTGGGGCTTTAGAGTGGGTCCCTGGGCGTGGCTGGTGCTGGAGATTTTTTTCTACCATGTTTTGTATTTTTCCCTAACAAAACATTTGGGACATTTCTAGTCATTCTTGCTATAATGTAAAGTGCCTACAAGTGTCAAAAGTATTTTTATTTTTTTTACCTAACACAAAGAGTGAGACATTTCTAGGCATTTCTCAGCACTCAGGGTTGGGCTTTAGAGTGGCTCCTCAGGCTTGGCTGGTGCTTGAGATTTTTTTCTCCCATGTATTTAATTTTACCCTAACAAAGCATTTGGGACATTTATAGGCATTCTTGCTATAATGTAAAGTGCCTACAAGTGTCCCATGTATTTTTATTTGTTTTACCTAACACAAAGAGTGAGACATTTTTAGATTTTTTCAGCAATCATTGTGGGGCTTTAGAGTGGGTCCCTGTGCTTGTCTGGTGCTCGAGATTTTTTTCTACCATATTTTGTATTTTTCCCTAACAAAACATTTGGGACATTTTTAGGCATTCTTGCTTTAATGTAAAGTGCCTACAAGTGTCCCACGTCATTTGTTTACCTAACACAAAGATTGAGACATTTCTAGGCATTTCTCAGCACTCAAGGTGGGGCTTTAGAGTGGGTCCCTGGCGTGGCTGGTGCTGGAGAATTTTTTCTACCATGTATTTCATTTTTCCCTAACAAAACATTTGGGACATTTCTAGGCATTCTTGCTTTGATGTAAAGTGCCTACAAGTGTCCCATGTCATTTTTTTACCTAACACAAGGATTGAGACATTTCTAGGCATTTCTCAGCACTCAAGGTGTGGCTTTAGAGTGGGTCCCTGGGCGTGGCTGGTAATGGAGAATTTTTTTCCCATGAATTTAATTTTTCCCTAACAAAACATTTGGGACATTTCTAGGCATTCTTGCTATAATGTAAAGTTCCTACAAGTGTCCCATGTAATTTTTTTACCTAAAACAAAGAGTGAGACATTTCTAGGCATTTCTCAGCACTCAGGGTTGGGCTTTAGAGTGGCTTCTCAGGCTTGGCTGGTGCTTGAGATTTTTTTCTCCCATGTATTTCATTTTTCCCTAACAAAATATTTCGGACATTTCTAGGCATTCTTGCTATAATGTAAAGTGCCTACAAGTGTCCCATGTATTTTTATTTTTTTTAGGTAACACATAAAGTGAGACATTACTAGGAATTTTTCAGCACTCAAGGTGGGGCTTTAGAGTGGTTCCCTGGGCTTTGCTGTTGCTGGAGATTTTTTTCTACCATGTTTAGTATTTTTCCCTAACAAAACATTTAGGACATCTCTAGGCATTCTTGATATAATGTAAAGTGCCTACAAGTGTCCCATGTTATTTTTTTACCTAACAAAAAGAGTTAGACATTTCTAGGCATTTGTCAGCACTCAAGGTGGGGCTTTTTGAGTGGGTCCCTAGGCTTGGCTGGTGATGGAGAATTTTTTCTCCCATGTATTTAATTTTTCCCTAACAAAACATTTGGGACATTTCTAGGCATTCTTGCTATAATGTAAAGTGTCTACTAGTGTCCCATGTCATTTTTTTACCTAACACAAAGAGTGACACATTTCTAGGCATTTTTCAGCATTCAAGGTGAGGCTTTAGAGTGTGTCCTTGGGCTTGGCTGGTGCTGGAGATTGTTTTCACCCATGTATTTAATTTTTCCCTAACAAAACATTTGGGACATTTCTAGGCATTCTTGCTATAACGTAAAGTGCCTACAAGTGTCCCATGTATTTTTTTTTTTTTTACCTAACACATAAAGTGAGACATTTCTAGGCATTTATCAGCACTCAATGTTGCGCTTTAGAGTGGGTCCCCAGGCTTGACTGGTGCTGGAACATTTTTTCTCCCATGTATTTCATTTTTCCCCAATAAAACATTTCAGACATTTCTAGGCATTATTTCTATAATGTAAAGTGCCTACAAGTGTCCCATGTCATTTTTTTACCTAACACAAAGAGTGAGACATTTCTAGGCATTTTTCTGAACTCAGGGTTGGGCTTTAGAGAGGCTCCTCAGGCTTGGCTGGTGCTGGAGATTTTTTTCTCCCATGTTTAGTATTTTTCCCTAAAAAATCATTGGGACATTTCTAGGCATTCTTGCTATAATGTAAAGTGCCTACAAGTGTCCTATGTAATTGTTTTACCTAACACAAAGAGTGAGACATTTCTAGGCATTTTTCCGCACTCAGGTCGGGGCTTTAGAGTGGGTCCTCAGGCTTGGCTGGTGCTGGAGATTTTTTCTCCCATGTATTTAATTTTTCCCTAACAAAACATTTCAGACATTTCTAGGCATTCATGCTATGATGTAAAGTGCCTACAAGTGTCCCATGTATTTTTTTTTTTACCTAACACAAAAAGTGAGACATTTCTAGGCATTTTTCAGCACTCAATGTTGGGCTTTAGAGTGGCTCCTCAGGTTTGACTGGTGCTGGAACATTTTTTCTCCCATGTATTTCATTTTTTCCCAACAAAAAATTTCAGACATTTCTAGGGATTCTTTCTATAATGTAAAGTGCCTACAAGTGTCCCATGTCATTTTTTTACCTAACACAAAGAGTGAGACATTTCTAGGCATTTCTCAGCACTCAAGGTGGGGCTTTAGAGTGGGTCCCTGGGCTTGGCAGGTAATGGACAATTTTTTTTCCCATGTATTTAATTTTTCCCTAATAAAACATTTGGGACATTTCTAGGCATTCTTGCTATAATGTAAAGTGCCTACTAGTGTCCCATGTCATTGTTTTACCTAACACAAAGAGTGACACATTTCTAGTTTTTTTCAGAACTCAAGGTGGTGCTTTAGAGTGGGTCCCTGGGCTTGGCTGGTGCTGGAGATTTCATTATACCATATTTTGTATTTTTCCCTAACAAAACATTTGGGACATTTCTAGGCATTCTTGCTATAATGTAAAGTGCCTACAAGTGTCCCATGTATTTTTATTTGTTTTACATAACACAAAGAGTGAGACATTTCTAGGTTTTTTTAGCACTCAAGGTGGGGCTTTAGAGTGGGTCCCTGGGCATGGCTGGTGCTGGAGATTTCATTCTACCATATTTTGTATTTTTTCCTAACAAAACATTTGGAACATTTCTAGGCATTCTTGCTTTAATGTAAAGTGCCTACAAGTGTCCCATGTCATTTATTTACCTAACACAAAGAGTGAGACATTTCTAGGTTTTTTCAGCACTCAAGGTGGGGCTTTAGAGTGGGTCCCTGGGCTTGGCTGGTGCTGGAGATTTCATTGTACCATATTTTGTAATTTTTCCCTAACAAAACATTTGGGACATTTCTAGGCATTCTTTCTTTAATGTAAAGTTCCTACAAGTGTCCCATGTCATTTATTTACCTAAGACAAAGAGTGAGACATTTCTAGGCATTTCGCAGCACTCAAGGTGGGGCTTTAGAGTGGGTCCCTGGGCGTGGCTGGTGCTGGAGAATTTTTTCTACCATTTTTTTCATTTTTCCCTAACAAAACATTTCGGACATTTCTAGGCATTCTTGCTATAATGTAAAGTGCCTACAAGTGTCCCAAGTATTTTTTTACCTAACACAAAGAGTGAGACATCTCTAGGCATTTTTCAGCACTCAGGGTTGGGCTTTAGAGTGTTTCTTCAGCCTTGGCTGGTGCTGGAGATTTTTTTCTCCCATTTTTTTCATTTTTCCCTAACAAAACATTTCGGACATTTCTAGGCATTCTTGTTATAATGTAAAGTGCCTACAAGTGTCCCATGTAAGTTTTTTTTCCAGCACCAGACACGCCAAGGGACCCACTCTAAAGCCCCACCTTGAGTGCTGAGAAATGCATAGAAATGTCTCCAAACAAAACAAAAAATAACATGGGACACTTGGAGGCACTTTGCATTATAGCAAGAATGTCTAGAAATGTCCGAAATATTTGTTAGGGAAAAATGAAATACATGGGAGAAAAAAATCTCCAGCCTCCAGCCAAGCCCGGTGACCCACTCTAAAGCCCAACATTGAGTGCTGAAAAATTTCTAGAAATGTCTCACTCTTTGTTTTGGGGATCTTCCCTGCATGAGTCTACCTCAGTCTGCCCTGCCCTTCTCTACTCTTCTCTGCTCATCTCATCTCATTATTATATACCAACCCACTGTCCATCCCTTAACTGGCTATACAGGCCACATGCAAAGCCTTTACCACTACATATTCAAAATATATTTAGATAATTATATATATATATATATATATATATATATATATATTATTCTGCTGTTTTTATATATATACAGTTTATATTTTATTGTACTATCCACTCCAGCAGCACGAGAACACTTTCCTACTGGGCACTGACACAATCACATCATTGCATTCCATTCCTGTATCTGTAAATATGTTCTCCGTATGTGATATATGTATGTATGTCAGTGATGTGTTCAGTGTACAAGCTACTGGATGATATGAATTTCCCATGGGATTAATAAAGTACACATCTATCTATCTAAGAAGAAGAAGAAGAAGAAGAAGAAGAAGACTCTTGGGCAGTAATAATAAAAAAAAGAAGCAAATTTTAATTATTTCTCCAACAGCTGCACGACACATGTAAAGACGTAGGCCGGTGTGACATGATGCCGGTCGCTTGTGAGTCGGGGTCCCCATAACTCACAAGGAACTCATAAGGATGTACCTGCACCAAAAGAAAGGCAGGTCCTCCAGCAGTTTATGGGTTAGGTTGAAAAGATGATACATAGCGTGTGTGTTTTTTATCAATGCTACACTTGTCATTGTCCGTTGTTTCAAGTAATGTTTTTAGGAAATTCATTTTCATTATTTCTCTTATAGCTGCATGACACATTCAAAGACCACGCTCCAAGTTGCGCGCCGGTGTGACCTAGGGCCTTTGGGATGCCTGCGTCGGGGAGTCTCTTCAAGATTCAACATTCAACGTTCAACATTTTGTATTGTCAAATGTACAACAATCACATTGTCGCAGTTGCTGGCAGTGAAATGCTTGAGTCACAGGCTCTCTTCTAGCAATGCTCACGTAATAACAACCTAAAATATAAAATAGAAATATTTTGAAATAGAATGAAATAGAATATCAAAATTTAAAATAGAAAATAAAGTATATATATATATAATATATATTGTTAACAGCTGAAGAGAAAATAAAACATCAATAGTGGTAAGTTTGTGCGATGATGCAAATATGTCACGGTGCTGATTTTTCGGGAGTCATTGCAGTTCAGAGGAGTTTAAATATCTCATGGCCTGGGGAAAGAAACTGTCTCTGAGCCTGGTGGTGCGGGCCCTGATGCTGCGGTACCGTCGGCCAGATGGCAGCAAGCAAAAATGTCTACAGCTGGGGTGAAAGGGGTCTGACTCTAGAAGTCCTCTATGTATGGTGGCACCGTACAGGGGGTGATGTGCTGGGCGGACTTTTTTTTATTTATTTTATTTGATTAGGACAGTGCACATTAATCAATATGTCAGCCAGAGCATCAATATAAATATGCCGGAGTTAGCTTAATTGCTAATTTTCATCCGTTGTCCTAATCACCTTCATAAACTTCATCACCCCCTGGAGAGCCTTACGGCTCAGGGCGGTGCAACTGCCGCACTGGTCGGTGATGCAGCCAGTCTGGATGCTCTCTGTGGTGCACCTGTAAGTGTAAGTTGCCTGGAGAATCCTGGAGTCCACGTGGAGCCTCGGCAGCCTGCGGAGGAAGAAGAGTCGCTGCCTGGCCGTCGTCCTCTGGGAGACATGCAGACACTACATCAGCACTGCTGGTTTGAGCTTTGTAATCAATAATCCGTGTGCTTTGTCCGTACCTGGATGAAGAAGACTCTCTGGGACCCGAAGGCTCGCAGAGAGTCTTGCAGAGAGTCTTCTTTTCTTCTCCTGCTCCTCCTTCTCCTTCTTCTTCTTCTTCTTCTCATCACCGAGCAAGAACAGGCACGACAAGGGGAGCCCGGCACGGCTAAGCGAGTCTTTCTTTTCACCTTCTCCTCATTCTTCATCTTCTTTTTCTCATCACCGAGCAAGAACAGGCTCGACTACAAGACAAGAGGAGCGGGACAGGCACGGCTAAGCGAGTCTTCTTTTTCGCCTTCTCCTCATTCTTCATCTTCTTTTTCTCATCACCGAGCAAGAACAGGCTCGAGTACAAGACAAGAGGAGCCGGACAGGCACGGCTAAGCGAGTCTTCTTTTTCGCCTTCTCCTCATTCTTCATCTTCTTTTTCTCATCACCGAGTAAGAACAGGCTCGAGGACACGACGCTGGGAGCCAAACAGGCTCGGCTCCGAGGGTCACAGGGATGTTTCTCCCATCGCCGTCCCTGTGACCCTGAGACTCGCGAAGCCGTGCCTGTCCGGCTCCCCTGGTCGTCTACTCAGCCCTCAACGCCAGCAACCAAGCAAGCCTCTCGGCGCGGGCCCTGGGTTTCAGACACCCAGCCCGTAGAGACTAGCCAACGCGGGCATCCCATGGGTCCGAGGTCACACAGGCACGAAACTTGGAGCCTTGGTGCTGAGATTACACCGACCCTACGTCTTTGCACGTGTCGTTCAGCTGTAAGAGAAATAATACACATTTGTTTCTATTTCATTATTATTACTGCACGAGTCTTCTTTTTCTCCTTCTCCTCCTTCTACTTCTTCTTCTTCTCATCACCAAGCAAGAACAGGCTCGAGTACACGACAAGGGGAGCCGCACAGGCACGGCCTCGCAAGTCTTCTTTTTCGCCTTCCCCTCCTTCTGCTTCTTCTTCTCATCACCGAGCAAGAACAGGCTCGAGTACACAACAAGGGGAGCCGCACAGGCACGGCTTCGCAAGTCTTCTTTTTCGCCTTCTCCTCATTTTTCATCTTCTTTTTTTCATCACCGAGCAAGAATAGGCTCGAGTACACGTCAAGGGGAGCCGCACAGGCACGGCTTCGCGAGTCTTCTTTTTCGCCTTTCCTCTCCTTCTACTTCTTCTTCTTCTCATCACCGAGCAAGAACAGGCTCGAGTACACGACAAGGGGAGCCGCACAGGCACGGCTTCGCAAGTCTTCTTTTTCTCCTTCTCCTCATTTTTCATCTTCTTTTTTTCATCACTGAGCAAGAACAGGCTCGAGTACACGACAAGGGGAGCCGCACAGGCACGGCTTCGCGAGTCTTCTTTTTCTCCTTCTCCTCATTTTTCATCTTCTTTTTTTCATCACCGAGCAAGAACAGGCTTGAGGACACGACAAGGGGAGCTCCACAGGCACGGCTTCGCGAGTCTTCTTTTTCGCCTTCCCCTTATTCTTCATCTTCTTTTTCTCATCACCGAGCAAGAACAGGCTCGAGGACACGACGCGGGGAGCCAAACAGGCTCGGCTCCGCGTGTCTCAGGGGTCACAGGGATGTCTCTCCCATCGCCGTCCCTGTGACCCTGAGACTCGCAAAGCCGTGCCTGTCTGGCTCCCCTCGTCGTGTACTCAGCCCTCAACGCCAGCAACCAAGCAAGCCTCTCGGTCCGGGCCCTTGGGTTTCAGCGACCCAGGACCCGCAGAGACTCGCCAACGCGGGCATCCCATGGGTCCTAGGTCACACAGGCACGCAACTTGGAGCCTGGGTGCTGGGATTACACCGACCCTACGTCTTTGCACGTGTCGTTCAGCTGTAAGAGAAATAATAAACATTTGTTTCTATTCCATTATTATTACTGCACAAGTCTTCTTTTTCTCCTTCTCATCCTTCTACTTCTTCTTCTTCTCATCACCAAGCAAGAACAGGCTCGAGTACACGACAAGGGGAGCCGCAAAGGCACGGCCTCGCGAGTCTTCTTTTTCGCCTTCCCCTCCTTCTACTTCTTCTTCTTCTCATCACCAAGCAAGAACAGGCTCGAGTACACGACCAGGGGAGCCGCACAGGCACGGCTTCGCAAGTCTTCTTTTTCGCCTTCTCCTCATTTTTCATCTTCTTTTTTTCATCACCGAGCAAGAAAAGGCTCGAGTACACGTCAAGGGGAGCCGCACAGGCACGGCTTCACGAGTCTTCTTTTTCGCCTTCCCCTCCTTCTACTTCTTCTTCTTCTCATCACCGAGCAAGAACAGGCTCGAGTACACGACAAGGGGAGCCGCACAGGCACGGCTTCGCGAGTCTTCTTTTTCTCCTTCTCCTCATTTTTCATCTTCTTTTTTTCATCACCGAGCAAGAACAGGCTCGAGTACACGACAAGGGGAGCTAAACAGGCTAGGCTCCACGTGTCTCAGGGTCACAGTGATGTTTCTCCCATCGCCGTCCCTGTGACCCTGAGACTCGCAAAGCCGTGCCTGTCTGTCTCCCCTCGTCGTGTACTCAGCCCTCAACGCGAGCAACTAAGTAAGTCTCTCGGCGCGGGCCCTTGGGTTTCAGAGACCCAGGACCCATAGAGACTCGCCAACGCGGGCATCCCATGGGTCCTAGGTCACACCGGCACGCAACTTGGAGCCTGGGGTGCTGAGATTACACCGACCCTACTTCTTTGCACGTGTCGTTCAGCTGTAAGAGAAATAATACACATTTGTTTCTATTTCATTATTATTACTGCACAAGTCTTCTTTTTCTCCTTCTCCTCCTTCTACTTCTCCTTCTTCTCTTCACCAAGTAAGCACAGGCTCGAGTACACTACAAGGGGAGCCGCACAGGCACGGCTTCGCAAGTCTTCTTTTTCGCCTTCTCCTCATTCTTCATCTTCTTTTTCTCATCACCGAGCAAGAACAGGCTCGAGTACATGACAAGGGGAGCCGCACAGGCACGGCTTCGCGAGTCGTCTTTTTCGCCTTCCCCTCATTCTTCATCTTCTTTTTCTCATCACCGAGCAAGAACAGGCTCGGCTACACGACAAGGGGAGCCGCACAGGCACGGCTCCACGTGTCTCAGGGTCACAGGGATGTTTCTCCCATCGGTGTCCCTGTGACCCTGAGACTCGCGAAGCCGTGCCTGTCTGGCTCCCCTCGTCGTGTACTCAGCCCTCAACTCGAGCAACCAAGCAAGCCTCTCGGCGCGGGCCCTTGGGTTTCAAAGACCCAGGACCCGTAGAGACTTGCCAACACAGGCATCCCATGGGTCATACGTCACACCGGCACGCAACTTGGAGCCTGGGGTGCTGAGATTACACCGACCCTACGTCTTTGCACGTGTCGTTCAGCTGTAAGAGAAATAATACACATTTGTTTCTATTTCATTATTATTACTGCACAAGTCTTCTTTTTCTCCTTCTCCTCCTTCTACTTCTTCTTCTTCTCATCACCAAGCAAGAACAGGCTCAAGTACACGACAAGGGGAGCCGCACAGGCACGGCTTTGCAAGTCTTCTTTTTCTTCTTCCCCTCATTCTTCATCTTCTTTTCGTCATCACCGAGCAAGAACAGGCTAGAGGACACGACGCGGGGAGCCAAACAGGCTCGGCTCCACGTGTCTCAGGGTCACAGGGATGTCTCTCCCATCGGCGTCCCTGTGACCCTGAGACTCGCAAAGCCGTGTCTGTCCGGCTCCCCTCGTCGTGTACACAGCCCTCCAACGTGAGCAACCACGCAAGCGAAACCCATCGGCGTCCCTGTGACCCTGAGACTCGCGAAGCCGTGCCTGTCAGGCTCCCCTCGTCGTGTACTCAGCCCTCAACGCGGGCAACCACGCAAGTGAAACCCATCGTCGTCCCTGTGACCCTGAGACTCGCAAAGCCGTGCCTCTCCGGCTCCCCTCGTCGTGTACACAGCCCTCAACATGAGCAACTGCGCAAGTCCCTCGTTGCGAGCCTTCGGGTTTCAGACACCCAGCCCGTAGAGACTCGCCAACGCGGGCATCCCATGGGTCCTAGGTCACACCGGCACGCAACTTGGAGCCTGGGGTGCTGAGATTACACAGACCCTATGTCTTTGCATGTGTCGTTCAGCTGTGAGAGAAATAATACAAATTTGTTTCTATTTTATTATTATTACTGCACAAGTCTTCTTTTTCTCCTTCTCCTAATTTTTTCATCTTCTTCTTCTCATCACCGAGCAAGAATAGGCTAGAGTACACGACGAGGGGAGCCGGACAGGCACGGCTTCGCAAGTCTCAGGGTCACAGGGACGCCGATGGGAGAGACGGCCCTCAACGCGATCAGCCACGCAAGCCTCTTGGCGCATCCCCCGCTGCCAGCTTGGCGTACTCGATCCCGTTGTAGCTCGCTGATGCGAACGAGAGGAAGATGCTGGAGAAGAAGAAGAAGAAGAAAAAGACTCTTGCTCATTGATAATAAGAATAATAATAATAATAACCCTCAATGAATTTCGATAAAAGAGGAGATGGGACCCAGCCCGGAGGAAGCCCGGGGCCCCCGTCTGGAGCTAGGCCCAGACGGAGGGCTCGATGGCGAGCGTCTGGTGGCCGGGTTTGCCACGGAGCCCGGTCGGGCATAGCCCGAACAAACTACGTGGCACCCCCCCTCTTTTCATCTCATGGGCCCACCACCTGTGGGAAGACCCGTTGGGGTCGGGTGCGCAGCCACATGGGTGACAGCGAAGGTAAGGGGTCTCGACGGACCAGACCCGGGCGGCAGAAGCTGGCTCTGGGGACGTGGAACGTCACCTCGCTGTGGGGAAAGGAACCGGAGCTTGTGAGGGAGGTGGAGCGCTACCAGTTAGATCTGGTGGGGCTTACCTCCATGCACAGTCTCAGCTCTGGTACCGTACTCCTGGATAAGGGTTGGACTTTATTCTTCTCCGGAGTTGCCAAGGGCGTGAGGCGTCGGGCGGGTGTGGGGATACTCATAAATCCCCGGCTGAGCGCCGCGGTGTTGTAGTTTACCCCGGTAGACGAGAGGGTCGCCTCCCTGCGCCTAAGGGTTGTAGGGGGGGAAACTCTGACTGTTGTTTGTGCGTATGCACCAAACAGCAGTTCAGAGTACTCTGCCTTCTTGGAGACCCTGAATGGAGTCCTGTATGGGGCTCCAGTAGGGGACTCCGTACTTCTGCTGGGTGACTTCAACGCCCACGTGGGCAATGATGGAGACACCTGGAGAGGCGTTGTGGGGAGGAACGGCCTCCCTGATCTGAACCCGAGCGGTCGTTTGTTATTGGACTTCTGTGCTAGCCATGGATTATCCATAACAAACACCATGTTCGAACATAAGGGTGCTCATAAGTGTACCTGGTACCAGAGTACCCTAGGCCGAAGATCAATCATCGATTTTGTGATCGTGTCATCTGATCTGAGTCCGCATGTTTTGGACACTCGGGTAAAGAGAGGGGCGGAACTGTCAACCGACCACCATCTGGTTGTGAGTTGGATCAGGGAGTGGGGGAAATTTCCGGATAGACCTAGGTAAGCCCAAACGAGTAGTGCGGGTGAACTGGGAACGCCTGGAGGAGGCCCCCGTCCTAGGTATCTTCAACTCACACCTTCGGCAGAGTTTTTCTGGCATTCCTGTGGAGGTTGGGGACATTGAGCCGGAGTGGGCGGTGTTCAAAGCCTCCATTGCTGAAGCTGCGGCGGCTAGCTGTGGCCTCAGGGTCTTAGGCTCCTCAAGGGGCGGTAACCCTCGGACACCGTGGTGGACACCGGTGGTCAGGGAAGCCGTCCGATTGAAGAAGGAGGCCTTCCGGGATATGATATCCTGGAGGACTCCTGATTCGGTTGCAGGGTACAGACAGGCCCGAAGGGCTGCAGCTGCTGCCGCGTCGGAGGCTAAGCAGCGGGTGTGGGAGAAGTTCGGAGAGGCCATGGAGAAGAACTTTCGGTCGGCACCAAAGTGTTTCTGGAAGACTATCCGGCACCTCAGGAGGGGGAAACGGGGAACCATCCAAGCTGTGTACAGTAAGGATGGGACTCTGTTGACCTCAACTGAGGAGGTTGTCCGACGTTGGAAGGAACACTTTGAGGAACTCCTGAATCCGAATAACACCCCCTCTATGTTGGAGGCAGAGCTCGAGGTTGATGGTGTTTCATCGTCAATTTCCCTGGTGGAGGTCACTGAGGTGGTCAAACATCTCCGCAGTGGCAAGGCCCCAGGGATTGATGAGATCCGGCCAGAAATGCTAAAGGCTCTGGGTGTTGAGGGGCTGTCATGGTTGACACGCCTATTCAACATCGCGTGGGAGTCGGGTACAGTGCCAAAGGAGTGGCAAACTGGGGTGGTGGTTCCCCTGTTCAAAAAGGGGGACCAGAGAGTGTGTGCCAATTACCGGGGCATCACACTTCTCAGCCTCCCTGGTAAAGTCTACTCCAAGGTGCTGGAAAGGAGGGTTCGGCCGATCGTCGAACCTCGGATTGAGAGGAGGAACAATGCGGTTTTCGCCCCGGACGTGGAACTACGGACCAGCTCTTCACTCTCGCAAGGATCCTGGAGGGGGCCTGGGAGTATGCCCATCCGGTCTACATGTGTTTTGTGGATCTGGAGAAGCGTATGACCGGGTCCCCCGGGAGAAACTGTGGGAGGTGCTGCGGGAGTATGGGGTAAGGGGTCTATCCTCAGGGCCATCCAATCCCTGTACTCCCAAAGCGAGAGCTGTGTTCGCGTCCTCGGTAGCCAGTCGTTTTCGTTCTCAGTGGATGCTGGTCTCCGCCAGGGCTGCGCCTTGTCACCAATCCTGTTTGTGATATACATGGACAGGATATCGAGGCGTAGACGGGGTGGGGAGGGGTTGCAGTTCGGTGGTCTGAGGATCTCGTCACTGCTTTTTGCAGATGACGTGGTCCTCATTGGATCATCGGCCTGTGACCTTCAGCACTCACTGGATCGGCTGGCGGCCGAGTGTGAAGCGGCTGGGATGAGGATCAGCACCGCTAAATCTGAGGCCATGACTCTTAGCAGGAAACCGATGGATTGCTTACTCCGGGTAGGAAATGAGTCCTTAGCCCAAGTGAAGGAGTTCAAGTACCTTGGGGTCTTGTTCGCGAGTGAGGGTACTATGGAGCGTGAGATTGGCCGGAGAATCGGAGCAGCGGGGGCGGTATTGCGTTCGCTTTACCGCACCGTTGTAACGAAAAGAGAGCTGAGCCGCAAGGCAAAGCTCTCGATCTACCAGTCGATCTTCGTTCCTATCCTCACCTATGGTCATGAGGGCTGGGTGATGACCGAAAGGACGAGATCACGGGTACAAGCGGCCGAGATGAGTTTTCTCAGAAGGGTGGCTGGCGTCTCCCTTAGGGATAGGGTGAGAAGCTCAGCCATCCGTGAGGAACTCGGATTAGAGCCGCTGCTCCTTTACTTAGAAAGGAGTCAGCTGAGGTGGTTCGGGCATCTGGTAAGGATGCCCACTGGGCGCCTTCCTTGGGAGGTGTTTCAGGCACGTCCAGTGGGGAGGAGACCT
The DNA here is from genome assembly GCF_949316205.1 of Platichthys flesus. Classification (NCBI taxonomy): domain Eukaryota; kingdom Metazoa; phylum Chordata; class Actinopteri; order Pleuronectiformes; family Pleuronectidae; genus Platichthys; species Platichthys flesus. The sequence goes on from NC_084953.1 coordinate 27,147,933, forward strand.
CGGGGAAGACCCAGGACTAGGTGGAGAGATTATATCTCAACACTGGCCTGGGAACGCCTCGGGATCCCCCCGTCAGAGTTGGTCAATGTGGCCCGGGAAAGGGAAGTCTGGGGCCCCCTGCTTGAGCTGCTCCCCCCGCGACCCGACCCCGGATAAGCGGATGAAAATGAGATGATGAGATGAGATAATAATAATAATAATAATAATAATAATAATAATAATAATAAAGGAAGAAGGAAATTCATTTTATGCTTTTTAGACCTAGGGCCTGTAGCACGTCGGCCGGGGTCCCAGTGACCCGAGTTCACGCCCTGCGAGCATCCCCCACTGCCAGCTTGGCGTACTCGATCCTGTTGTAGCTCGCTGATGCGAACGAGAGGAAGATGCGGGAGAAGAAGAAGAAGAAGAAGAAGAAGAAGAAGAAGACTCTTGCTCATTGATAATAATAATAATAATAATAATAATAATAATAATAATAATAATAATAATAATAATAAAGGAAGAAGGAAATTCATTTTATTCTTTTTAGACCTAGGGCCTGTAGCACGTCGGCCCGGGTCTCAGTGACCCGAGGGCACGCGCCGCGAGCATCCCCGGCTGCCAGCGTGGCGTACTCAAGCCTGTTGTTCATTGGTGATAATAAAAATAATAATTATAAGAAGAAGAAGAAGAAGAAGAAGAAGAAGAAGTAGCAGAAAATGAGGTGGCACACGTTTTTTTCTAAAAATAAGTTGTATCGCTGCACGCCACACACAAAGGCAGGAGACTGTCACACACACACAAACACATGCTGGGTCAACCAGACCCTGGGACAACACAAGGGTTAAAGTTGCTTTGGAAGAAGTAGGGTAATATTCTGTAATGAACCTTGACACAGGTTTACACTCACAAATAAACCCGAACCTATGATAATATGATCCTGTATCCTGATCACTATTTGCAGCTGAGAATTGTTAATAACTGTTAATTAGGTCATAGGTGTTTTATAGCAACCTAAGTTTTGTCTGTTTTCCCTCAGATTGCTATATCTATCTTTGCACACCAAGATGTTATTCTGACAATCTTGACAAACTGTTCACTCATGACCAATTGATCACTAATAGGACGACACTATAGTTATTGTAATACAAATTTATTATAGATAAAAAGGCCACTGATGGACGAACTCTAATATTTTTTTCTCTTTTGCTTTTCAGTCAAAATGCCCGGGTCAACAATGAAAACCTGCATATCTAGCATGCAGCATATACGTGTTGCATGCAAGATATGCAAACTTTGTGGAGCCCAACAGCAAATGAAAAAGGCAGTTGAAAACTCTAAAGGTAAAGCCGACAGGGAATGGGGAGCCAAGCTTAAAAAAGGTGGAAATTTGAACAAATTGATGAATGCTTCCCGGGTTCTGGTAAGCTCTTCACTACCTGGTAGCCTGCTGACTCTTCACACTAGTTACATATCCCGGTCGAATGGATGTATAATAGTAATAATTATCATAATTATTATAATTAATTTTATTTGTATAGAACATTTGTAACATTCATGCTCAAATCGCACAATCGTATAATACAACATATAAAATTGATAGTTATTGTTTTTTCTACCCTCCCAAGGTCATAGCCCCATTTCTTACAACATTTACTGCCCAGAAAACTGTAAAAAAACTCTATTAGGTGGACAGGTGGATAGGTTATAGGCCATACTGTTTGACCAGATCAGGGCCATGGTCAATTCGAACAACAAGGATATGGAGGCACTGACAATATAATGTTTTTTATTTTTAATAGTTAATCCATTTTTATTATGTTCCCGATTTGTTTTCAGGTTCACAAATTGAAAATGGCGGGGTTGCATCCAATGCTTCTCTTTGGGAGGGAGAAGAAGGGCTCTGTGTCCTGTGACTCAATCAGTGGCCTGGAGCTAGTTTCAGACACCGATTACAAGTCCTTGAAAATCATAGAAGGACTGTATGGAAGCCTTGTGACAGGTTAGTTCACAAAATGTTTTGTTTGTGCTAGTGTAGTCTTTATTAAATATTTTTAGTTACAATTCAAGATCTCACGACACCAACTCTGGGGAGATAGAGTCTACAGTGAGCTTTGAACCGTCATTGAGTCATTATACATTTTGTGATCAGAAACCATATTAGAAGAAAACCGCAACCCCTTGGACCAGATATATAGAATTACAGAGTTTTCATCCAAATATGTCATTCTTGGTGTAGGGGCATTATTAATAAGCATACTCTACTGGCAGCAACTCCAGCATTTAACATGAAAATCAAATTATAAATATTCTTTTGCAATATTTTTATTCTGCCTTCGTTTTATCAACAATGTTTTTCATGACTTCATGCTGCCTTATCCAACTGCTGCACTTTCTTCACAAATTGTCCAAGCAGTCCAAATTCCAGGGTTAAATTTGCACAACATTTTTTGTAGCTTTATTTTTACATATGCAGTCCATAAACATGTGATAAGGAATCTTTAAGCTTATGAAAATGTTACACCCTTAACACTTGACTCATTATATTTTTTAATAAGCACAAATTAGATCCTAAACACAACACAGCACACTGAATACGCTTTAGCATTTATTCTTGACCTAGCTCCTGTGCTGCTGACTATATCTTTCACAGGCTTCACTCCACTAAGATTGCCATTGTGTATCAGGAGATGTTTAATATTGTGAGATGAAGTAGAACTTTGAAAATTATAAACGTGGAATTAAAAAGTAGGATAGTCACAATAATCAGAACTAAAAGATGACAGTTTTATAATGTCACCAGACTTCCATCTCAGTAGAATGGAATTTTACTGAATCAAACAACCACATTATTTAAATTTAGAACTCCCTTAAGATCACTTTTTGGCTATATCAGCAAGCCAACCCAGCCACAGAAGCCACAGTCATCCTACCAAATGTAGCTCAGTATTGTTTTATTAGGGTCAGGCATTTTTTAGGTCTGTATGTGTCCAGCTTTGTGTACACTCCTATGTGTACAAATGTTTATATAATTTTTGAGATATCACTTGCAGCTATGTAATTTCTATCTAGGCGTTTATAATGAATGTCTAATAATGCCAGACATGTTGTGAATAGAGACAGTATCATTAATTGTCCTCGTTTTAATGTACAGGATCAAGACAGATTAACACTCCCAAATAGGTAATAGTGTAGATACTTACCTTTACTTACACTCTGTCAGTACTTGAGAAAGCCTATTATTATAATTGTTAATATATTGAGTGCCCTTATACAACAGTATGGCATAATAGAGCTACATATTCCATGACATGTGCAGAAGACAAGAATGGTGTCAATATTTAATCATGACCTAAGATAACTCTTTTTCAAACAGTGATTGTTTAAAGAGAGAGGGTCAACCCATCAACTCCAGTGGACCCAGAGGGACCGAGGGAACTGGCTGAATCCCCTCTTCATCCAGAAGCAACCGAGGAGGAGGGAGAGGAAGGGGAGGAAGGGGAGGAGGAAGAGACATTCGACCTCTTGTTGACACCTTGTGGTAAGAAGAAGTTTATGTTTATGTTTATGTTTACAAGTCTTATCTTACTAACATCCAAGTTAGTTTCAATAAACATCCTAGAATACATTCAGTATGTATTTACTTTGTCATTTATGTTTTTTCTCTTTTGCCAACTGTACATTAGACCCTGCACCTACAGCTCCTGCCACAGCCCCATCCACCTCGCATTCACCTCCTGGACCAAGTTCCCCACCCTCGTCCATGACACCACAAGACACTTGGACACAATCTGTAACACTGTCCTTTTTCATAAAGGCTGTTCTTACTAGCATATAATGGTAATTTGTCACCCTTTAATATCATATTAAAATACCCTTACCTTATATAACTTTTTTCTCTTTTGCCAACTGTACATTAGACCCTGCACCTATAGCTCCTGCCACAGCCCCATCCATTTCCTATTCACCACCTGGACCAAGATCCCCAACCTCATCTCCCCGCTCTCCAAATGCAAAGAGAGCTGTCCAGCAAAACATCCACGTAAGACCCTGCAAATAAGTATTAGGGGCCAGAAAAAATTGCTACATTTTCAGTTTTCAACAACAGATCCCATTGGTTTTGATGAGAAGAATTTGAACTTAAACTTAAAGGAGCATAGACTTTGAAAGTATGATATTTCACGTGCCAAATGGATACAGAATCTACTTCCCTATTTCTGTGCCTGGCAGATAAATTTAGGTATTAATAAGTGAAACCTTGAAAAGATTTCCAGAAACATTCTTTTATTTGTTGGATCTCAAACATTTTCTTCCACTAACTCCCTAGGGACCTGCAAAGGTGGAAAAAAAGTCAACCCAAAAAGTAAGATTTAAACACTATTCCATTTTCCAGAATTTAATTTCACATCTTTAACAGAGTTAAGCAAATTCTTTATCAAGTTAGATCTAAATATGACATTTAGAGTTGTGGCTAACTAATTATATTTATATTCCTCTGACTAGGAAATTAATTGTCTCTTTTAATTTTTCAGACTGCAATTACCACGACTCAATGGGAAGTTACCCATATTCTAAAATCTGCACGGGAAAGAGTTCGAGATGAAAGTTGAATATTGCACATTTGCACTGACTTAAAATATTTTATGGTACACTATTATGTATATTTTACAATTAATGTTTTACAATTGTGTTTCGAGGGAAATTTTTAAATTGTTAACATAATGTGTAAATGAATGTGTTAATGTGTGCATTCCTGGATCAGACATGATATGTGTTTGTTAATCTGGTTAGAAAACATCTTATGCAGTAGGGGATGCTGACTTAAAAGATAGTTTGATTTGGATTTCAACAGTATACATGCAGATAAGAATGCCCTGTGTGCAATTATCCAGGTGAATTCTTACTCACCACTAGTTTTGTGAAATACATAAAATATTCAGTTTACACAGATTACTAAAATGGTACTTTATATTTGACATCTGACTGACCTTTGCAGGAAGATCCTTTCAGGGCTTCTACTGTCAATTTTCATATTGTAATTTTCACATTAACTGCTTCATATACACATGATTTTTTCATCGTTAATGATTTAAATTTGTATTCTTTATGACCACTAATTGTTTTCAGGGGGTAAAGGAGGTGAATGTGAGGTGGCTGCCATTCCCCAAATGGTATGTATAATGCTTCATATCTGATGCCACATCGTGATGCAACATCACAAGTTCTGAATTTTTATTTTACTCCATAGAAGGTAGCTCTGTTATGATGTTGGATTCAAGTCAATCTAAATCTATTTACAATAACTATTTAACTATTAACAATACCATACCATACCATATTTACCTCCATTGGTTCTCTGTTTACATGTTCCTGTGCATTTATATGCCCATAGTGATTAAAGATCCATTTACACTAAACATATTTTCTCTTTCCCTTTTTGTTGTAGCAATTTGAGGTGGAAAGATTCCTGGGTTCCTAAAACAGAGCTGGAATAATCCGGACAGAGGAGGATGCAGCTTATATTTCTGCTTGTTTGACGTGTAATTTGTTATTTTAGATGTTATTGTATATTGTGTTAATGTTACATTTACTGTTTCTTGTTCTATTTTACTGTTTTTAAATAAAATGTTATTTAAAAACTGTGTTTTGTGACTTAAAATGGGTTAAACATCTGCAGCTCACAGAAGGCAATTGTATCACAACTCCCATCTCCAGCACAGCATGTTCTTGTATGGAAAAGGCCTACCAAGCTATTTAATAGAGGTCATGCTACAGTAATTTTCAACAATATGTGTGCAACATTGACTTTTTCCCAATATTTCTAATTGAACTATTACACACTTAAATCTTGGCCATATATGACCTCTCTGTCAGCCGAGGGATGGTTGGTCATATCAAGTTAATATAAGAAAAATACATATGAACTCTGCAACATGGTGATTCAGCAGGGTGACAGCCACAGGAAGAACCTGTTCCTGAACCTGCTGGTCCGGGAACGGAGGACCCTGTAGCGCCTCCCAGAGGTGAGGAGGGCAACAGTCTGAAACTGGGGTGTGAGAAATTGGTTTGTTAATGAACAAAGGTGTCTAAGTTGGTCCAAAAGTGAAACATATGATTGTGTATAAAGAAAATACACATATTTTTACCATATCTGGCCATTAAATACCACTTAAACCGGTTTGATCCAGCTTGGACCTCAATGGGGTCTGAGAATGTACGCCACAGAGTTTGGAGCAAGATGACAAAGATGAAATGTAAACTTTGTTGTAGAACAAAAGCAAAGACATCGTTGTAAAGGTCTTGGCCTCTGTAGTAACATTATGTCAGTGGGAAAATTGTGGATGGCTCCTGCTCCTATGGGGTGAGCTTTGAACCTTGCATCTGAGTCAGCTTTGATGGCTTACAGGATGGAAACTAAATATGCAACAGACATGGTATGAACTGTTTTGAAAAGGTCTTGAACTCCCCTAACATAGCCCAATGCCAAACTATGGGGGGCGCCACTGAGTAGGGCCAAAACCTTGAAAAAACGAGATTTTACCGTTTTATTAGTAAGAAAAACTAAATCTGACCTTACAGGTGTTTTTCTTGGACCAAAATACCATAAAGAAGCATGCAAGGTCCCATGTCACAATCTCACAAAATAGTGAAAATACATCAGAAATACAAAAGGTGAGAACAACACACATACACGTAAGGGACCACCATTCCGATGTGTAGTTCTTTGTATCCTTCTTCCGGGTTCAGATTAGGGTTCTAAAAATAGGGTTTGGAAAACATCTTAGCGGTTTGTTTTTAACCAAATATGCTTAAAATAAATATCGTTATAAAAAACAGACACATATACGTTTACCAATGCTTTTTCACACTTTATTGTTACCGCGCTGTTCCGCGGACAGAAAAGGGTGCATTCACTGCCCAACGGATTTATCACCGTTTTCACACAAATCTTCAGGAACTATTACCAGAATTATTTATTGGTATAAAGTGTTAAAATGGTTAACAATTTGTTTATATACAATCTGCCTTCCAAACAAAACCATATAAAAGCATAGAAATTGATTAATAATCAACCAGTTATTTCGGATGACTAATAGAATCAGATGGCTTGTGAACATACCTCAAGTTCAGTCAGACAACTCACGTTCGAGCATTGAGGAATATAGAGTAACCACAAAAGGTTTTAATGTTGCAGGAAATAAGATTTGTTTAACAGAATGAATAATAATGTAGACTGGTCGTACACTTGTTTAAAACTAATTTCTTGGCAATAAAAATTACACTTTTATTAATTAATAACTCAGATATGCAGTGACAATATTTTATTGAATACAAGTAGAACATCAATACATTAGAAAACATACTAAATTATGATGGCTTAATTGTGTTGTTGAAAAATATGTTTTAATATCGAGGTATTCAATGGCTTTCCCTACATTGATATTATTTATAAAAATATACAATGAATACAAAAGTGGGGCATCCTCTGTCCATAACCCTCAACAAGAGTAAGGAAAAACTACAAAAAAAAAACTATTAGCAGGGGGTAAAAAATGTAGAAACCTCAGAGAGAGCCACATGTGAGGGATCCCTCTCCCAGGATGGACAGAAGTGCAACTGATGCCGCTTTATCAGATCTGACAATTAAAAACACTTAAAGTGAACTTAACTATTTATCCCTAAACCTAAGGCAGTATTTAGGATTGCTAAGGGTCAACAACGTCCTCCTCTGGAATCTGCTGTCCACTGTCAAGACCCTATATAGGAAAATATAAGGAAAAACATGGTAATTTACATTAAGTTCAATGTGTAAGATCCACAGAAAAATGCATTTCTCATAAATGTTTAAAACAATATTCAACTAATCACAGTATCTATGATTACTGTCCCATGTTAAAATGTCATTAATCACCTGCATGTCAATGTCCTCCTCCTCATCAGGCTCTTCCCCCCAAACAAGGGGAAGAGCCTGATGAGGAGGAGCATTGACCCTTGAAGCCCTGCTTTTATTAGCTCCAAGTACTTTTGCCTCACTAAGGCAAGTTGAGAATGCTGCTGAAACAATTTGCACTTGAGCTCTCCCTGGAGACCTTGAAGGCCTTCTTTGAATAGACTCCTGTGGCTACCTTAATTATGAAGACAAAAAAAAATTATGATTAATTTTTGATATGGTGCATAAACAGAGACAACTCCTAACAATTTTTGATCAATGCTTACCCTCTAGGCACCATGGATTGCGGTTTGTGGATCGTGCACCGGGGGTCGCGGTGTTGGATCCAGTGTGGCGGATTCTGAATCATGTGGGCTGATCATGGTGCTGGTGGCGGACCCTGTGTCGCGTTGGCATTGGGCACGGGCGGTGGACCAGGACCGTGGTGGTGGCTTGTGATGGGTCCTGGTGGGCAGCGGTGGACGGTGACTGAGGACTGGAGTGGTATCTGGTCTGGATGGTGGATCGTGGACTAGATGGTTGCTGAGCATGGACTGTGCTTGCAGCGGAACTGCTTGGCATGTCATGTTGGGGTTGTACTTCGGGATGTCTACCCTCATCAAATGCTGCTAGAGACTTTGATTATTGATGATGTTCTCCTGCACGTGGCATCTATTGCACTTCTGTCCGTCCTGGGAGAGGGATCCCTCACATGTGGCTCTCTCTGAGGTTTCTACATATTTTTACCCTGTTAAAAGGGTTTTTAGTAGTTTTTCCTTACTCTTGCTGAGGGTTAAGGACAGAGGATGTCACACCCTGTTAAAGCCCTATGAGATGAATTGTAATTTGTGAATATGGGCTATACAAATAAAATGTGATTGATTGATTGATTGATATGCTCGTGAAAAGACCACTCAAGTCATGCTCCCTTTTCTTGAGGTACTCCCAATGCTGCCTTACTTCGGTAGCAAGGATTTTGACCTCCTCCTCAAGTCTTTTCACATGCATGACAAGGAAATCAATGCCATCTAAAAATGCATCCATGAAAATTCCATGCATTAGTTCACAGTGGTGGAAGGGGAAAAACCACACACAAACACATACAAACAAATGAAACACACTGTCTCACACAAAGAGAGAGGACAAAGGACAGATGTTGGCTCTAAAAAGAGCCTTTTTTTTATCTATAAAGGACTTGGTTGAGGTCGGAGTTAGGAGCAAGGGACAGGTAGGGTGCGGTCGGTGAAGGAGAAGAATGTCTCAACATCCGGCGCGAGGCAGTGTGGGGGGGGGGGGGGGGGGGTGGTCGAAGGAGAATGACGCAACGTCCGGCGCACGGCTCTTGGTACGGACGTGGTTATGTGCTGTAGAGCGAGGAATTTACGGGGCGAGGAAAATAAAAAGGCATTTTGTCCTGATTAAATACACATCTTCTGTGTCCTTCTTCTACCGATGCCTTGCACTATATAAAAAGATAGTAATGTAACGGGGGCAATTTACAAAGTGTTCCGGTTTGACGGAAAGGAGCGACAAAAGCACCCATAGCAACCCTCTTAGATACGACTCTTCGGAATAACTAACAAACCAAACACCGTAGAAGTTCACTGAATGAAAATATTGAAACTGAAACACACATATCTCGCCATAAATATCTTCAAAACACATTTTTATTAAGAAACATTACTTAAACATAGCGTTTTCCAAAAAAGAATACAGCAATCTCCGCCATGTTGCTTTATCAGAGCAACGCAGAGCGAGAGCACGGCAGAGGTCTGCACAGGCGCACTGGTTGTTTGGAGCATTTCGTCAGATCTGTACAGATATTTTTACATTGCGTCTTTAGTAAGATATCTTACGAACCGTTTTGTGAGACCATGTTGTGCAGTGAGCACTTCAGGAGAGAGGACTTTGACAGGACGGGGCAGACTGTCCGGCTTAAAGATGGTTTTGTGCCAACCATTTTCAACTTTCCAGCTCATCTTCAAAGGGTATGTGTATCAGTGACCAACAATAATTTAAGGTGTATAAGATTGAAGTATAAATATAAATATGTGATTATGTCACATTTTAGCTTTTTGTTTCTGCAAGTTATATAATGTGTTGTTTATTACAGCACATTTTAGACATTCAAAACTTCTTTACTGTTTATTTTAGTCGGTAGCAACAAGAACCAAAAACCACTTCTAGAAGGGCGGATGACAACCTGCCAATGGACTTGATGCCTGATGTTGTGATTTGCCTGTGGAATGTCACAAAATAATAAGAGCATCATGTGGCTTGTTATATTAAATCATTTATCTTGGTGGTACCCAGAAAGGTCTATGATGGTGTTAGTTGTCTAATAGCCCAATATTGTCACCAGGTCTGCCTCAAGCATGCCGCCGCACCACGATCTTCTGCCGGGACGAGTTCTTCCACTGATGTACTGGGAGTCCCGGCTGCGTATCTGGACTTCAGGGAGGGCTTCAGTAAGGCCAAGGCAACCTCCCTTCCCCCACATCGGCCCTATGACTGCGCCATCAACCTCCAGCCCGGTGCCACGCTGCCCAGAGGACGCCTGTATTCCCTGTCCGTTCCTGAGAGGGGGGCGATGGAGACTTACATCAATGACGGTCTAGCGGTGGGCATCATCCGCCCTTCCTCGTCTTCGGCTGGAGCCGGTTTATTCTTCGTTGAGAAGAAAGACAAGACACTCCGCCCCTGCATTGATTATCGAGGATTAAATTACATGACAATCAAGAACCGATATCCCCTGCCTCTCATCTCCTCAGCTTTCGAGCTCCTAGAGGGAGCCACCATATTCACCAAGCTTGACCTGCGCAACGCCTATCACCTGGTCCGGATCCGCGAGGGGGACGAGTGGAAGACAGCGTTCAATACCCCCACCGGTCACTACGAGTCCCTGGTGATGCCCTTCGGCCTCACCAACGCCCCTGCTGTATTCCAGGCTCTGGTGAATGACGTGCTCAGGGACATGCTGAACAGGTTCGTCTTTGTGTACCTTGATGACATTCTGATCTTCTCCCGCTCCAGAGAGGAACATGTGTATCACGTCCAGAAGGTCCTCCAACGCCTCCTGGAAAACTCCCTGTCCGTCAAGGCCGAGAAGTGTGTGTTTCACGCCTCGTCTGTTTCCTTCCTGGGGTACGTCGTAGGGAGAGGGACCGTGGAGATGGACTCAGCTAAGGTTTCTGTCGTCACCACTTGGCCCACCCCTGATTCCCGCAAGCAGCTTCAACGTTTCCTGGGCTTCGCCAACTTCTACCGGAGGTTCATCAGGGGCTACAGTTCGGTGGCGGCCCCCCTCACTGCTCTTACCTCCTCCAAGGTGCCTTTTCTCTGGTCCACGGCCGCCAATGACTCTTTTCAGGCCTTGAAACCACGATTCACCTCGGCCCCCATCCTCCGAATGCCGGACCCTGAACGGCAGTTCGTGGTCGAGGTGGACGCTTCTGACTTAGGAGTGGGGGCCATCTTGTCCCAGAGAGCAGCCTCTGACCAGAAGTTGCAGCCCTGCGCCTTCTATTCCCGACGTTTGACCCCGGCAGAGATGAATTATGACCACAACACTTTGACCAGCTCCGCCATCGGTCTCTCCCCCTTTGAGTGCACATATGGGTTCCAGCCACCACTTTTTCCTGCACTTGAGAAAGAAGCATCCTGCCCCTCTGTCAAGAGCTTCATACGCTGTTGTCGCAGGTATGGGACTTGGATCCAATCGCCACCGCTCCAAGGCCCCGGACTACCAGCCGGGTCAGAAGGTTTGGCTCTCCACCCCGTGACATTCCCCTCCGGGTGGAATCCAAGAAACTGGCTCCTCGCTTCATCGGCCCGTTCCGAGATCCAGGAGATCGTCAACCCGGTGGCAGTGAGGCTCAAACTCCCTAGATCCATGCGGGTTCATCCCACGTTTCATGTTTACAAGGTCAAACCGGTCCGAGAAAGCGCCCTGGTCCCTGCCGCGCTGCCTCCACCGCCTCCTCGCCTCATCGATGGAGGTCCCTCCTACACTGTCCGTCGCATCCTGCAGTCTCGCCGGCGTTTGAGGGGATTCCAGTACTTGGTGTACTGGGAGGGTTACGGTCCTGAAGAAAGGTCCTGGGTCCCCGGGAGGAACATCCTGGACCACACCCTCATCAGGGACTTCCATCAACGCAACCTCACCCAGATGTCCCGAACCAGGCCACCTCCCAGACCACATCCTCCGACGGAGTCCCCGAACGACAGCGACGAGGACAGGGCAGGGCCCCCCTACTCTGAGAAGGACGACCTGTCTCTGCTCCACTCTGCCAGTCAGCCACACCTCCTCATCAGGCCAACTCTTCACACCTTTGTCAGCCCTGGCTGTATTTAATCCTGCTCCTGTCTCTGCTTCAGTGCCAGATCTTGTGCGTTATGCCTGACTTCCAGCGTATTTTCCCCGGACTGTTCACCTGTTGCCGACCTCGTCGACCCCTGACCTGCCTACCTCTTCTCTGCCCTGGACATTACCTCAGCCTTCTGCCTTCGAGCACGAGTTTCGCCTTTTCCCTCCTGGTTACGCTCCTGCTCGGCTCTGTGGCTCCACAGCCCCCCACTGGACCTGTCTACCAGCTAGTCTGCCTGTGCTGCTTTTGGGTCCTCACCATATCCGTGACAAGTAACAGTAGGCATAAATAAGCACAGGGTAATATTCAGATTAGTAACAGTTTAGTCAGGGACACATAGTTAGATAGTTAGAATGGACCGAAAAATGGTCAGGGAAATTGAAGACTTCCTGAGGCATAATGCCTATCCTTTAGGTTTATCCCCCAAAGAGCGGTATACCATAAAGAGGAGATGTGAAAATTACATCTTCAAGGGTAAATAGTGGCCTTGTCTTTCCAAACAATAAGGCACTGATGTGGAGTTACTAATATCATTATGGCCCTCAGATGGGCAGCTTTACTATGTATGCCGTAGAAGGAAGCAGGGCGAGTATCTCGCCAAAGTAGTTACGTCACCAGAGGAGGCAAACAATGTGTTTGTGGCCTTCCATGCGAGCGAGCATGGAGGCCATTGCGGGATGGAGAAAACACAGGATGCCATTTTCTTGCGATACTACTGGCCTGGGATGGAAGAGGACATATGGAAATGGGTGAGCTTGAATTAATTTTGTCAGTAACCTCTGTGCATGGTGTAGTAAATTACACATTCTATTTCATATTCAATTTGATTATTTTTTCATTTAATGATTCCTCACATTTGTTTAGGTATTGGAGTGTCCTCCCTGCCAGGCCAGAAGGAATGTCCTCAAAATAAAGAAGGCTTACGTTCCAATTCAGGTGACTGCCCTGAAATGACATCTTATCCCGGAAAAACAACACATTTCCATAACATGTTCTCTTTCCTCAGGTAAATGAGCCACTTGAGCTTGTTGGGATGGATCTGGTTGGAAAACTGACACCGACCAAAAATGGCCACCAGTACATTTGTGTCATGATTGACTACTTTACCAAATGGACAGAGGCCTATCCATTGAGGACCAAATGTGCTGCTGAGTTGACAGACTGCATTATGGACTTCTTCTATAAGTTTGGTGCTCCAAAAAGGCTTCTCACGGACCAAGGAAGAGAATTTGTTAATACGGTAAGAACTCCTCATGCCATCTGTATCATCAGCGCCGCCACTCCCATAACGCACACTACGCACTGTGTGTAGGGCACAAAGTCCTGAGGGGGCATCAAAAAAAATAGGCAACTGGAAAATCATCAGTTATAATAATTATGTAGCCGCTCGTTTTGGGGACACTGGAGCAGGTCATGCGTTCGGGACAGCACACCCGTTTATTCTCCCCTCATTTTACAACTTAACTCATATCATCACAGATCGCATTTACTTTAAAACCCCCTTTCAAAATAAGAGTCACTACCAACAACCCAATTAGAACAGGAAATACAACTCAACCCTCAACAATAACATCATTAAATAAAATAGCTTACAATTATAATACCGATATTATTTCAGTATAGAAATATTAGGCACCTTTTAGGCATGTATATCACAAAACAGGCAGAACAAGAGATATATTTAATCGCTCAAAAAAAGTTATGATGGTGTGAATTGTTTGCTTCTAAATCTATGCTTTATTGAAGAAAATTGCTCACTTGTATACTTCTGCTTTTAAGTTTGTATTTATGGATGACTATTTCATTTCTACGAAGATTTTGCACATCTCAATACTTGTGTGTATGTATGTTTTGGCTGTTCTGTGTACTGGGTTTACCAATTAGATTTTCCTTTATCGTTTTAATAAAATGTAAAACTGTTAGAAACAAACCTTTTTTATTCAAGGGGAGGGGGGGGGGGCATCATAAAGGAGTTATGCTTAGGGCACCAAAATAGCTAGCTGCGGCACTGTATCATAAATGTTATGGGCTCAATATCAATGTTTCCACTTTTCTTTCAGCTCAACTATAATGTCTGTGAGAAGCTTGGCATTAAGAGAAGTCTCTGCACTCCCTACCACCCCCAGACCAACGGCTTAGTGGAAAAAATGAATGGAACTATTCAGAGGTATGGTATATGTCAGTTTATGACTTTTTTCACATTGCAATCTTAATGTGGTGATTCTGTTGTTGGTTGTGTTGTCTTTGTCTCCCTCTCCTGTTCTGTTCCTGTCCTGCAGGTGGTGTCTGTGGCAGGGGGTGTGGCTGGCTTCCTCACTTCAGCAAACAAGGCACACCTGCAATCACTCAACCATCATCCACTCCATAAAAGCCTGGTCCCGACTCCACTACTCTGCCAGATAATTCCGTCTTGTTCGGTAGCGTACCTATGACGACCTCTGATTCTCGCCCTTCGTATTTTGTTTCGTATTTAACCATTAGTGTTTTCTTTTGTTACACAGACTTCTCGGTGTGCCTTGTTGCTGCTCCTCGGTTTTTTTTCGCTTTTCCTCCTGCGTTTCCCCCCTGGATTATTCGGCCAGCCAGCACCCTGCCTCCACAGCCTGCCTGCTCTGTTTTCTGGTGTGAAAATAAACCTTACTCAACACTAGACTGCTCTCTGTGTCTGCTTTGGGGTCCAACCAAAGAACCACCCGTAACAGAATTATCTGGCCAAAATGGACCCCGCAGACGCAGATACATTTAGACAGGCTCTTTCGAACCACGGAGTTCGTATGGGTCAGCACGAGACGGCTCTACAAGAGATTATGGAGACGCTCCAGAATCTCTCCTCTAATGTGGCACAAGTCGGTGGCCGCTTGGACCAGCTGTCTACTCACCTCACCACGACGGTTCCCGTCCACCCTCCAGCTCCGGTTCCAGCTCCTGCTCCTGTACCACCAGCTCTTCCCATCGCTCTTTCTGCACAACCCCGGGAACCCTTCATCCCACGCCCGTCAGGTATTCAGGAGAATTAGGGTCATGTAGACAATTTCTTCACCAGTGCAGTCTCGTTTTTGATCAGCAGCCACTCACGTATTCCTCAGACCAGTCGCGGACCGCCTTTGTTATGAGTCTCCTGTCGGAGCGCGCCGCGGCTTGGTCTGTTGCCATATCACGCGCTAACTCCCCCATCTGCGATTCCTTTCAGTCATTCTCCGCTGAATTCCTCAGAGTTTTCGACCATCCCCTACGTAGCAAGGAGGCCAGCAGTTGGCTCCTCTCGTTATGCCAAGGGCAAAATTCAGTAGCAACTCACTCCATAGATTTCCGCATTCTCGCAATCGAGAGCAGGTGGGATTAGTGGGCCCTACAGGCAGTTTTCCTCCGGGGTTTGCGGGAGGAATTGAGAGACGAGTAAGCGGCACGGGACGAGACCACCTCTCTGGATGAGTTAATTTCTTTAGCTATTCGTTTAGATAGCCGGCTCCGCGAGAGACGTAGGGAGAGATCAGAGAGAGAGAGACACGCCCCTCCCGTGAGACAGACAATGAGCTCTCACCATCGGGGTTCTCCGGAATCTTCTCGTCCGCCATCCTCTCCCCACGGGACTCCTCCGCTGACAGCCTCTTCTCCTCTCTGCCCCGAGGAGCCCATGCAACTAGGACGGATGAGGCTCACTCCCACGGAACGTCAGCGTCGTCGCCTCCAGAGGCTCTGCATGTACTGTGGGCAGGAGGATCATCAGATGGCTCATTGCCCTGCACTGCCAAAAGGGGGGGCTCATCAGTCACCGGAGGGGCGCTGGTGAGCCACTCATCTATTTCGTTGTCTCCTCCTCGCCTGCTAATTAAGGGCACCGTGTCATGGTCGCAGGGTTCCCTACCCCTGTCCATCCTTATTGACTCCGGTGCAGATGACAATTTTATTGACTCTGACTTGATTTTGCAATCCAGCATTCCATCTGAGCCTCTTCCTCAGCCCAAGGATGTGTTTGCCCTTGATGGTAGGCTCCTGGCTCGTGTCACTCACCGCACTGTTTCCATTTCGCTACTACTCTCCGGTAACCATCATGAATCCATATCCCTGTACATTATCCCATCTCCCACGTCTCCGCTAGTGTTAGGTCTCCCTTGGCTTAAGCTCCATAACCCACACATAGACTGGTCCACCTTCTCCATAACCAATTGGAGTCTTTTCTGTCACTCCCACTGTCTGCATTCTGCCATTCCCTCCAGGCCAGCCACCACACCATCTCCACCCAAACCGGTCGATCTCACCTCTGTTCCCTCTGTTTATCACCATCTCCAAGAGGTGTTTAGCAAAGATCGGGCCTTGTCCCTTCCCCCTCATAGACCCTATGATTGCTGCATCAATTTGCTTTCGGGCGCCCCCTATCCGTCCAGTAAATTGTACAATCTGTCCAAACCCGAGAGAGACGCCATGGAGGCTTATATCACAGACTCGCTCAAAACCGGCCTCATTCGACCCTCCTCTTCACCTATGGGAGCTGGCTTTTTCTTTGTAGCCAAGAAGGATAAGTCGCTCCGCCCCTGTATCGACTATAGAGGATTAAATGACATC
The DNA here is from genome assembly GCF_949316205.1 of Platichthys flesus. NCBI lineage: Eukaryota > Metazoa > Chordata > Actinopteri > Pleuronectiformes > Pleuronectidae > Platichthys > Platichthys flesus. Next base: position 27,164,772 of record NC_084953.1, read on the forward strand.
ACTATTAAGAATAAATATCCCCTTCCCCTGATTGACTCAGCCTTTGGGCCCCTACACGGAGCAACCATCTTCACCAAATTGGATCTTCGTAATGCCTATCATCTGGTCAGAATAAAGGAAGGGGACGAGTGGAAAACCGGCTTCAACACTCCGTTAGGACATTTTGAATATCTTGTAATGCCTTTCGGTCTCACCAATGCACCTGCTGTTTTTCAAACAAATATTAATGATGTGCTTCGGGATATGTTAAATAGGTTTGTTTTTGTTTATCTAGATGACATTTCGATTTTTTCACGTAATTTCAAAGAACATGTTCACCACGTTTCACTGGTGCTTAAAAGACTTCTCGAGAACAAACTGTATGCTAAGGCTGAGAAATGTACGTTTCATGTTTCGTCTGTAAGTTTTCTGGGGTTTATTGTGGAGAAAGGGCAAATTAAGACCGACCCTGCCAAGGTTCAGGCAGTGGCCGAATGGGGGCCCTGGTGTGGAGGGTGTTCATAGAATTTTGAACGTGCTATTAATTATTCCTATGCTGCACAGGGCTTTCAGCGGGGCCACAACTGCTCACGCTGGTCCAGTCAAACAGTACCACACGCTCGACAAGTTGATGCAACCTCATGTGGTGTTATTGTGTGTAAAGTAAGTGAAGGTGCTTGATCAGTACGTTCAGAAATAAATGGTTGGACCATTTACGCATCCCTGTGTTTTCCACTTGTTTCTTGTTCCAGTTAGCAGACATGATTCTTAATGAAGAGGACATGGAGGACGTTTTTGACAAGTCTTCCATTTTAAGGATGAGGACGCAGATAGGCAAACGGCTGATCAAAGAAACAGGTGTGTCCCTTATTTGTTTTTATTAGCTATTGTAAAACGTGAGCTATTCATTAGGAAAAAAATAACATAACTATGTTTCATGAACAGATGATTTGACCAACCTATGCCGAGCGTGTGGTTCATATGACACAGATGTGCAATGGGTAAGGCAGATTTTAAGCACTTTCAGTTGATGCACGGCTTAGTTATGGTACTGCCATACATATTCTTTTCTCTACTACCAGATTGCTTGCACACCTTGTGATCAATGGTTCCACAGAAGCTGTGTTGGGCAACCATCTGTGGAGGCACCTTTTTATTGCCCATTGTGTATTTAAACCTGTTTATTAGTATTTATTTTTAACCTGCTCCTTGCTTTTAAGGTAGCTTGATTGATTGATAAAATGTCAGACATGTTTACCCTCATCAATGCTGCTGAAAACTTTAATGTTGATGATGTTCTCCTACACATGAAGCTAGCGTGAGTTCAGTCAGGAAGACTTAACCTGCAGACGATCAGCTGATCAGGGGTGTTCCTATACATAGGAACGCCCAATGGAGGACTTAGCCTGCCTAGTGATCAGCTGATCAGGGGTGTGCCTTATCATCCAATCAGGTCGGGCGCGGGCTCTGTCAGCCAGTCATCTAGCGGCTGCCTAACTTTAAAAGTCCCTTTCCTCTCTTCCTCAGCCTGCCATCATTCAGCATCTCACGAAACGGTCAGCGGCTCTCAGAGGCACGCGTAGTTGAGCATCTAGTTTATTCACATCGTTCATCTCGACATCGGATCCTGACACAGTTTACTCCCGAAGAGGTTCGGATCCATAAGCCAAAAGATCGTTCAACTCTACTGATCGCCGGTGCAGGAGCTCGCGCCGAGCGAACCCGACGGGTTCGCACGGGGAGGCTGACTTCCTCCTCGCTAAGTTTCACACATCGCGTCATCATGCCAGCTTCAGACCTCCTCTTCGGCTCTGTGACCGAGCGGTTCAAATAAACCATCCGAGATTCTACCGGATCGCAGGTTGGAGCACGATCCAGCGGGTCCAGCGGGTCTCCCTCCCCCCCGAGTCGGCCCCTACCGAAGATAAGTATAACATCATTCTTTAAACACTCATGCTACTACTTTAGCTTTAGATAATATTCCGAAGACCACTTTGCAGTCCCCGGTCCCCACCGAGCAGCACATCGTCACTCTGCGCTAATACTGCGGACAAGTCACGCTCGGCGAGCGCCGCGCTCCGGCGAGTGCCGCGCTCCGGCGAGCGCCGCGCTCCGGCGAGCGCCGCGCTCCGGCGAGTGTGTCCCGTGTTCAAACAGAGACGTCAGCTGTTCCTCTTGCTTCAGCATTAACGAGAACACAGTCCGCTTCGTCGGTAGAGTCAATAACTCTACGTATCTGTGCATTCAGCCCTCTAAATCTGAGACGGGAAGCAATGCATCCTTCAGAATCATAAACCGCGCCGTGCATAAAGCATGCTATGCACACCTGAACTGGGCTAATTACATATCTTCTAATTGAGTACAGGTGCGCGTGCACCTGATGGTGTCTCGCACATCCTGAGTCCATTGGAACGTCAGTCGTGCACATCCTCAGAAATTTAAGCTATGTGGACGCCAGACGCAGTATGCACTTATATATGTACTATAAATAAATATAAAATAATGAATACTGGTAGTGAATTTCATCAAATTCTCGCATCAGTGAACATGGAAACATACGGCGTAAACTTGCAGGTCAAGGCGCTTAGCCTCCTTAAGCAGACATAAATCAGTTCATAAATGTATCCTTGGCGGCGCTGGGAATTACCCACCTGACTTCAGGTGCAGACCACCAATAAGTTGCCATATTCTCAGCAATTTCCTTATTGTTGCTAGGGTTTCCTGTCTAAAGGGTAAATACATGAATTCATGTCACTCTGCTCATCTTCACACTGACCGGGAGAGTCACGTGTCGTATCGAGTGCAAATTATCGAGTACATTCCATGACGTTCAAAGGCTGACGCCGCTTAAACTCTTGAACGAGTTCAAACAACATAAGTTACTTCACGTTTTGATCAGGTCCCGGTAACTAGTGATGAGTGGTTATTAGTTCAAGCGAGAGTAGAGTGGAGGAGGACATATAAACTCCTTCTTGGCACGAACCAAGCGCAGTTTCTGCTCTGAGCCGAGCAGCCGTGACTAGAGAAACCCAACAACACACAACACATTTGCGTACCTCGTATTTCACTTTATGGTCTGCTGACAAAATTCCTCCCTTGAAGCTAAAGACGTCATGCAGCAGCAGCAGCAGCAGCAGCTCCTTCAACAACACTCTGCGATGCGAATCATCCTTCATGAAGCCCATTTAAAATAATAAACAAAAAAAAAAAAAATCTTAGATGGGACTCAGAATTTTCCGAAAAAAAAAAAATATATATGTAATCAAATAAATAATAAAAATGTATATAGATTCAACACAATTGAATTAAATATAATTAACTTAAAAAATATATATATATATAATAATAATAATAATAAAGTATAAATAAAATACAGATTAAATAAAATATTAGTTAAATATAAATAAAATATTAAATAAACGGATTTAAAAAAAAAAAAAAAAATTTACTTCATCTGCAGTCATTCACAAATGCACTCCATTCGTGAGTCTTTTTTGGGGGATTTTCAAAGTAAGCGGTGGCCCCCTCCCATGTTGCAACTGGCTTCTACAGAACAAGCCTTTTATTAGCATTTGTCCTGCATTCCTCATCCTGGTAACTTGATCTATCGAAGGCCTTAATAAAGCAACTATCGCCGCACTCTACTCAGCTCACGCATTCAGGATATTAGTACTACTCTCCAGCCAGCTAAGATCTTCTTTCGTTCCGCCACAGCAATTTGGAAGATTGTTTTCTGCTGTCACTCCCTAAATCCGTCTCAAACAAAACGCACACTCCTTTTCGACTCAAATTTTCAGATTTTCTGATATCGGTAAGTCATGCATATAACTGGTGGTGGTTTGTATGCTCTGCTCACTCCGCGTGAGTTATGCTAGCTTTACAGATAACTATTCACGTAACACACCCGGGCAATCTCTGTGCTCATTGCTACGCGGTCTTGCTGACCCTGCTAGGTCCTAAGGACCCCATACATGCAGCAATGTATGCATGCACTCTATTTACTTTCGGTCCAGCGGACCCTGCACTCACCATGGCTTAACTGGTCCGGCGACCTTTAGTAAGTTGGCCATGCAATTTAATTTATTTGTGGTTGCTACACCAATTTTAATTTCTGTTGGTCCTGCGACTTAAATTTCTGTTATCGTTCTCATTTCCGTCGTCATTTTATATTTTTTGGTTCTCGGACCTTAATTTCCTTTCGGTCAATAGACCTTTCATTTAAGTTTCGGTTCCTGCGACCTTTTACTAAGCTCCACATCTAGGCCCTGCTCTCACCATGGCTTAACTTGGTCCGGCGACCTTTAGTTTAGTTGGCCATGCAATTTAATTTACTTTGTGGTTGCTACACCATTTTAATTTCTGTTGGTCCTGTGACTTAAATTTCTGTTATCGTTCTCATTTCCGTTGTCATTTTATATTATTTGGTTCTCGGACCTTAATTTCCTTTCGGTCAATAGACCTTTCATTTAAGTTCGGTCCCCGCGACCTTTTACTAAGTTCCACATCAAGGCCCTGCTCTCACCATGGCCTAACTTGGTCCGGCGACCTTTAGTTTAGTTGGCCATGCAATTTAATTTACTTTGTGGTTGCTACACCATTTTAATTTTAATTAAGTCCTGCGACTTAAATTTCTGTTATCGTTCTCATTTCTGTCGTAATTTTTCATTTTATTTGTTCCTCTGACCTAATTTCCTTTCGGTCAATGGACCTTCTACTTAAGTTCGGTCTCCACTGACCTTGTGCTTAATTCTACACATAGGCCCTGCTCTCACCATGGCTTAATGGGTCCAGCTACCTTTACATAAGTCTGCCATCCATAAATTCCTTGCGGTTGCTACACCTATGTTAATTTCGTTGCACTCCATTATCCATTCTGGCACTTCGTCTCACTTCTTTTTGGGGGTATTCCTGTTCGATGTTCTGCTACACCCCCTTCTAAATCCTGATGACATCTCACAGGGGTCTAAAATGCCAAAGACTGTTTAACATTCACATTTCTGTGCGTGTAAAAAGTAAATAAATAAAATCTGTTAATTGGAAATCAAGTCTCTCCTGATTGAAATGAAGCTAGCGTAAGTTCAGTCAGGAAGACTTAACCTGCAGACGATCAGCTGATCAGGGGTGTTCCTATACATAGGAACGCCCAATGGAGGACTTAGCCTGCCTAGTGATCAGCTGATCGGGGGTGTGCCTTATCATCCAATCAGGTCGGGCTGGGGCTCTGTCAGCCAGTCATCTAGCAGCTGCCTAACTTTAAAAGTCCCTTTCCTCTCTTCCTCAGCCTGCCATCATTCAGCGTCTCACGAAACCCCTCCTCCACCCCATTTTCCTCCCGGCTCGAAGGACATTCACCTCATCCGGACCCCGACCTGAACGGATTACGCCAACGGATCAAGGATCATTGCAGCGCCCAATCATGGTGGCAGCTGATCACGGACAAAGAATATTCAAAACTGCCTATCAATATACGATTACTACTGGCATTCATTGCACTTCTGTCCATCCTGGAAGAGGGATCCCTTGCATGCGTCTCTTCCTGAGGTTTCTACTTTTTTCCTGTCAAGGTTTTTGTAGTTTTTCCTTACCCTTGTGAGGGTTGAGGGCAGAGGATGCCACACTAGCAAGTTCAATAGGACTACGAGCATAAGATTTGCCTTCCAAACTTACATTAGACGTTAAACCACCAGCAGTGTCTAAACCCCGGGGGGTATTCCTGTTCGATGTTCTGCTACACCCCCTTCTAAATCCTGTTGACATCTCACAGGGGTCTAAAATGACAAAGATTGTTTAACATTCACATTTCTGTGCGTGTAAAAAGTAAATAAATAAAATCTGTTAATTGGAAATCAAGTCTCTCCTGATTGAAATACAGCTGACAAAGCAAAGAACGAGACATTTATCTAACGCGCGATGTTTATTTCAGCGACTCGGTGGCGTAGTGAGATCGTCATCAGGCTAGAAGCTTATAGTGTTTCACACAGGCGCTTTATAGTTTTTTATAGTTCCGGGAGCATCCAAGTGGTGATTAGTGTAGGTGTGGGAAGATTAGTGTATGTGATTATTGTAAAGTGCTGGAATTGGGGATGAGGGGGTGTTTGTAAATAAATGTGTGTGGGGGTGTGTATATGGGAGAATGGTGAGTATGATGATAAAAGAAAAGTGTTGTCAAAAGGAGAGCATGTAAGCATGGGGAATGGTTTCTCCCTCCTTAACTAGGCACCCTATATAAGGAGCCATTTTGTTATCAGTGGGGAGAGTGTTTTCCCGTGTGGTTGCTGCATGAGTTGGAGGACGTGTGCCATGTTGCCTGAGAGACCCGTCTGTGACACCAACTATCCTGCCTTGGTCTTCTTTTGCTGTACGGTCCAGCCGTAAGTGTGGTCGTCCCAACAGTGACGTTTAAAAGGTCTGGTCCATTTAAAGATGTAATCATTTGATCTAGGGCAGCTTCTGTTAAATAGACTGGCCCCAGCACTTGGTGAATATTGCATGGTGAGCAGCTCTTTGCTACACACACACACACACACACACACACACACACACACACACACGTACGTAGGCCAACCTAGTACATAAAATTGGCCAATAACATTGTCTCTGACTCTAATCATGTAAATATGATTTAATACCATTGAAGATACAGGGGTCTACAATTGAAATAGAATCAAGAGTAAATACTACAATTTTATATGGAAGTAAATCTCAGATCACAAGTGGCTGGTGAGCTCTGGTTGGACAATATGAGTGCAAAGGCTCATTGGACTGATAACAGCCTTAGTTAAATATATCTGTATTAGTTATTTTAGTAATGTTGTATTAATGTTGTGACTTGGTTTTGTGTCTTCAGGATAGTTTTATGTTTACTGATAGTTTAGCTACAGAGACTGTTGGAGGCGGTCTAGTGGCAGAAACTTGGACTATGGGCAGAGAAGTTCTCTGGTTCGTCTCTGGTTCGACTCCACGGAGAGACAACAAAAGACGAACCTGGATTGATCTGTCCAAAGATCCAAGAGCCTCCCTACCCTGTCTAGTGCCCCTGAGCAAGGCACTTTACTCCCCCAACATCTGCTCCCCGAGCGCCGTACATGGTCGCTCACTGCTCTGTGTGTCCTGCACCAGATGGGTCAAAAGCAGAGATTAAATTTCCCTACCTGCATGAGTGTGCCTTTGTATGTCTGTGCATGTGTTTGGGACTAATAAAGCATCTTATTCTTAATCTTAAATTGTGCTGAGTTTGATAGGCTACCCACATGGACTTGTCACTGAAAAGTGCCAGTAGATTGGGGTTACGTTCATTGGAGACTCTTAATGGAACAACGGACACTGTTATGTGTGTTTGTATATTTATGCTGAATATATACATATCGTGTTGTTAAGTATGAGCCAGTTAGATTGTCCTCCATGTGTATTCACCGGTCAGAGGACTGGGGACATCAGCTGTGTTGTCTCTCCTCTGTGATGAAGGGAGGCCTTGGACACTTCCTTGCAGCTCACTCGTTGTGATTAATTATGACTCCTGATAAAGAGGAATGTGGCATTTATTGCTTATTCCTGGCCTGACCTGATCTAATCCATTTGCTTTGTTTCAGTTTTAGATCAATCTTCCTCCTCTGAGAAGCTCACTCTCTGTTTTTCCCTTTCACGGGTTCAAAGTTCACCAAAGTTGAACTCCACATGAAGCCATATTCCATTTTTGCTTTGCAGCAGGAACTGAGATATATTCTTGATTTGTCCACATATCAGTTTTCCTCATCACTGTTTGTCTTTCCCCGGTTTTGAATTGCATCATTTTGTTGCTCCCCTGACCTCCTAAATTTTCAGGGACAAAACACAAAGATGTATGAATTTCCCGTACGTTGTGCTGTGCAGGGGGATGATGCATAATGCAATACGTGAAGAGCAATGCAAAGTAAATCAATGTCTCAATTTTCCGTTTCTGCGAGTAGTTAGAAAGACGGAGGGCTGATGAATCAAAGACTCTACATAGGTGTGTAAATGTAGTTGACACCGTGTGTTGTCCCAGAGATGGATTGGCAATCAATCTACCGGGCTTTTCTTCCTTCCTCCCTTTGCATTCTGGGGAAAGAAGCCAATCCTGCATAACACTGACTGTCAATAGGAATGAGTCGGTATGGATGATATGTAGTCCTATAATTCTCATTTGCGAAAAATCCCAATTTCGATTGTGATGCGGAAGTGTGCTGCATCGATGTCAAGACTCTGAGAACACGATGTGCCGGCTTCCCACACATCCCTCGCACTGCAGGATGTCTCTGCAATAAAAAATAAAATAAACAACATCAGATGCCTTCCTATTGTGCACCTCACATGCCATCTGTATTGGATTGGATGTTCCCTTTAAAAGTATGCAGCAACTTTGCTCCATCAGAGACATCATATTCATGGAGGATTCTCTGCTTTGTCGCATAGGCTTGCATAACACCATGCACAATTGATTGAGAGATTTGAGATTATTACCCATCGTGTGGCAAATTGCCGAATCCAGTCCATTCTGCATCGAGATGATACCGCGGCTGTTTTTAGCTCTGAGGCTTCGCAGGCTGCACCATATTTCATATATCAATTGACTGAAAAAGTGCAACCAAAAGGGCGTAATGATGATCATTTTTTATGACCAGTTATGACACCTATCTCTCGCTTTCTGCCTCTATTATGCGTGCACTCAAAGCTGAGGGCCGATGACAGAGAGAAATTGCAAAGAGGGCATCATGGGAGGCATCCTAAGCTATTTTTTGCTCGACTGGTTTTTGGCAAAGTAAAGAAGGTCAGACGCCCAAGAATGCCATGCACAAACGTCACAAAAAGTCTTTAATGTTCTCTGTTAGAGAAAAATATAAGTAAAAAAGAAAGACAAAGCAAATACTGGATTTATTCTGTGTGGCCGGTTGTCTGTTGTCTTGCTAAATCAAACACAAACGATATATAAAGATTATGAATCTTTACAGAAGTCATAGAAGAAAATTGTGAATAGTTAACAAACCTTAGTGCGCACACCACCACCAAGGTCCATGAGTCTGTTTTTGAAACCACATTTATGTGAACTATATTATTATTTGGTGCGGAACTAAATAACACACAACTTCATCACTGCTTCAGCAGAATGATAAAGGTCAAAGGTCAGATAATTCTGACATGAAATTCTGCTGATTTTAACAAACCCTGAAAATACCCGACAGGAAGTAAGGCTGTTGTTTAAAACAGTCCACGGATACACAAATTATCCAATTACTGTGAATTGAATTGTGTATTTTAAGGCAGTTCCACCAGCAGGAAAGCAAAGTAAATAAACCTGAGTTCAGTAAATATATGATCCGTCAGTTTCTCTAAAGATAATAGAATTAAATTTGGGAAAAGTGCAGCTGTGGAGAAAGAGTGTCTCTCAGTTCAAATAATAAACATGTGTATAAATAATATACAGCTATTGAGTATTATTTACATATAAATATTGGGTTTTCATCATTTGGACCAACCTTTTTCTGTAATAAAAGAGCAAACCTTCATCTCAATGAAAAATCTTTGTTATTTATTCAATAATTTCTTTTGTAAGAAAAGTCAGTCTGGAGTAGAGGTAAAGGGAGGGAAGGAGGGAGGGAGGGAAGGGCAGTGTTGGGGTGGGGGAGAGGGGGGAGGGAGGGAAGGGCGGGGGGTAAGGGATGGAGGGGTAAGGGATGTGTTGATTGACAGGTAGTCGTCCTTCTTGCTCATTATTTTCCTTCTCTATCTTCTTTTTTTCATCTCTATCTCCTCCATCTTCTTTGTTTTCTTTTTCTCCTTCTTTTCGATCTCTTTCTTTTCCTTCTCTATCTTCTTCATTTCTTTCCTCTCCATCTTCTCCATCTTCTCTGTTTCCTGTTTCGCCTTCTTTTCGATCTCTTTCTTTTCCTTCTCTATCTTCTTCATTTCTTTCTTCTCCATCTTCTCCATCTTCTTCCTTTCATTTTTCTCCTTCTTGTCCTGCTTCTTATTCTCATCCTTCTCCCTTTTCTCCTTCTTCTCCTGGAAGTTTTCTTCCACTTGCATCGTCAGATGGGGGGATTGCAGCTTTCAGCTCCCTCAGAGCGGAGTTATCAAGATGGGGGTTTTCATCCACCAGCTCCTTCATGGCAGGGAATTGGGCAATCAGCTCCCTCAGGAGGAAGATGTCTTGAGCCTCTGGGTCCTTCAGGGCAGAGTATTCATTCACAAGCTCCCTCTGACGGGGGTTCTTATCCATCAGCTTCGTCGGAGTGAAGCTTTCATCTATCAGCTCATTCAGGGTGAGGTTTATATCATCTAGCTCCTGCAGGGCCTCCAGCGTCTGCATCTCCCTCTTCCAAACCAGGAGGGTTTGGCTTGGGTCCTGCAGAGTACTGCTGCTGGTGCACTCATGTTCCTGGGTCATGTCTGTTGAGATGATGATCCTCTGCATGTTGATAAACAGGTGCTGCAGTTGGACCACGTTATATTAAGGGTTTGAAGAGCGATCTGCTTTCTTCTGTCGGTGTCGTCAGTGGCTGTGATTGGAAGTCACAGGTGAGATGTATGTCGTGTGGCTCTTGTTGACTCGCGCTTGTCCTGACGGTGGCTTCTCAAGACGTGGCTCCTTATATAGGAGATATTTGGCTTTGATCTGTTCCTCAACTCCACTCAGATTTACAGCTTCACAGCTTCAAAGCTTTAAAGCGTCAAGCCTTTGAAGCTTTGAAGAGTAAATTGGCTGTGAATTATTTCATAACTGTGACATAATGTTACATGGTAGTTGTCATGTGACCTTGACTGACACACGTGTGATTTTACAGGAAATATTAACACTATAAAAGCAGATCTACACTTTTAGTCATATAGGGTACCAGGGATGCAGCAAATGAATCTGTCCATTCCCTGAATCATCTTGTCCACGAAATGCAAGAAAGTAGTAATAACTTTACACTGAAATTGTGAATATAAAGATGCAAAGGTCAAGATAACATCTTCAAATGTCTTGTTTTGTCTAAACAACAGTTTATTTTCATACACAAACACAAAAGAACCTGAAACCTGCAGATATTTGGTATTTTGCTCAACACGGGACTGAAAAAATTATTTGATTGTAAAAGATATTTACAGAGATATCGACAGATCTGTGAATCGTATCATCTCATCGATCACAGATCCTTAAAAAGAAAAGTAATTAATAAAATATATAATTTCCTCTGCACAATCTCCTTTTTTGTGTTTATGATGACAGATTAATTATTTCGGTCTTTTCTGTAAATACAACTGAGACAGGAAGGTGTAGCTTCCGATCTGAATCATGATACCGTAATGATGCAAAGTCTCCGAGTCACCTCCACACATTTCCTCTAAAGTGTCTGGTACTTTTTACAATAAGAATTTTATTTATTTATGTCGATTGCCTCGACACATTGTCCCTCATTGTCTTGTTTGTGTGTTCAATAATGTATTTGTTGAGCGATGTAAGGTCCATCAGTGAAAAGCCTGCAGACAGCTGGCTCTATCTCCCTCCTCCACCCGGTTTCTGTCCTTTCCTCACATTCTTTGCTCATCCTTCACCCCCCCCCCCTCCCTTCTCTCCACCGCATCCCATCTCTCGCTTATTCATTGAAGAGGAGAGCTAAGTTTAACTTTATTTGGGAGGTGTGAATTGTGCTCTTTCAGATGACCGATCGAGGGTAACAAGGAGGAGCATCAATTGCACACAGGCTAAGCAAAGAGATGCACAGTCCTGACTGAGAGGCCACTTTGGTATTGAACGGCCTCCTCAGATTGCTGCTTGCCCAGAAAATAAACCTGAGTAGGCCTTTCATTCCATGCATTTGCACATTGGTCTATACAAAAGGGCCTCTCAACAACGGACGTAACGGCAGCAATGTGGTGATCATATAAGAGGAAACGTTAGCAGCATCCGTATAAATCCTTCCTTACAGGTTAGATCATAGAAAATAAACGAGCAATGCACTTGCAGATCTCATACCTCCACCAAGGCTGATTGGCCACTTTGTCACTGTATTGAGTTCAGATACAAATACTATGAAATATTCTGCTCACCACTAACACAGGCAGAATGTCAGATTCAGTTTCCTGAATCTGAATTAATCATAGCAGTTATTTTGTCGGTAGCTCGCATTATTTTAGAGAGAAATAACTTTTCATACACTTTGGAAAATGACAGATGAATTAAAGTGCTTCCTGAGGCAGAGTCAGCCTCCTTGTGAATTAAGCAAAAGCCCTGTGATCTCCAGGATGATAGATCACACCGCATTGTCACAAAACATCGCAGCTTATCGCACTATTTAATATATTTAACCCAACAAGTAATTTTTGCAAAGCAGGAGTCTGGGCTTGACTGCTCCATGGTGCTTATTAAAAGTTAAGCAATGTAATGATACAGATAATCGCCAAGGATCAAGATTAAGATTCAAGATTCAAGATTTTTATTTGTCAAATGCACAACAATAACATTAAGCAGTCGCTGGCAGTGAAATGCTTGAGTCTCAGGCTATCTTCTAACAATGCTCTAGTAATTACACACTATACAATAAAATAAGAGGTGCAAATATGCAAATATGTCACGGTGCTAGTTTGATGGAGTTATTGCAGTTCAGAGGAGTTTAAGAGTCTTATGGCCTGGGGGATGAAACTGTCTCTGAGCCTGATGGTGCGGGCCCGGATGCTGCGGTACCGTCGGCCAGATGGCAGCAGGCAAAAATGTTTATGGCTGGGGTGAAAGGGGGTGAACAGCATTCTCACATATGTGTCCCTCTGGTCCAGGTGGGAGAAGGCAGTGTGGAGGGTGAGGGAGATGGCATCTGCAGTCGACCTATTTTACCTGTAGGCAAACTGAAGAGGGTCCAGAGAGTCAGGGAGGGAGGAGGTAGATGAATGGTTGGATTAGCCGCTCGAAGCACTTCATGATGATGGAAGTGAGTGCTACTGGGCGGTAGTCGTTTAGGCAGAGGATTTTTGTTTCTTTGGGAACAGGGACAATGATGGTCTTCTTGAAGCATGCGGGGACCTCAGACTGGAGCAGTGACAGGTTGAGGATGTCTGTGAACAAATCTGCCAGCTGATCTGCACACACCTTGAGAGCTCGGCCAGGGATCCCATCAGGTCCAGGTGCCTTGCGTGTGTTGATCCGGTTGAGTGATTTCCACAAATCTGCCCTGGATATGACTGGGGGGCAGCGGTCCTCCTGGGCCTCTTGATCTCCGCAGCCGGAGAGTTACTCTCAAAGCGTGCATAAAAAGTGTTCAGATCCTCTGGGAGAGATGAAGACACCACATCAGCACTGCTGGTCTTGGCTTTGTAGTCTGTGATGGTTCTCAGTCCGGCCCACATGTTCCTAGTGTTGGAGACCTTGTAAAGGGACTCCACTTTGTCCCTGTAGATCGAGGGGCGCGTACCTGGATTTCTTGTATTCCTCCAGATCCCCCGAGATGAAGGCAGCAGTCCGTGCTTTGAGTTTAGCCTGGACGTCACCATTTATCCAGGGCTTCTTGTTGGGAAATGTTTTTACTGTAATCCTGGGTACGACGTCATCGATGCATTTGCTAATGTAGCAGATGACCGCGTCTGTGTACGTGTTGATGTCATCATCCTGGAACACGCACCACTCCGTTGTGCTGAAGCAGTCCTGAAGAGCCGAGTCTGATTGATTAACAGGCCCATCGTACAAAATGAACCTTCTGAGCCAATCCCATGCCGGCACACCTTCCATCAAAGTCAACATGGAGATGTTGTTTGCTTGTAGAATATCATTTAAATGCATAGCCTGGGACCGAGGGGGGCATGTTCACATTGAGTAGATTTAACTGTCTCTCTGTGCCCCATTGACTGCTGGAGAAATGAACCGTGCACAGTGTAATGGCGTGTCACTGATGAGGCCGCACAGGTAGGTCGAATACTAACCCAGGTCCTTTAATTGTATACTTGGTTTATTAGTTTCATCCTTTGACTTATCGTTAAGACTTGCACTCTGGAAGTCTTTAAACTGGTTTCATAGAAACCTCTTCCAGGCTTTTCACAATTAAATAATTACTTATTTTCAATGAGATGAGAAACTTGACCCTGAGCCAATTATCATGATGCTGAACCGATAAGAACCGGCTGTCTAACTCTCTGGTGGCTTCAGGTAAATAGAAGGTTGATAACACTTGGACTGCTCGCCTTGTCGGGATGCTAATTGGTTTAAGTGCTCTCATATCTGTGAATGATCGTGTTGGTGTGATGGGATGTAATGTATGCGGCTGTGATCCCCTGGCTCTGGCTCATCATCCTGTTGACCTGGGTCACACAGCCGGACTCTATGGAGCCTTAAAGCTTGCTTCTCTCACAACGGGCAAAACCTGTTCTCTTCTCTTCCTTTTTATAGAATATATATGTAAAGTGTTACAGTTGTAGTGCTGTGTTCTCTCTTTCGTTTTCTCCAGCTTCCTCCTTCCCCCCATGTCCATGCAAAGTGGATAAAACTGTATTTACCACCTGGATCCACATTCCTGATTTACCTCACCCATTTTGACCTGGAGCAGCGTTTCACTGATGCCAGTGGGTCTGTTGCAGCAAAAGGAGTAGTGTGTCAGCACAAAGTCCTGCAGCCAGTACGTGATTATGTCCAGAGCTGTCAAAAGTGTTCCCATTCATTACTCAAGTAGAAGTATAGATACTAGGGTTTAAAAATACTTGAAATATCAACTTAAGCTTTTTACTTAAGTAAAAGTGTAAAACTACTGGTTTCAAAACTACTTAAAGTATAAAAGTAAAAGTAATGTAAGGGGATTTTTTTAATGTAAATACATTAAAGTACCATATGTGTACTACTGAGCATTAACATGCGTTTTATGGAGCGGAAGACATAATAACTAGTTGCCAATAAGTATTGTAATAATGTAAAAAGTCACTTCTCAATATAACTGATGGCATGGTTTAAGAAGGCTGTAAATTCCTGCCTGGCAACATCAGCATCAGATGGTGAGAGACGCTGGAGCTTTTGTTTGGTTAGGTACCCATAGAACCTATCATCTCTTCTCTGAATTAGTCTTCTCCGGAAAGATTCCATGATGGAGAAGAGGTCAACAGACGTGGTAACATTCTTCTCCAGCTTTTTCACCACCTCTTCAAACAGGGACAGAACATTATTACAGAAGAGGAGGTAAACTTCGACAATGTCTGCCTCTTCCTCAACTCCAGCAGCATCTTCTGTCAACCTCAGCAAATCTTTCAGGCGCTTTGGACATTATTATTTAACTTTATACAGGCTCAAGGCCCACAGTATAAAAAGATAAAACATACAATCAATACATTACACAGAAATATACAAGGAAAGAAGGGCTAAAAAAGGCACTCATGCCAGTGTTCCCAGATCTTAGATGTGTACTTAACAGAGCTGCGGACAGGGTCTGTCATCAGATCAATTATAGAATTTGTTGAGCGGTCCAGCCGACTCATAAACTTAAAAATAAGGTTCCTCAGCAAGGCCATGAAGGTGGTTAGACCCATATTACAGAACATCTCACTGGCTCTAGTACTCCTGGGTTTATGCAGGAGTAATCTAAGACAGTCATTATAGGCTACTTTAAGCTTACGCAAGCTCTCCTTCTTGTAATTCACCCAGAGTGGAGCAGTATAGAGAGGGGTGCAGTAGGCTCTAAACAAATTAATCTTTACATCAACTGTACAGTGGTGGAATTTTCTAACCAACATGTTAGCTTGGACAAAGAGCAATCTCCTCTGTCTGAACATGTCGGCATCATCCTCTAACGTGTCTGTAATAATGTGCCCTAAGTATCGGGTACTATTGGACACCCCCAGAGTTTGCCCAGAGAGATGAAAGGCAGGAAACTTAATATCCATGTCATCCTTAATCCTACAGACCATTACCAGGCTCTTTTTGGCATTATATTTCACATCAAAATCAACCCCATAATTAGTGCAGATGTTAAGCAGCTGTTGAAACCCACTGCTACTAGGGGATATTAAAGCTAGGTCGTCTGCATACATAAAGTGATTGACCAGAGAATCACCTAACATACAACATGTTCTGCATTCTCCCAGCTGCCTGGAAAGGTCGTCCATATAGAGATTGAAAAGGGCTGGGGATAATATACCCCACTGCTGGACCCCGTTACCAACTTTAAAAGGGGTAGATAAGATGCTCCCCCATCTAAGAAATCATAGTCTGGTTCGCATACCAGTAAGCTAGGATACGTACTAAGCTACTGGGCACACCCCTAAGCTTGAGCTTATTAAACAGCTTAAAGTGGTTGACGCGGTGAAATGCTTTGGATGCATCAATAAACCCTATAAGCATAGTAGAGCCCTGCCTTCTATATGTGTCTATAGCCTCTTTCAGAGTGTAAATACATAGGTCGGTACTATGCTTGGGCTTAAAGCCAAACTGATTGTCAGTGGTGGTTATGTATTCACTAATCCTGTCAAGAATTAATCTTTCTAGCACTTTGGAGAGAATACTAGCAACTGCAATGGGTCTATAGTTATCAATACTTCCAATCTTACCAGCCTTGTCTTTGATAACTGGGACAAGAACTACTGACAACATGGAGTCTGGCAATATGCCATGCGTCACCATCCCGGTGATGCAGATAGATAGTAGCACAGCCAAGGTGGGGCCAGCTAACTTAAGGTGCTCTGCTGTGATGTTGTCCAGTCCACTAGCTTTCTTGTCTGCAAGTTGCCCTATAGCACTGAGAACATCATTGGGGTGAAAACAAATACTTTCCTCATCAATTTTGCCAACATGAAAAGGATTATATTTAATACTATTGAACAGCTCTGCATAATGCTGCCTCCAAAGGTCAGCTATTGCCACTACATCCGTTACCACTTCTATACTGCAAGGAAGAGCTGCTTTCGCCCTATTAAGGGTTTTTACCTCTTTCCAGAAGCTAGTGATGTCATTTTTAAGCAATTTATTAGCCATAGATTGAGCACTCAGCACCTGCTCTTGTTTGTTTATGTAGCGCAGGGCATATTTATACTTTGCATTCATTTTCTTTTTATTATCAAGGTCAGGTCCCTGCCTGGGCCTTCCAGCTATTACCCAAGCCCTATGGGCTGCATTGGACTCAGCATGATGGGTAGCTACAAATTTATTCCACCCTGGTTTGATGATCTTGGCCTTCCTGGAATGAGTGAATAAACACCTGCTAGCCTCAAGAAGAGCTCCAACTATATTTTTATACAAATCACACACACTTGCACCATGAGAGGGGTCATCACAGTTTACATTAGTGCAACATATGGCATTCATGGGCAGATGTACTTTACTCAAAAATTCATCGGACCTGAAGCAATATTTGAGGACATCATCATTAGAGAGTTTTTCCCAATCTATCTTTTCTACGCTGTTGCCCTCATACTTAGCCAGCTTGGGAATGTTGTCCACATTTAATATCATGGCAATGGGGATATGGTCAGAGGTGGCTAACCCATAACAAATCTCAATATTTTCCAATGAAGCATAAGCATCAACAGTGGACATAATGTGATCTAGCCACGAGGTCGTATTCCATGCTTCACTAACATAAGTGTAACTTGTGTGAGGCAAGAACACTTTACTTGATATTACTAGTTTTGTGTCGCTAGTAAATCTTAACAGGTGTTTAGCAAACAGAGACTTATTATCTGATAGGTCAGCATTATAATCACCCAAAACATAAATGCAAGATGAGTCATTATCTTCGATAAAGGATTGTACAAATGCAAGCCTGCTCAAATTCATCAGCATGATCACAAGATTCATATGGAGTATAAATATTAAGAATAATAAAATGATTTCCATTAAAATTAAACTCTAGCCTAATGGCCCAGTCCACATTTAAATGTAAAACTTTAACCATGGAATCATATTTTGTATTCCATAGAATAGCCACCCCTCCAGCAATCCTACATCGGACGATTCTTGTGCTGAGGTCCGTAGTGGATTCACCCGCACCATGGAAGTCAGGGTGGAGAGAGTTAAATTTTTCCCAATCCTGTTTGGCCATCCAGGTCTCCTGAATGCACAGTACGTCACTATTGACTAACAGTGTATCCACAACCAGCCTCCTTGCCTTGTCAGCAGCAGTGTGACCCACTCTGAGGCCACGAGAATTGTATGATTCTGTGTCATTCCGGTTGGGGCTGTCAGTTTCCTCGGACATCTCCGCCGACACCCCAGCGAAGCCAGCACCAGGGCACGACAGACCCCCATCCTCCTCACGGCAAGAAATCCCTCCCGCCGCTCTCCAAGGCAGAATCACCCCACTTGTTGCTCCTCTTGATCGGTGAGGCTCGAAGTATTGTCTCATGACTGACCCAGCTGGCCAGAACTGGGGATTGTTCATCTCCTTCCACTCATTCCATTCAGCAGTAACACAGAAGGAGCTGAATCTGCTATGTCGCGTCTCAATTTTCCTGCACTTTACCTCGCGGTTCATCTTTTCTTGCAGGAAGAGACGGAGAGTGTCGGCATAAAGGTTCAACTTGAATTTCGTGGCGAACACACTGACCATCTTCGTTTTTACAGTGGACAGTTCCTCGTTATTAATCACCGCAGTTCCAGTAATCCCTGTCTTTTTCCGTGCATGTCTGGGTTTCTCAGCACGAGACTTTGCAGTAAACAGGTGAGCTGAGTTCTCTGACACCTCCTTCCGTTTGCGGCCGTCCCTCACCATAGTACTCCAGCTAGGGTGCTCCGTCTTCTCCGGGGCTCTTTCACTTCGCTGAGCAGGGGGCAAGCCCGGAGATTCACCTGTCGCCAACCACTCCACACCCTGTCTTGGGGCTCCGCGGACAGCGGGAGGAGGTCCTCCCAGCTCCACCACCGTCTCCACCATAGCCAAGCCCAAGCCCGGGCCCTGCGCATCAGGCTCGCCACCCAGCGGGAGTTCTGAAGGCCGAAGAGGAGCATGTGCTGCTGCCACAAAGGAGCCGCCACCACCCGATGTGGGACCAGCAACACTGGGGTTTTCCACCACCAACAGTTGCTCATTAAGGGAGCCAGACACCTCCAGAAGTCCCTCACAGGCGGTTGCCTGCGAGGTAAGAGAAATCTTCAGAAGATCCACGTCAATATTAATCTGCTGAAGTCTTCCGAGTAACGCTGAAACATCCACATGTTTGAATGAAACGGGAGGCAGTTCATCAATGTAATGAGACACAAATCTTGGTAGTTCCCCTTTCTCCTTGAACACAGCCAAACACATTTTGATGTGTATTTCGTCTTTCTTCTCTCCCCTGTGAGAGGACCAGCGTTTGCTATCAGGAAACAGCTCTGCCATTACAGCTTTGGAGGCTTCGATCCTTTGAGAACTGAAACTGGACTTAACTATCTTTATGATATTATCTTGATCAATTGTTCTCGACTTTATCAGTAGAAAATTCAGCAGTTCATCTTCAACTATTATTTCTCCATCCGTGGTGTGATAAATCCTAGGTTTAATGCGAGCAAACATTCCCTCATCACACCGGCGCTGCTGACCGTCAGCCATTTTGTTCTGACGGTCAGCAACTGCCCTTCTTCACCAATGCTGATGAGATAAGACTTCAGCGGGACCCAGTTCTGCAGCATGGGGGTGATTGGAGGGTTGAGTGACAGCCATCTTGTCACCACATGGTGCAGGATTTCATGGAATTCCACATCACAGAATTCACAAAACTCCTTTAGGGACTCTCTCCTTTTGGCAGAGTTGGAAAAGAAACTATATATCTTGAGGACAATATTTTCCACATCCACTGAGAGCTTGTCCAGGGCCTTTTTCCCTGTGTTATGGACAATATGTGCATGGCAGTTGCCACTAAGGATCTCACAGTTGGCCTCTCTCAATTTTGTAAAGACCGAATTGTGGCTGCCATAATTGACATTTGCGTTGTCAGCACTGAATGCAGAAACATGATCTAGGGATAGACCCAAGTTTTCAAGAGAGCTTTGTATTTTTTCCAGTATTCCCTGTGCAGACTCATCTGGATTTTCAAAAAAATCTATCACCTTGTTGACTACCCCATCCTCTGGCGTGAAAAACTGCACGGCCAAGGGAAACATCTTCCGATTTCCCTTATTCGAGGCATCAGTGTGAAGAGAGAATGGGAGTGGATTTCCACCACTTTTCAATTTTTTGACCACCTCCTCTATAGCCTTTGGAGACAGGACATCTGTGACAATTGCCTCAGCTTTTGTCCTCCCACAGGACATCTTGGCAATGCTGGAGTCATTCAGTGTCCTGAGAGTCAGCTTCATAGCACATTCAGCTGAGTTATAGCTCAAACAATGCTTTACAGTGTGGTAGATATGGGCTACCTCTGCAGCAGTCACCTGTAAATTAGAAAAAAGAAGAAATGTTACTGTATATATGTAGAGTTTGTGTAGTATAGCAACTGCCTCTACAGTACAAATTATGCACGTTATATCTATCGGTTTGAACTTGTAAGAAATGTGTAAGGTTGTATATGTGTATTCATAATTTATACACACACATATAGACATATATTTATCGTGTTTGAATAATATTATAATATCTTTGTCCATATAATACTGACATCCATACTACCTGCTACTTTCCCATATAAAAAAACAAAAATCGTTCTTACCATATCTGCCTCTGGCGTTTTCTGGTGGACAACAAATTGGTCTAGGGTTCCCCTAGTTTTGTTGTCCCTTATGCTGCGCATGTGCCCACCACTGGAAGCATGTTGTTTGAGATCATTCAGCCCACCATGGGCTACAGAAAAAGTGCGGCGACACACCGTGCAGTGCGCTTTATAGACGTTGTCGCGCACATTTTCCACCCAGGTGTTAGCTTTCTCCCATTCCTCCCGGTATTTTTGCATCCTTTTCATTTTTTTTTTCGGAGGAGTAAGAGTTGAAGCGCTGTTTGAAGCTGGACCAGCGCGTAGGAGCAGTGTCGGCGTCTGAGTCACGGTTGGCCATGCTGCTCTGTTTACGTCTACTATCTTCTGCGCGAGCAACAGTACCTCCTCGGCCAATGGGATGAGCGTATTCTGTGTCATCGTACAGGTGTGTGAATATGCTGTCAGTTAATTGGTCCCAGGGCAGGACATTGCCTGGGAACACGTTTACCGTAAAACTTCATATAAAGCGCGTTGTTATTCATTTTCCATTGACATTTTACTGACCATTTTTTTAATCTCACAATAATACGGGACAAAGTGCGTCCCGTTTCAGCTCAATACGGGACGATTCCGTTTTTCAAGGGACGGTTGGTAACCCTACCCATAGCTGAACTTTAAATGTTAATTCTTAATAACGCTAAATAACTGAGAAATCCTCAGAGAGCTTGGAGGACTATTAGGCCGCACAAATTTGGTCTTCTGAGAACAATGGCCAATTAGCTGGCAGATAATTGCGGGGCAAAACTGTTATTGTTGCAAATAGTTACAGGATGTTCGTAGAGCTCATGGGCTCAGAGATGCTCAGTGTTACTGGGGAAGGTTTTACTTGAAAAGGGAGCACTGTGGCTACAGGAGGACGTTACAGGATCATGACAGTCGCTAAAACATAGTGTAACATCAACGGATGTATATATAAAAGTATAAAAGTATAACAGAGTCAGAAAGTCACAATACTGACTCAGCTGTGAAGGTTTTAGTAATATCCAGCTTAAGTTAAGCTTTCAGTCATAGCAAATGATATGATTTTAAAACCTCTCATTGTATTCAAAATCAATCAAATAAGACTTTATGTTAGAATAAATGCAATAATAGAGCAATATAGTAAATAGAATTAATTAAAAAAAAAAATAGAAAACATTTGACAAACTAGTCAAATTAGATTCAATGTTCTGCACCATGCTACACAAAATAAATATCAAATATAATTATAAGATAAAAAAAAAGATACAGAGGATAATAGGTATTTATGGAATAAATGGATTATGTGTAATGTGTGTTTCCTGGTTCATAGTCTTGGGTGTCTTAAGACTTAAGGTCAGTAAATAGTCATTAGCGGGGACAAATTTCAGGAGAAATATCAGTGCAATGCAGATATGTCATACTTTTAGTTTTTTACGTCTGTGATGTTTTGGTTTAGGAGGGTGTTTATCTCTAGAGTAAATAGCTTTCCCTCATCTATCTGCAAGGACCCTGATGAACCCTCAGGACTCGCCTGCTCTGCAGACGCTACAACTGCAGGGCAGGAGAGTGAAGATGTGATATTATGTCATCACATAAATAAATCAATCATCATAGACCCATGAACTGTGCAGTGTGCCTTCCAAAAAGCAGATTCCCTCCCACTGTCGGCTGGTTTGATTTCCACCAGTGTACAATGATTGAAGTCAAACAGTCGACCATTAACCTGTTGTTTCTTTCAGCTGCAGCAGAGATTTTACAACTGGAATTTTAGCCTCAATCAGAAAAATCTGCCAATGTGACAATTCTTCATGGCAACTGAGCAGCTGTGCTCTGCCTTTCTTCCTCTTCTGCTTCCCAGTTATTTTGTCATCAAACGGCTGATTTAGCAGTTTAATGGGACAAAGCTTGATTACATCCTTCTACTTTGTCTTTCCTCCACTACTTGTTTTTCCATCCATCCATCGTCCAAAGTCCACCGACAGCCTAACCTTTGGAGGGTCTTGGGGGAGTCAGCAAATCACAGGGCCAATATACCGAGACACATAAACATTCAGTCTTACACTCACACCTACAGTCAATCAACAGACTCTAGGATTCACCGCGAGCGAGTGGTGCAGTTGTTCTAACCCACAACAGATGCAACAAGAACAAAAACAAAAAGAAAATAAACATGTCCGGATGAAAAATCGGTGCCACATGAAGAAAACACCAACGAAGAAGTCAAGAGACTTTGCGGTCATAAGAGGCGACGCTGCTGTTGTCGAAGTGGTTTAAACTAATTCAGTTTATCTCTGCAGAGGAATAATATGTTGCATTCTGCCTCTGCCTGCTGCACCAGGCCTCCCCAGAGTGCTGCTGAGAATTGGATGCTGTTGTAATGCGTCCAAGCAGAGAACCCCCTCCTGCGTTTTGCATGTTTGGAAGAGGCAACCTGTCTGAAAACGGTTTAATCAACCTGAGCCTAATCTGCACATCTTTGGACTGTGAGAAGAAGCCTCCTATGAAGTCTAGATGTCTCGGCCAACGGAGTCGAACGTCAGCACATGGCGGCCATCTTGCCACAGGCAGCTTGCCCACCAATAACATTGTGTTGTAGTGGTACGTACGTTTAAATAAACCATAACTTGCTAAATTCTCAACAGATTTTTAAATAGTTCGGTTTGTTACAAACGTCAGAGATGTAGTTATGACACTGCATACTTATGAATAATTATGTTATTTTCAAAAAAATTGAATAATGTTTTATATAGGTACAAGATTTCCCTTTACAAATATACGTAAATATTTTGTTTTTATATTTAAAAAGTACATGTACCACTACCAACACAATATTATAGGTGGGCGAGCTGCCTGTGGCAAGATGGCCGCCATGTGCGGACGTTCGACTCCGTTGACCGGAAACGTGGATGAGACATCTAGCCTTTATATATATATATCTATGGTTGTAACGCGTCCAAGCAGAGAACCCCCTCCTGCGTTGTGCATGTGGAAGAGGCAACCTATGGAGAACCAATTCTTCAGAGATCCTCCACAGGACAACGGTTTAATCAACCTGAGCCTAATCAGCACGTCTTTAGACTGTGAGAAGAAGCCCCCCTGTGTGTAAAAGTATATTTCATGAACAAAACAAAAAACTGGGAGAATGTGTCTTTCAAAAGTAATGTCAGTTGGCGTGTGTCACCGAGTCAGGAGACAGAGCGGGCTGCATTGATTGTACACAGCACTCCACCGCGAGCAGGCACGGCGCGTCCCATTGGGCAAGTCGGGCAGTTGCCCAGGGCCTCGGCCACCAGGGGGCCTCGTTGTATTTTTTAATTTTTTTAATAATTCAAATAAATCACTTGTCATTTCACATGCATGTGACTGTAATGTAATGTATCTATGTGTCTTTTTAATTTGTTGTGTCTCATACTGTCAGCTGCCAGAGTTTTCAGACCTATAATACACACTGGTCACTGACCGGCTGCCTCAGAGGAACGAGCGAATGAGAGCGGGCGGAGGGGCACACACACACACACACTCGCCCGCACAACACTGTACAGGGAGCGGCTGCAGAGAGGTTGCCGACCCCTGGCCACGGCGAAAGAACGATTTGTTTACAGTTCCACGAGAGATGCGGACGTCAAAAGTTTTGACTCAACATTATTTCCGCCGCACATTTCCCCTCCCGGTCGCGCGCTCCACCTGTGGGCGCGCGACACAGTTTAACAATCACTGCATTTGGGACCCAGAGGTGAACTGTCCCCCATGTCCCCTCCCCTTCCCCCTTCTCACACAGCATCAAGCAGGGGCGATGCATTTGCCAATTCATCACACAGTGATATGATAGATAATAGAAAACCGCTTCGCTGGCGGCTGGCCAGATGACGTGATCGTGCCGCCCCTTTTTTTTTTACGTGTATTATGTGACTGACTGGCTTGTTCGTCAAGGGCGGGCCCAGCACCCCAAAGCCCGCCCATAGCGCCGGGTCTGAATTTGTCTTGTGGTGGAGGAGTGTACGTGATCGCAGTAAACATGAAACGATTTCAAAGTGGCAGTGACAAAAGAAAGAAGAAAAGGGAGGAGGAGAAGTTAAGGGACAAATTACCTAAGCTAACACAGTTTTTACAATCAAAGAATTTGTCCGTGGAAAATGACATATCTGATAATGTTTCAAGTGATGCTGGGCCAAGTTTAGCTATTGCTAGCAGCAGCAGACACACAGCCACTTCACCACCAACTAGCCCTGCCTGCCTTGCTTCTAAAAACAATGAGCCATCATCTTGTACCACAGCTGCCCATATCCCTGACACTGACACCTGCACTGAGGATGCACAGGATACTGCCATGGTCATCATCCCTGCTCAAGCACAGCTGGATGATAGGGAGAGCAGTGATGGCAGCAATGTGAGTAACCCCAATGATACAGTGATCAGTGAAGACCCAGCATTATGGCGTGAAATAATTACAGATAGTGAGAGAATTGAAATTGTTAGAAGTTGGAAACTTTAATTACCCCCAAAACACAGATAACCCGCCAAGGAGATTCAGGATTGAAAACTTTGAAATGAAAATGAAAAATGGGGGAAAAATTACAAGGAAGTGGCTAGTCTACTCGACCAGTGCTGATGCAGTTTATTGTTTTGCATGTCGCATCTTCGGGAAAACCAAAATCTCACTCAGCGCCAATGGATTTCGTGCATGGAAACATGTCGGAGAACATCTCAGAACTCATGAGCGCAGCAGGGAGCACATAGATAATATGGATAATTGGCGCCAACTTTTGGCAAGATTGAAACTTAACACCACAATTGAACCAAGAGCTGATAAATAAGGAAATTGCCCACTGGAAAATGGTGCTGAGGAGACTCTTTGCCATTGTATGCCACTTGGCTGAACGGAATTTAGCATTTCGAGGCCACACTGAACACCTGTACCAACCCAGAAATGGGAACTTCCTGGGTCAGGTTGAATTAATGGCCCAATTCAACCCAATGATGAATGAACACTTGAGGAGAATCCAAAACAAGGAATACAGAGATGATTACCTCAGCAAACAGATACAGAATGAGATAATATCTCTAATTGCAAAAAAGACCACAGATGCTGTTGTATCTCTGATAAAGAGAGCCAAGTACTTTGCTGTCATAATGGACTGTACTCCAGACAACAGCCATACTGAACAGCTTACCCTTGTAATGCGAATTGTTAGCTGTGCAGAAAATGTGGGTATTTCCATTGAGGAGCATTTTCTTGGCTTTGTTGATGTCCATGACACAACTGGGAAAGGACTGTACAAATCTTTCATGGACCAACTGACCAAATTTGATCTTGACATCGGTGACTGTCGTGGGCAGGCATACGACAATGGGAGCAACATGCAGAGTAAGCACCAGGGTGTACAGAGGAGAGTGCTAGACACAAACAAGAAGGCCCTGTATGTGCCATGTGGGAGTCATAGTTTAAATTTGGTTATTTGTGATGCGGCACAGTCATCTAGACAGTCTGTGAACTTCTTTGGTGTCCTCCAGAGATTGTACAACTTGTTCAGTTCCTCTGTGCAACGGTGGGAGATTATGCAGGAACATGTAGTGATGATGACTGTCAAAAGTTTGTCTTCAACCAGATGGGAGTGCAGAGTGGACAGTGTAAAAGCTCTCCGGTACCAAATGCCTCAGTTTGTGGCAGCGTTGGAGGCACTCATTGACCATGCCATGGCCAAAAGACCTAAAGATTCTGAGACTGTGTCCAAGTGTGAAGCACTTTTGAAAGACATACAGACCTGGAGTTTCCTTGTGAGTGTTATTGTTTGTTATAACATTCTGTACCAGATAAATCACATCAGCAAACTCTTTCAGAGTCCAAAAATCTCAATAGAGACCCTGAAAAGAGAGACAGATGGACTTGTAGAAAGTCTGCAAGAGTACAGAGAAAGTGGGCTTAAATCAGCGCAGACCGATGCCAGGGAGATGGCAGAGGAATTACAAATTGAGATGACACTCCCTGAACAGAGACACCAAACAACTACTCGAAGATGCCTGTATGAAGGAAGAGAGGAGACAAAGTTCACCCCTGAAGAGTGTTTTAACATGGAGTTCTTTTTACCTCTCATTGATACAGCCCTTTGTAGCATCAGAAATCGATTTGCTAAGACAGAGACATATTTTGAGCTTTATGGGTTTCTTTATTCAGTGGAGAACATGAAAAAATCAGTGCATGAAAGAACACTGGGCATTAGCTGCCAGAAGTTGGAGGCGGAAACAGAGGATGTTGATGGTGCTGATTTGGAACTGGAGATAAGTGCTGCAGTTAAAGCCTTTCCAGACTGCATCTCCTCCCCTTCAGAAATGCTTGATATTATATACAAGGAGAACATACTGGATTGTTACCCCAACCTAAGCATTGCACTCCGATTACTTCTCACACTGCCTGTCACTGTTGCTTCTGGGGAAAGGAGTTTTTCTGCCTTGAAACTAATCAAGACATATCTGAGGTCCACTATGGCTCAGGAGCGACTGTCAGATCTGTCAGTAATATCCATTGAGCAAGATGTGAGGAGAAAGCTAGACATGGAAGATGTCATCACTGCATTTGCCAATGCTAAAGCACGAAGAATCAGGATTTAATCCTACACTCAACACTCACACACAGTAAGTGGCAGTTATAGCTCCTTTCAATTCATGCCATTTTCATTCAAATGCTTTACTGAATGCTAACTTATATGCTCCTTCTCTCTTTTTGTCTGCTTTTTCAGGTATTTGCTCGCCTCCTGTGCAGACACACCCACACAAACACTAACTCACTCACTCACATGTCTCCCTTTCTCTCACTCACACACTCACTGAAACTCTCTCTCTCTCACACACGTCTCAATTTCACATACACTCATTTACTCACTTTCTCTCTCGCTCTTTCTCTCTCTCAAACACACATAGTCAAAATAGAAGTTAAAGTCAGCCATTTTGCTGTAAAGTTAATCAGTAAATAATTGTTTAGTTGTTTCTATTCACAATAAATGTCACTATCCCATAAAATGGCTCATTAAGTGTGTGTGTTTCTGGGTGGGTGTGGGGTTGGAGGGGATTGGTGCTTTTTTTGTGGGGGGGGGGGCCTCAAAATTGTTCTTTGCCCAGGGCCTCCAAGTAGACAGAACCGCCCCTGACCGCGAGACTCACTGACCTCTGTGGCAGACATGTCTCTTTAGATTAGAACCAGCGCACTCGTTCACACCGGCGAGGCTGATCCGAGGCCACTGGTGGAAGCAGGGGAAGCTCCTCGCATAGGCGAGATAGGCGGTTGGTTAGGGCGCAAAATGCAGAGAGGGCGGCACAAGAGACTGATATATGACGTGACACATGCAGTGTAAACCAATATATTTACGTCACAACACCATCAGCACCGGAGATATAAGCGCCACGAAAGCAGTCCGCCTTCTTTCCGCGACCATGTTAAATAATTGGACTGTTCGCACCATAGATATATCTATGGTTCGCACCAGCAGCGTAGTGCCGGGAAGCTACGGGAAGCACCGCGGCTGTCTCGCGATCTGCAGCGATGGTTTAGGGGTCTGTTAAATTTTTTTCGCTCGCCGCGAGCAATGTAGGCGGCAAACACACTGAAAAACGAAAGACGATTTTAAACGATATAAGTGAAATATTATATACGTGATTAAATATGCATCACATACTTTACAGTTCTCCATTGTTCTCCTGGAGTTTCATTTGCCTTATTTTGCCCCCGCATGATGACATTTCCTCATCTTCCATTATGTACTTAACCCTTGTATGGTGTTCGGGTCTGTGGGACCCGTTTTCAATGTTTGCTAAAAAAAAAAAAATGATGCAATAAATATTTTTTTCAACATGAGACTCATTGGCCTTGGCTCATTTTCTGTGATGAACATATAAAGGAACATATATTCAGTGACTTTACACTTTACAGCACCCCTACACATTTATATTACATATTTGATGTTCGGGTGCACTGGACCAAGGACTACAAAAAGTGTTAAATTGTATATTTCAATCACCTCTGCTCCCACATTCCTGCACATTTACGTAAAAGTTCTCTGCCAGTTACAGCACCCCACAAGGATTCTGTTGATTCCCCTTTGGATTTGAAAACTCCAGCACGGATAATGAACCCAAAGTATGCAAATACATGGGTTTGGTCCATCTCATTGAGCTTTCTACGAAAACTTGCCGTCCCTCAAAATTTGTGCAATCCGCAATGATTTTCGTAATGAAAAGTTCGTAAGAAGGCTTGATGTCCTGCACACTGCTATCCGTGTCGGCCCTGATTGCACGTTATTACATTGGTAGCCATGCGGGGTGGCTAAAGTGCAAAAAGACTTTTAAATTGTCATAATTTTTTGTTGGCTGCTTATGGCCTGCCCTGGATTTGAGACTGGCTGCAGATTAACTTTTTACGTAGCTGGCTGATGGTCAAGCTCATCCTCTTCCAACCCAAACTCACTGTCAGACTCTGAATTGACAGAAACATGATCTTCATATTCTCTAAACTCTTCCCCTTTATTGTCTTCCAAAGATTTTCTCTCTTCAAAAATAATTTCTAGATACTGTATCTGTTCATTGGGGCTTGTGTGTAGACTGACATGAGTGTGTTCAATTTGTAATTAAGTTCAATAAATAAACGTCAATACTGATGAAAAACCTTGTTTCTTATTCGTTTTTTCCAATCATATCTTGATTGTAATTGATGTTTCTTTGTTTAATTGTATTTTATCACAAAAAAGAAAAGCACTTTTATTCATGAATGTGATTTAACAGGGGTAAAAGACAAATATTAACCATATATACTGTTTATATTGCTTGTAATTGGGATAAAGTTAATACCTGTTAAGCATTTTTTACATTTATTGTTGTAGCTGTATTGATTGAAAGACTGAATAATGCGGTGGCTCCACCAGACCCACAAACATTGGCTGGGTGACCAAAACATGAACACCACACAAGGGTTAAGCCACACATTTGTCAGTTGTGTCTTAACAGACAGACACACATAAGCACATACTCTCTTGTGGGGGGCTGAGGGCTACAGGCTTGCGTAGTCAGTCACCTGTGAAGGCCGTCATCATTTACCCCTGAACCAGCACGGTGAAATGCGCCTCCTGTGTGGGCAGTCAGGCGGCCGCCTAAGGTGTGTCCCTGACGTACACGCTGCGATGTTAGACTGCGGTTAGAGCATAGACTGTATATATAGATGGACGGAGGGTCCGTGACGTCACCCATTGGTTTCTGCATAGTGAGAATGAGGCTAGTAGGAGGCGTTCCCCCGGCGCCATCTTGCTGGTGCTTACTCCTCCTCGGTTCTGGTTAACGAATCAATGGGCAAGGAGGAGGAGCGCGAGTGAAGACTGACAGCCGAGCGATGCTCGCGGAGCTCAGCGTGTCCAGGTTAGCTCAGAGCTAAGGAGCTAGGCTACATGCTACCCGACGCTGCTAACCGGTTAGCGCTGTGCTGTAGCTGGTCGCGATCTTTACGAACTAACTAGAGGTAAGTAACCTTGAAACTACAACAACAAAACCTATGCTTTATCTATCATCATAATCATATGCTTACATGCCTCAAGTGGTTTTAATGTTATTGTTGTAAAAATTACCGTTTATTTAACATCTAATGAAAAGATTGAAGCAAGTTAACGAGAGTTGTGTTTAGTTGTGACTTGATTTTAATAAGTTAATATCAATACACTACATGTGTAAGCTGCATGTGATAGTAACTGTTTCACAAATGTGCTGATACAGGCTGGTATATCCTCCATTCCCACCTCGTTTATTTAGCCTTTTATGGAATTTTAGAGTGAATTGGACAGATTAGATTATTAGATAATAATCTCCACATACCAGTGTTGTAAACAGTTCTCATTAATTATATAATTATTTTTCCACAGAGGGAAGTGGAGAGACTTTATATGGACTGTTTTCAACAACTCTGTGGGAGATTATCACCTTGAATATTACAGATGAGGTAGAAATACATTTTATCTATTTGTACTGTTTTATTTCTGTCAGTACATTACATTTCATTTGGCTGACACTTTGATCCAAACTTACTTACAATATGTGGTTCAACTATGAGGGTACAAACCCAGAGCCCAGTACATCGGTTCTGTCTGAAATCTGTGGTGCTGAACACAGAATAAACTGTAAGAACCAGTCTTTGCTGGAACATACACAACATAAGACATTATTTTATAATGAGTTTCTTCTTTTCCTTAGATGAAGCACTGCAGCACCGGATCTGTCCTCAGCAGCAACATGGTGGAGATCGGCAGCTTCAGGCTGGTCATCACGAGGACGACCTGCACAAGCTTCATCGGCCCAACACTTCACGTTTCTCCCTCAACTAAAGATGGCCTGCAACTGTCTAGAGTTGGCACTCATTGCTATGTATCATGGATAATAGATTTAATTTCTATATTCATTATGGTTGGTTAAAAAAATTATTATCTTTTACAATCTGATTTGATACACTTTAGATAAAAACCCAGTGCTTTATTTTTCTAATTCCCCATAAGAGACAGAACACCGTCAGCACAGCTGAGTCCTTCAGGCTCGTCCGTCCCTAATAAAATGACAGGAGACATAAAAGAATGGCATTATTGTATAGGAAGTGTTACTTATGAACAAAGTTTCTGTCCAAAAAATTCTGTGGATATTCAACTCTGTATTTGAATTAAACAGTGCACTACCAAGACAATGCAGTATGGAGTTCTTCCACATTATCTTTGCTTTGATTGTTTGTAAGGTATGAAAACAGGTCTGCTCCTGGAGTCAGTGCATAGGTGATGAAACTTAGTGTTCAGTCTTGTTGGAGTCCTGTTCTGTCTCCTCATGTTGGACATCCACTGGTGCAGGCTGTCTGAGTCACCTGGAGGAAAGCTCGAAAACACACCGATATGTGATACGCTGATTTTACAAAATTCATTGTAAATAGAGTAGAAATGTACAGTACACAGTTCATGCTAAAATTGTAGTTGCTATGTAACAATCAAGTTGCTTGATTTCTCAGAAGTTACTAAAACATTTCTGTGTACCCTTTTGTCATTGCTCAAGTGTTGTCTCTCAAGTGTTGACTGCAGAGGCTCAGAATCCAGTTCTGTCTCTTCATGTTGATCACCCACAGGTCTAGCCTCTCAGGATCACCTAGAGGAAAACTAAACGAATAAAAAATACGTAAAAAACAATATCAATCAGGTTACCATCTTCATACTTATGTATATGCAAACAATAAAATGTCAATAACTTCAGTCTTTTTAGATATCCCAGTTCACATAATCCATCTGTTGCATTGCCTCTTTGTGTTATTTCATATTCATATAGTTACTATTTCATGCCATGTTCACGTTTCTAACAAACAAGGGAGATACGTTTAATAGAGTTTGAAAGTGAACAATTATGGAACACAAACTTAGTATTCACTGTAACCACAGATGACATCTAGTGAAACAAATATGTATAAATATAATAACTATTATTATTATCAACTACCCTTGCCAGATGTATATAGCCTTAACATTAACAAATAGGGTTAGTCTCGATAATAAAACTCATGCTAAAGAGATAATATAACATCATTTAAGCTTTCATTCCTGTGACCAGGCTTACATATTTGCGCAGTAGTTTTATATGACGCACCAACATTGATCGCTGTAACTAATAATCCCCATGTCTACATTGAAACACTTCTCCACTATGTCTAAAGTGCGCACCGGTTTACTGTGACTAGCATTCACGCTCCATAATGTAGCATGAGGACCGCATCGGGCTGTGCTGCTCAGAGAGTAACCTACAGGCTATGCGGTGAACACAAGCTTAAACAACATTAGCTTAATCTCGACATAAGCTAACAAGCCATGCATCGTTAGC
Organism: Platichthys flesus; assembly: GCF_949316205.1. Taxonomy (NCBI): domain Eukaryota; kingdom Metazoa; phylum Chordata; class Actinopteri; order Pleuronectiformes; family Pleuronectidae; genus Platichthys; species Platichthys flesus. The sequence goes on from NC_084953.1 coordinate 27,197,208, forward strand.
AACACTACCTGCTAATCATTGCTACGCTTCTAATATATGAATTAAATAAAAATCGATTTTCACTCACCGGAAGAACTTGACAACAGAGCTGTGAGACGGTCTGTTAGTTCAATGAACTGCACAGCCAGCCATGGTTTGTGTCGAGTGAATCGACGGGGATCCGCCGACATGAAGCTACGAGTGGACCGAGCAGCTTGCAGGTGGCTTGAGGGGAGCTAACGAGCGGCTAGTGACAAGCTGTGCCCGCATCGGAGACTGTGCCCAGGTGTCAATCAATAGACCACGCCCCTAATTATGCGTAATTTTAAACCTCAATATCGCTTAAACGGGAGAGTTAGAAAAAAATTCATCCCCCTCAGAGTTGTCATGAATAAATAAACTCGCGATTGAGACTAAAACCAAAGGTTGAACCATGCTGTAAACAGGTTTAATTCTGCTCTAAAGTTGGGCATTTTAACATTGGAGTCAATGGGACTTTCTGTTTCTTGGAGCCAGCCTCTAGTGGCCACCCAGTGAACTGCAGCTTTTTACACTTCCGTATCGGCCTCATCGCTCAGCCCAGGATGTTGCCCCTTGGGTTAGAGTCATTATCAGGTGCACGCTTCAGAAAGTGCAGCATAGTAGAGAAAGAGAAGAAAGAACAATATAGAGGTAAGAATCATCCCGATTGTGGACATCATGAATGGTTATTTTTGTCAACATGACATGATATAGTGTCTGTACAGCTGATTTCAGACTCTTTTTATAATTGTATTATATATTTGTATTATTTTTTATAGCTTACTATTTTGTCTGCTTGTGTGTGCATCTGTATAAAGTCCAAAAGTTCTTGGGGATGCATGACAATTTGCATGTGTATGCTGGGGGGAGCCATTCTGAAATCTCGCCTCGGGCGCAAACATTGCCAGGGCCAGCCATGGGTGGAAGAAATGAGAAAAGAGCTAAGTCATATCTCAAGTTTGCTTTGTGTGTCATGTCCGTGTGTGTGTGTGGTCCAGGTAATACTCATGTTGTGGTGACCTGAATCTGTTTACACAGTTTCATTAAGGGAACAAAAAAGCAAGTTCCCATTATGGAAATCATTACATTTTTAAGGTATAGACACACCCATTTGAATTGTTCATGTTAGGTTATGGTTAAGTTTAAGTTAACATTAGGATTAGAGTTAGGCACTTAGTAACTATTGTTAAGGTTAAAATAAGTGTAAGGGAAATTTATGTAAGTCAATGTAATGTCCAATAAAGTAATGGAGACACAACTGTGTGTGTGTGTGTGTGTGTGTGTGTGTGTGTGTGTCTGGGTCTGTCTCTGTGTGTCTCTGTCTGTGTGTGTTTGTGTAGTTGTACTTTGTACTTTTTAAAGACCATTTTGAGCATAAACCATACAGAGTGAGGACATTTTTGCAAAGGGATAACATTTTGTCCGGTCCTCGCGTTTTCAAAGTCTGGTACGACGGTTAAGACTTGGTGTGAGGGTTAGAATGAGCATAAGGTTACGCATTTAGTTATGATAGTGAAGGTGGGTAAGGGGCTAGGGCAGAGGTTTTCAACAGGGGTCCGTGACCCGTAGGGGGTCCGCGGACAGGGTCGGCCCCTAGCCCATTTGGCGCTCTAGGCAAGCTTCACTCCCGGCGCCCCCCCCCCCCCCCCCCCCGAAAAAAAAAAATCCAAACGATTTTCCACAAAAACGGAATTGCATCTTTCAGACAGTATTTTGCCCTGTAAGACTGCCTTTCTTTTAAATAAACAGAACCACGATCACAACAATGAACAATTTTTAATTAAAGGACAAAATCACTGAGAAAATGTTGCAAGAACAAGAGTGCACACTATAGAATAAAAACAAACAATAATAATAATAACAAACAATACAATAATATTTGTAAATGTAAGAGTGTTAAATAATCAAAATATAATATTAAAAATAAACAAATAAATTGTATAATATAAAAAGTGCAAATGAACGGTGTCTAAAGAACTATATACATTTCACTCCCTTCACTTCAATGTTTACAGTGCAGTCCTTCTGGCCTTCCTTGCTGCAAAGTCATCAATTATATCCTTGTATTGAATCTGAACACCAACCTCATGGTTTATGCTGATGACAGCCAGACCACTGAGGCGTTCTTGAGCCATGGTTGACCTCAGGTATGTCTTTAAAAGTTTTAACTTAGAAAAACTTCTCTCAGCTGAAGCTACTGTTATAGGAAGGGTTGCACTGATCCGCAGAGCAATACAAAGGTTTGGATATATCTCTGTGAGTTGTTTGGTTTGGATGAATTTGAACAACTCAAGAGCTGACATGCTCTTAGAAGGCAAGTCAGGTAAATTGTTCAACTCCTGGGCCTGCTCCTTCCCATCCAAATCGGATTGCCCTCCATGGCTTAAGGTGTGTGCCAGTGCCTCTGCTTGCTTCATCAGCTCTTGGTGTGGCAGGTCTTGGAAATTTGACAGAATGCCAAACTTGTCTTCCACATCTTCAAGAGTGGTAAACCTCTCCTTTTGTGCTGACACTGCAGCATCCACCACCACGTTGAAGAAGGTTACCTCCAGATTTTGCAAGGCATCCGTCAATGGCTCATCAGGAGACTCATATGAGAAGTGCCTCTTTGTGGACTTTAGCCTCTTTTGCAGAAGGACAGCGTCCACATTCATGTCTTCACACATGGCCTTGGCTGATGTTTGTGCTGCTACAAAGCCTGTGGCTCTGTATGACTCAAGAGCTTGTTCAGTCTTTTTCAGTAGACTTACTGCTACATCCACTTGCATCGTTTGGGACTGCAAGAGTTTGCTCACCTGCTGAATTTTATTTAATACATCATACCAGACCACTGTGCACAGTGAAAAGCGGAATGACCCCACTTCTTCTGCCAGAGACTGGGCTTCAATCCTGATGATTGGATCTTTGGCCTGGTTTCTCACCTCAAGCAGTGCCTCTCTCACAGCTGCGGCTTCATATCGCAGAGGTTCCACAGCTTTCACTCTGCTCTCCCATCTGGTTTCTGACCACATTTTGAGTGAAAGGTTGACATTCTTCTTGAGGATGGCCCATCTCTGTGTAGAGGCAGAAAACAGGCAGTATAGCTTCTGCACAATACCAAAAAATGATATTGCATCTTTGGAGCTTTTGGCAGCATCAGAAATTACCAAATTGAGTGTATGTGCCCCACAAGGCACAAACAAAGCTCTTGGGTTCAATTGCAGTAGCCTGGCCTGTACTCCCTTGCTCTTCCCTCTCATATTTGCCCCGTTATCATACGACTGTCCTCTGCAGTCATCAAATGCAATCTCCAACTCCTCCAGCCTCTTCAAAATCAGGGCAGACAAACTTTCACCAGTGGACTCCTCTGCTACTAGGAATCCCATGAAGTGCTCTTTAACCTGGGGGTCTTCTTCCAAAGTCAAAAATTTGTATTACTACTGACAGCTGTTCAATGTGGCTTACATCCGGGGTGCAATCTAAAACGAGGGAAAAGTATTTGCATTTCTTTATTTCTTGCACCATTGTTGAGAGAATCTTTCCACTGATGCATTCAATCAACTCATTCTGGATGGTTTTGCCCAAGTACCTTTGGGGTGATGTTTCACATTTAATCTTGCGGATGTGGTCTTTCATCACTGGGTCAAACTGTGCCATAAGCTCAACCTCTTTCAAAAAGTTTCCATTTGAAGGAGAGTGGAGTATTTCTGTGTTTCCTCTAAATGCCAAATTTCGCACAGCCAGAGAATGAACGATAGCAACCAGTCGTGTCAGCACTGCTCTCCACCGACTCTGCTCTGCCTCTAAAGGCCTAATTATAGTCCTGCGACTGCAACCGCGGAAGGCCACGCAGCTGCATTGACGGATCCGTTTTGGTTTATGCTTCCTAAACGTGTTGCGCGTGTTGCAACGCAATTCACCGCCAGAACACTAGGCGGAGTAACTTTTTTTTTTCGAAAACAAAACACACAAAGAAGAGACGTCTTCTTCTTCGTCGAATGTTTATTTACATCGCCACTCCGGCTCCTCATAGCCTATATCTGGCGGACAAATCGGCCAGTCAGTGACGGGTTATACAAGTGGTCATACTTTCGGATCTCTTCTGCCAAGTGCTCTTCTATTTGGTCCATATTCGTTCTTCTAAATCTTCCGTGATTTCCGCGTATTGTGGGGCATGAAACCGGAAACTAGACTCCGGACGGGATGTAGTCAGCCGACCAATCACAAGCCTTGCGGGCTGCGTGAGGCCCGCGTCATTTTGTCGTATAGTTAGAAAAATTGGCGGACGCACGCAAGCCGCCAGAGGGCTCGAAAGGGGCGTGTTGCGTGTCTTGCGTGCATGCGTGCGTCCGTGCAACACAAGTATAATTTGGCCTTAAGAGGGCCTGTTCTTATTTGTCCATGGTTGTACCTTGTTTTAATCGAACTGCCAATTCTTTCCATGACGCCATATTGTTCAGGTGTTCCGGACTATTTTCATGACTGTTAAGAGCAGCACTTGCATTTTTCCAATCAGACAGTCCTCCATGTGTTACAGAAATTTGTTTTGGGGAGAAAAGTTGACAACAAAAACAAAAAAGGATATTTTTCTTTTTTGAATAGGTCAACCAACTTCTTGTAATCCTTTCTCCATTTATTAAAGTCCTGCTGAAGTACTGGTGGTGGCAACTTCTCCCATCATCTCTCCTTGGAAAAATGAAATTAGTGTTACTTGATTTGGTCCTCTCCGAACAAACTCTGTCCTTATTGTGTTTGTGAGATGTGCAGGCCAGTCAGCAGGATCGGTTGGTAGTGGAGCGTCGGTCTTTGCTGCATCTGGAGGGCATGCGAAAAGCACACTTTCTCATCTCATATGCAGAATAACTTCACACACACACACATAATTTTTGTAGTTTTAAAACAATTCTTTCTTGATATAAGATATTCAGCTGTTTGTATAACCTCTCTGCATTTAAATCGATCTCTATGAGAATCAATCAATCAATCAAATTTTATTTGTATAGCCCATATTCACAAATTACAATTCATCTCATAGGGCTTTAACAGGGTGTGACATCCTCTGTCCTTAACCCTCAGCAAGAGTAAGGAAAAACTACAAAAAAAACTTTTTAACAGGGTAAAAATATGTAGAAACCTCAGAGAGAGCCACATGTGAGGGATCCCTCTCCCAGGACGGACAGAAGTGCAATAGATGCCACGTGCAGGAGAACATCATCAATAATCAAAGTCTCTAGCAGCATTGATGAAGCACAGTCCATGCTCAGCAACCATCTAGACCACGATCCACCATCCAGACCAGACGCCACTTCAGTCCTCAGTCACCGTCCACCGCCGCCCACCAGGAGGACCCATCACAAGCCACCACTGCGGTCCTGGTCCACCGCCCGTGCCCAATGCCAACGCGACACAGGGTCCGCCACCAGCACCACGATCAGCCCACATGACTCAGAATCCGCCACACTGGATCCAACACCGCGGCCCCCGGTGCGCGATCCACAAACCGTAATCCATGGTGCGGCCACAGAGGCCCTGGATCTGCGGGTGATAAAGCAAAGGGATTCCGGGGAAGGGGGATAGGGATGGAGAAGAGGAAGGAGAAGCTGGAAAGAGAAGCTCCGTGTGTCATGTGTCATAAAATAGAACAAGTAACGTTCTGGCGCACTAATTAGCTCTAACTATAAGCTTTATCAAAAAGGAAGGTTTTGAGCCTACTTTTAAACGAACAGATGGTGACTGCCTCCCGAACTGAAAGTGGTAGATTATTCCACAGCCGAGGGGCTTGATGGCTAAAAGCTCTGGCTCCTACTCTACTTTTAGAGAATTTAGGGACGACAAGTAGGCTTGAATTCTGGGAGCGGAGTGCTCTAGTGGGTTTATAAGGTATTAACAGCTCTTTAAGGTATAAAGGCGCTATATTATTAAGGGCCTTGAAGGTGAGGAGGAGAATTTTAAATTCTATTCTAGATTTAACTGGAAGCCAGTGTAGCGATGCTAATATTGGAGAAATGTGCTCTCTTCTCTTTGTTCTCGTCAGGACACGTGCTGCAGCATTTTGGACAAGCTGTAGAGTCTTTAACGACTTCCTGCTGGAGCCTGATAATAATGAATTACAATAGTCCAGTCTCGATGTAACAAAGGCGTGGACTAGTTTTTCTGCATCTTTTTGTGAAAGGACATGTCTAATTTTTGAAATATTACGCAATTGGAAAAAAGCGGTCGTAGAAATTTGTTTTAAGTGACTATTAAAGGATAAATCAGGATCGAAGATCACTCCCAAGTTCCTGACTGTTTCATTGGAAGCAAGGGCAATGTCGTCTAGCGCAGCTATATCATTAGATAATGCATCTCTAAGGTGTTTGGGGCCAAGTATTATAACCTCTGTTTTGTCTGAGTTTAATAAGAGAAAATTGCGGGTCATCCAGGTTTTTATGTCCTTGAGACATGTTCGAAGTTTAGTTAATTGATTACTTTGTTCAGGTTTTATTGACAAATATAACTGGGTGTCATCCGCATAGCAGTGGACATTTACCGAGTGTGTCCTGATAATGTTTCCTAGTGGAAGCATATATAATGAGAATAAAATTGGGCCGAGCACAGAGCCCTGTGGAACACCATGATTAACTTTGGTGCGCACAGATGACTCATCATTAATTTGCACAAATTGGGAGCGATCAGAAAAATACGATTTAAACCAGTTAAGGGCGGTTCCATTAATGTTAATTAACTGTTTTAGTCTTTGTAATAAAATTTGATGGTCAATTGTGTCGAATGCTGCACTGAGATCTAACAGAACGAGGACAGACACAAGTCCCTGATCTGAGGCTATTAAAAGGTCATTAGTGACTTTTGCCAAGGCTGTCTCTGTACTGTGATTGGCTCTAAACCCCGATTGAAAGTCTTCATATATATTATTTTCCTGGAGAAACTCACACAGCTGATTGGCTACCACTTTTTCTAAGATTTTAGAAATGAAGGAGAGGTTAGATATTGGTCTGTAATTGGCTAAAACCTCTGGGTCTAGGGTGGGTTTTTTGAGTAGGGGTTTGATGACAGCTATTTTAAAAGACTGTGGTACATAACCTGATGATAATGACAGATTGATAATGTTAAGTAACGAACTATCAATTAGGGGCAGAATGTCTTTAAGTAAGTTGGTAGGAATGGGATCTAAGATACAGGTTGTTGGTTTAGAACCTGAGATTAATTTGGTAAACTGATCACGGGTGATCAGAGAGAAGCTGTCTAAGTAATGGGTAGGATTCTCAGCCGTTTCTGAGATCTCTGTTGTTGGGAGGGTATTAGTGCCAATTGAGGGCAGGAGATGGTTGATTTTATTTCTAATAGTTTGAATTTTATCATTAAAAAAGGTCATAAAGATATTGCTATTTAGGGATGGAGGAATACTGGGTTCGGTGGAGGTGTGACTCTCTGTCAGCCTGGCTACAGTGCAGAAGAGAAACCTGGGGTTATTTTTATTCTCTTCTATTAGTTTTGAATAGTAGGCGGCTCTTACTTTGTGGAGAGCCTTTTTATATTCTTTAACACTATTCTTCCAGTCTATGATGTTTTCAACATTGTTGCTGGAGCGCCACTTCCTTTCTAGTTTTCTTGATAATTGTTTTAACTCATTTGTCTGGGAATTATACCACGGAGCTAATTTACTATGTTTGACATTTTTCTTTTTTAGAGGCGCTATTGAGTCTAATGTTAATCGTAATGAGTCTGCAGAGCTATCGACGAGGTGGTCGATCTCAATGGAGCTCAGGGTTTTAAAGAATTTGTTGTTTATATCTACTGCTAATACGGGTTTAAATGTAATTGGGATTATTTCCTTAAATTTAGCTACAGCACTATCAGGTAGACATCTAGAAAATGAATTTTTTATTAGTGGCATATATTCAGTTATTGAAAAATCAAAGGTTATTAAATTATGGTCTGATAGAACTGGATTGCGCGGAAGTACTGTTAAATTTTCAATTGCGACACCGTACGATAATACAAGGTCAAGTGTGTGGTTACCACAATGACTAGGTTTGTGCACACACTGACTGAAATGGAGGGGTGGGTGGCTAGATTCAGCTGTGAATTACGCTGGTACAGTATGGCGCACATGGTTGGCTCCATATATATATATATATGTATATATATATATATATATATATATATATATATATATGTATATATATATATATATATATACATATACATATTACAGTATTTAATAAATGTTTCCAAATGAGATATGCAATTACAATGTAATGTTACTGTATGAATGCATCATTAATGGTTCATGTAGATTAATTCATGTAAAGTGTATCCTCATATTGACAATTAGGTATATAGCTAACAATCATGAGGCACACACCTGAGGAGAGTGGAAGGGTGGAATCTGTGGAATCAGTAGTGCAATCAGGATAAGATACAACATGCTGGTCTGAAGTTCCTTGCAGTGATTCTTGGCCTACACATATAGAGAGAACACACAAGAGCAAATATATTGGCTGGATTAGAAATGGCACTACATATTGTCACTTTTACATTAAAATATTTAACATCAGGAACATCTGTTGAAACATTGCACTCACCTGAGGATGCCGGCACAGCTGAGGTGCTTGGCTGTTCCTCGTCAATTGATCCAGCAGGTGGTGCCAGATATTTTAATAGTGAATCTAAAATGATATAACAAAAGTATGTATTATCATTACTTGTTAAATGTAGCTATTATGTATTTATTAAGCACTTAGTGAATTTGGACAGCCTGACATACTTTTTTCATTCCAAGATGCATAGCTCTTGATAGTTGAATCATGTGTAATTACTACACCAAAACTAGCAACGTTAAAATTACTCAAATTTCAATTTCATGACAACGGAAATAAATGACGCAAATTGCAGTACAGCTAAACTTGCATTATGTTTTGCTTAAGATGTTTAGACTGAATGGCAGTAGGGGAGAGCGGGGTAATGTGAAACACCCCCTGTATCTAGGCAACGGAACACATTTGTGGTCATGTGACTATTATGTTTTCAAGCCCCTCCCGGTCCCCCCTTGCCATGAAGGAGAAGTTGGTGTAGGTGCTGTGGAAAGTATGTTTTTTCAGAAAAATTTGTTTTTTGCATGTAAAAGTAAAATGTCTTGCTTGGAACTTAGTCAACTGCAGTGTCAAAACAAATTGATTCAGGTAGAAAAACTTATATCATACATGTTGATGAACTTTCAACATATAAAACCATGTGATTCATGCTAGCTGAAGATTAGCCTGAATTGATAAAAAATGTTGTTTTTCAAAAATTGTGGCTTCGGATAAAGTGGGACAGTGTCTGACTTTACCCCACCATGAAGAACAAGTTAAGTTTAGTCTTATAATCTAGCTGTCGGGATGTTAACTATTACAACATGTGTTGTTATGGTAGTTTTAAAGTGGAAAAAGTAAGTGGACCACTATACCCCGTAGCTGGGGTAAAGTGGGACACAAGACCACTTTTCTTAAAACAATCATATTTTCACTGCCCTTTGTCCTGAAGACATTCAGATCATTTCCACTGCTAGAAAACATCCGGAATTAATGGGAAATGTGTAAATTTTACTGATATATCCGTTTAGCTCGCCTGGAGGGGAGGAAATGTAAAAAATGTACCACATTACCCCGCTCTACCCTAAACAGTAATGTCACACGTCACTGGCTAGCTAGCGTTAGCTTACATACAATCCATTCGCTAAGTTGACAATACACAACACTTGGATTTACCTTTCTCCTTGACACGTTTCTCTTCTTCTTCCTTTCTTTTCTTCTTAAATTGCGCCCCGGATGGCTTTTGCCTCTTCATTATTTCTTTCCCTGAGCGACGCAAAGCTGTGGAGGTACATTGACGAGCAGAGCGCCCCAGTTGACGTTCGTAACATCGTCCGAGGCGGGGGCGGGCGCGCGGGTGCAGCGGTGGCGAAAACAAAAAAAAAAGAGGGGGTACGTGTGCCGGAGCCTGCCGGAGACTGCCTCTTGTCCAGTCGTGCGGTCGACCGGTAGATATTGGTTTGAGATATAAAATGGGGCGCCAAAAACTCCGCTCAGCAATTTAAAACAGTCAAACACATCATCCAGATGTTTCGAAACCATTTTGAAAAAGCCTACATTATTGGACCTAAGTTGGCTGCTAGTACATGAGTTGTATTCATTTGAAGCCTTGCTTGCCATTTTCTTATCCCTTCTTTTTTGTTCCTTTGGTATAATGATCTGAATTTTGTTTCTCCCCCAGGTCTGATTTGGGGGAAATATTTCATTCCTTAAGTGCGGCTTAGCAAAGATTGTGTAAAACAATAAAGAAGTGACTGAATTTACATGATTATTATTATTGTTGCACATGATTAATTACGTCCTCGTAGTCATAACGACAGAGATGGATGGAAAGATGTTTTATTTTTTTCAACAAGGAATCTCACGCTTCGCTCTCGCTTTATGTTCCGCTGCCGCACCTTTTGTCAACTGACTCTACTGACAGGCTACTTTTTTTAAAGGGTTTATTGATTCATGATGAGAGGGTTTCCTTTTTATATGAAGACATCACATTAAACTGCAGTCTGACACTTAAGCACCCATTAATCAGTTTCCCTTTGTCTCTTGGATATAGTTTTTCATTGTCCTTAAAAATAGATCTGATGTGCACACTTTTTGGGGTGGGTGTGGGGATGGGGGCTTTGTATTCCATAAAATATGAGAATAAAATATTATACCACGTATTCTGCTTTACATTTATTTACTTTAGGATCAGCCTGTAACAGTGTGGGTGTGTGAGCTGAATATCTTGACTGAATATATTGTGTTGAATTATGCATTTAAAAAATGTCTTAACTGCAATTATACATCTAGAAACATGAGGATGGAGAGAATTTAATCAGAATGTAACAGAGTACAGTTCCTTCTCTGGCCACGAGATGGTGACCCTGAGCTATTTTCCCGTGAATCTTCTGCTGCTCATGTGTGGTTTGTCCTTTTGAGTCCATCAGATTAAAAACCTATCACTGCACATGTCACAGGTAAAAAATATGAGGCCTGAACATGAGCAGACTGCTGGATCAAATGAGAATTAGTTGGACCTGTGTAATAATCCTGGGTCAGCTCCTGATACACACTGGGTTGCACAGATTGGAACACTTCAGCAGCTTTTCCTGCTTGCACAGCTTCACAAGCCGGTGAGCCTCCTGTCCCCCCCATTGTGAAAACATTTTGTGAAAAAGATCTTTATTAATCTGTAACCTCAGTAAATGAGGAGTTTGGTAACTGACGATAAGCAATTATCCTTTCATGGTGAAATATAAATCCTGAAGCATGTTTATAACAAACATTTTCATTTTATTTAAATAAAAAATCACTTGATACATTGTCTCCAGGCGCTATACAGAGTACAAATACAAAGTAGTTTCTTCTGTGACATTCTGTCATTTTAGTTTGTGGATTTCCCTCTCTTTGTGTTTTCCGTTTCCTGTTTTATTTTGTAGTCTTGTTTTCCTTTGGTGTTTTCCAGCTTCTCGGGTGTGTCACTTCCTGTCTTGGTGATTGTCTTCCCAAGTCCTCATGTGTTGCACCTGTGGCTAATTACCCTAGCCTTCACTGTGTCTCTTTTTAAGCCTCTGTGTTCCCCTGTGTGCTTTGTCCGTTTAATTACGTGTTTTACACATTCTCTTATGGGTTGTCGTTACTTGCTGTCTCGTCCAGTTTTCCCATCCTGTTCATCCTCTGCATCCTGGGTCCATCTCCTTCCACATAACCTGACATCTTCCACGTCTCATGCTGGCTGCTTCCTGTCTGTCTTCAATCCTCTGTGCTCTCCTCACCTGAGCTCCAGCTTTAATGAGGGCGGAGGCATTGGCAACTCCCCCAGTAGTGCCTTTTGGGAGATGAAGTCCTCCCGGCAGCCATCTTGTGGCGTGGTGGCCACTCCCAGGGTGAGGAATATAATGCCACTGCATCAAACGCCCTCTTGTGATGCCACAACGCACATAGAGGTTATTCCGGCTGGCTCATGGAGTCTGATAAAAATCCGATCAGGAAGTACCTTACCTATTGCAGTATACATTTAAATGGGTGGGTTGGGGAAAGAGGATTTGGAAAGTGGGGAATTGGGGCTGGTTGGATTGGATCTGGTAGGATTGGTGATTGGGGAGTTGAGGATAGGGGAGTTGGGGATGGATGGTTTGGAAATTATGGGGTTGGGGATGGAGGAGTTGAGGATAGGGGAGTTGGGGATGGAGGAGTTGGGGATGGAAGGTTTGGAAATGGTGAGTTTGGGGATGGAGGAGTTGTAGATGGGGGAGTTGGGGATGAATGGTTGGGATATGATGAGATTGGGGATGGGGGAGTTGGGGCTGGGTTGGTTTGGAATGGGCTGGTGTAGGCCTATCTAATCAGCGGTGCTGCTTCAGTTCCTCCAAAGTGGCACGCTTCTTAGGGTCTAAAACCAGACACATTTTCAAGACGTCTTGGCAGTCTGTGAGGAGAGAGGACAAACGATAAGGAAACGATGAGGCTTGAATCTACAGTGATCGACTGTAACATGGAAGCACCATAATAACCGCACATTAAAAACCCACGTTGTCTCACCTTTGGATCCAAACCAGATTTGGAAATCAGCTTAGCTGTCGGGATGTTAACTATTACAACATGTGTTGTTATGGTAGTTTTAAAGTGGAAAAAGTAAGTGGACCACTATACCCCGTAGCTGGGGTAAAGTGGGACACAAGACCACTTTTCTTAAAACAATCATATTTTCACTGCCCTTTGTCCTGAAGACATTCAGATCATTTCCACTGCTAGAAAACATCCGGAATTAATGGGAAATGTGTAAATTTTACTGATATATCCGTTTAGCTCGCCTGGAGGGGAGGAAATGTAAAAAATGTACCACATTACCCCGCTCTACCCTAAACAGTAATGTCACACGTCACTGGCTAGCTAGCGTTAGCTTACATACAATCCATTCGCTAAGTTGACAATACACAACACTTGGATTTACCTTTCTCCTTGACACGTTTCTCTTCTTCTTCCTTTCTTTTCTTCTTAAATTGCGCCCCGGATGGCTTTTGCCTCTTCCTTATTTCTTTCCCTGAGCGACGCAAAGCTGTGGAGGTACATTGACGAGCAGAGCGCCCCAGTTGACGTTCGTAACATCGTCCGAGGCGGGGGCGGGCGCGCGGGTGCAGCGGTGGCGAAAACAAAAAAAAAAGAGGGGGTACGTGTGCCGGAGCCTGCCGGAGACTGCCTCTTGTCCAGTCGTGCGGTCGACCGGTAGATATTGGTTTGAGATATAAAATGGGGCGCCAAAAACTCCGCTCAGCAATTTTTTTTTTAAATAAAACTTTTTTGCTGGGTGCAGTTTTTGGCGCCCCCCTCTGAGGGGCGCCCTAGGCAACCGCCTATGTCGCCTGTAGGAAAGACCGGCCCTGTCCGCGGAGGTACTGCAGGGGGGTCGCAAATTTTTTAGTTGATCAGACAATTTTTTATTATTTTCGAACCAATCTTTTTCCCACAAATTGAAATGTCTTTAAATACACATTAACATGCATCCAAAATATTGTGAGGCTGATTTGACCCTCTGCCTGACAACATCCATCCGTCCAAGGTTAGATAAGTTGTTTGCTATCCATCAGGGTCCGCCATCTCACTAATGTTGGAGTATGTGTGCCATCCACAGATGGAACAAATGCATTCCCCAAATGTATGAAATGGACATAGTCATGGATTAAATGTACTGATACAATAGCAGTGATGTTACTAATGTTCTTTATTTTTATTCCACCGTAATCGTCGGTGGTTTTACCATCCTGTCCTCAAGCTGGTTTGTCTTACATGTCGTGACATGAGATCAACGAAGACCCCTGACCAGATCTTGCTTTCAGGAATAACAAATTCAAGGAGAGGCTATGGTTAGTTATGTCAAACACATCCAGATGTTTCGAAACCATTTTGAAAAAGCCTACATTATTGGACCTAAGTTGGCTGCTAGTACATGAGTTGTATTCATTTGAAGCCTTGCTTGCCATTTTCTTATCCCTTCTTTTTTGTTCCTTTGGTATAATGATCTGAATTTTGTTTCTCCCCCAGGTCTGATTTGGGGGAAATATTTCATTCCTTAAGTGCGGCTTAGCAAAGATTGTGTAAAACAATAAAGAAGTGACTGAATTTACATGATTATTATTATTGTTGCACATGATTAATTACGTCCTCGTAGTCATAACGACAGAGATGGATGGAAAGATGTTTTATTTTTTTCAACAAGGAATCTCACGCTTCGCTCTCGCTTTATGTTCCGCTGCCGCACCTTTTGTCAACTGACTCTACTGACAGGCTACTTTTTTTAAAGGGTTTATTGATTCATGATGAGAGGGTTTCCTTTTTATATGAAGACATCACATTAAACTGCAGTCTGACACTTAAGCACCCATTAATCAGTTTCCCTTTGTCTCTTGGATATAGTTTTTCATTGTCCTTAAAAATAGATCTGATGTGCACACTTTTTGGGGTGGGTGTGGGGATGGGGGCTTTGTATTCCATAAAATATGAGAATAAAATATTATACCACGTATTCTGCTTTACATTTATTTACTTTAGGATCAGCCTGTAACAGTGTGGGTGTGTGAGCTGAATATCTTGACTGAATATATTGTGTTGAATTATGCATTTAAAAAATGTCTTAACTGCAATTATACATCTAGAAACATGAGGATGGAGAGAATTTAATCAGAATGTAACAGAGTACAGTTCCTTCTCTGGCCACGAGATGGTGACCCTGAGCTATTTTCCCGTGAATCTTCTGCTGCTCATGTGTGGTTTGTCCTTTTGAGTCCATCAGATTAAAAACCTATCACTGCACATGTCACAGGTAAAAAATATGAGGCCTGAACATGAGCAGACTGCTGGATCAAATGAGAATTAGTTGGACCTGTGTAATAATCCTGGGTCAGCTCCTGATACACACTGGGTTGCACAGATTGGAACACTTCAGCAGCTTTTCCTGCTTGCACAGCTTCACAAGCCGGTGAGCCTCCTGTCCCCCCCATTGTGAAAACATTTTGTGAAAAAGATCTTTATTAATCTGTAACCTCAGTAAATGAGGAGTTTGGTAACTGACGATAAGCAATTATCCTTTCATGGTGAAATATAAATCCTGAAGCATGTTTATAACAAACATTTTCATTTTATTTAAATAAAAAATCACTTGATACATTGTCTCCAGGCGCTATACAGAGTACAAATACAAAGTAGTTTCTTCTGTGACATTCTGTCATTTTAGTTTGTGGATTTCCCTCTCTTTGTGTTTTCCGTTTCCTGTTTTATTTTGTAGTCTTGTTTTCCTTTGGTGTTTTCCAGCTTCTCGGGTGTGTCACTTCCTGTCTTGGTGATTGTCTTCCCAAGTCCTCATGTGTTGCACCTGTGGCTAATTACCCTAGCCTTCACTGTGTCTCTTTTTAAGCCTCTGTGTTCCCCTGTGTGCTTTGTCCGTTTAATTACGTGTTTTACACATTCTCTTATGGGTTGTCGTTACTTGCTGTCTCGTCCAGTTTTCCCATCCTGTTCATCCTCTGCATCCTGGGTCCATCTCCTTCCACATAACCTGACATCTTCCACGTCTCATGCTGGCTGCTTCCTGTCTGTCTTCAATCCTCTGTGCTCTCCTCACCTGAGCTCCAGCTTTAATGAGGGCGGAGGCATTGGCAACTCCCCCAGTAGTGCCTTTTGGGAGATGAAGTCCTCCCGGCAGCCATCTTGTGGCGTGGTGGCCACTCCCAGGGTGAGGAATATAATGCCACTGCATCAAACGCCCTCTTGTGATGCCACAACGCACATAGAGGTTATTCCGGCTGGCTCATGGAGTCTGATAAAAATCCGATCAGGAAGTACCTTACCTATTGCAGTATACATTTAAATGGGTGGGTTGGGGAAAGAGGATTTGGAAAGTGGGGAATTGGGGCTGGTTGGATTGGATCTGGTAGGATTGGTGATTGGGGAGTTGAGGATAGGGGAGTTGGGGATGGATGGTTTGGAAATTATGGGGTTGGGGATGGAGGAGTTGAGGATAGGGGAGTTGGGGATGGAGGAGTTGGGGATGGAAGGTTTGGAAATGGTGAGTTTGGGGATGGAGGAGTTGTAGATGGGGGAGTTGGGGATGAATGGTTGGGATATGATGAGATTGGGGATGGGGGAGTTGGGGCTGGGTTGGTTTGGAATGGGCTGGTGTAGGCCTATCTAATCAGCGGTGCTGCTTCAGTTCCTCCAAAGTGGCACGCTTCTTAGGGTCTAAAACCAGACACATTTTCAAGACGTCTTGGCAGTCTGTGAGGAGAGAGGACAAACGATAAGGAAACGATGAGGCTTGAATCTACAGTGATCGACTGTAACATGGAAGCACCATAATAACCGCACATTAAAAACCCACGTTGTCTCACCTTTGGATCCAAACCAGATTTGGAAATCAGGCCTGATAATGTCCCTGGTGTGGAACCACGCGTCTCCAGTCAGCATTTCAAATAGAATTGCTGCCAACTGCCAGACTGTCGTTGGGCCAGCCATGTATCTGCCTTTCATTGTGAACTCTGGAGGGGCGTATGCAAAGGTTCCTACAATTGACCAGAGAGAAGGAAACAGAAAAAAACAAAAGATGAGGAACAGGCAGAGATTTTACAGTCAGATGAATGAAGAGCAGGATAACAAGACAGGTTGGCTGTACCAGTGAATTGGCTGTAGACACAGTTTTCCCTTCTATTGCAGCCACATCCAAAATCAATGATTCGCACTCGTGGTCCATCAGAGCTTGGCTCAATGAGGATGTTCTCTAATTTTAAATCTCGGTGGAAGATGCCCTTTGCTTTCAAATCGATGGCAGCATCCAGCAGCTGCTTCATGATGATCTGAGAAAGAGGTAGAGTCACAAATGAGTTAGAGTGGTGAAGAAGGGACTCTGGGTGGGAGTGAAAAACACAGTCTATGTTGGAGCTGCTCTGGATCTTTCAATCAGAGCACACTTCACATGAACTTGTAGGGGTTCAAATATCCATCTACTTCTGAGCACTTTGAGGACTAAGCTGAGGTCCAAAGGCCTTTCTTATTTTTCGGGACCAGCAGTTGTAAAAACGACCTGGCACAAGGTCCTTTTTAAAGGCTGTTGTGTAGCTATAGTTTTCTCAACTTTTCAGCCACTAATATATCCCTTAATTACAACTAAAGTTCCCTTGATAAAAGTAAACGTATCTAAAGAGTGAATCTCCAATAATATTTTTGACAAATTTAAAATGTTAGTTGTGATTGGACCAACATGAAATATTGGTATGATAGCAGCCAAACACTCTGCACTGAAAATGATGATATTCAAAATGATGACCTTTTCAGTTGTAGTCTGGGAATACAGTAAAACGCCAGTACCTTTGCATGGTTCTCAGCCAACGGACCACAGTTCTTTTTTACGAGGTGCAGCAGATCTGTAGAGTCGACTGGCCTCTCCATGACCAGAAGAACCTCTTGTTTCAGGTCGTACCAGTCCAGTAATGACACGGCTGCAGATCTTCTCACAGTCACTGGTTCGCCTGCAGCTCTCTGCATGAGCACCACCTCCTTGGGAATCAAACGTGACCTCCCATTTATCATCTAAAGGAAACATATGCGTTTGTATCTCTTCAACAACAAGGAAACAACAAAAGCATAAAAGTCACGGAATGATTTCAACAGTTGGTGCTGAGACATCAGATCACTCACCACTCTTTGACGGGGAACAGAGGTTTTGGGTATGTGTTTTATCGCCACCTACAGGACAGATCACAAACACTTTGGTTAGTCCAGGGGTAGGCAACCTTTACTATCGAAAGAGCCATTTCGCCCCCTCTTCCCCCAAATTAAATCTGCCTGGAGCCGCACAACATATTTGATAATACAGGTTATAAAGTTATATATATATATAGTTATACAATATAAATAAAAACTATAGTTTGTTGCATTTATTTAATAATAGAACGACAATAAAAAAAACTGTTGACATGTAACTGCTTTTTTTACCTGTTACAAAATAGGAAAACACCAAACTCTTATGAATCGGAGAACAAAATACATGTGTGGGCCTACTTTGGAATAAATTAAACACAGAGCTCAGCTTTTTTTGCTCATCTCCAGCTTGGTACTTTTCAGCAGATGCTGTGTGCTTGGTCTGGAAATATCTTTCAACATTACATTTCTTATTGTTCGCTAATTCCTCGGCACATATCAAACATACATGTAAGACAGCATCGGTGGCAGTGAAAACAAATGAATCTTTCCACGCAGAATTAAACTCTATTTTCCTCCCAGACTTTTCTTTTCTGGGAATTATCCATGATTAGATTACCGAGGCCGGGGGTCGGAACTATAGATTAGCGACCTGCAGGGAAGAGTGCCGGGACGTAACAGGATGTGATGCATATTTTAGTTGCTGAAATATTAAAACAAAACGTGAGAGCAGGTCAGACTGGAGGCGGACACAGAAACTGCAGATCGGTACAAACCACCTGCAGCTTCTGCTCTGATCAAGAAGCTTAGGCGCGGATCTCTCATCAGCTGACACCAGAGAAACTCGTTGTTTTCACTGTTTCCACTGTTGAGAAGAAAATGTGTACTTGTTTGCATGGAAGCAATATGATCATGTTAAAATGGGGATTGGTGTTGACTCCAGTTCGGAGGAATTTCAGTTTTTCTTTTGGTGATTTTGTTCAGGTTGTTTTAAAAACGTTCTTGTCCAACTTAAATGAATAATTCTTCACGTGAACGAGCTCCGATCTCACTGTGTCTCTGAGCGAGTGAGCGGAGCTCAGGGTGGGGGGCGGAGCCCCGGCTCTGTGTGTGTGTCGGCTATCTGGGAGCGCGGACACACACCCACACACACACACACACATTCACCAGCTCCTGGTATTTAATGATGGCCTGTTACGATGATTATTTAAAAAATGTATGTGAATGTGACGTTCACTCACGCTCATCATATGAAAGAACTGATTCGTTAAGTTCACCGTTCGCGAAAAATATGCGCATTGCGCAACATGCTCCCTGTTTTTCACAGTGTTTAAAACACCGTGAAAAACATCACAAAAAGAAAACTGAAATACCTCTGAGCTGGAGTCAACACAATCTCCATTTTAACATGATCATATTGCTTCCATGCAAACAGCAGCACATTTTCATTAAATATAACTCCCTGTGCTGATGTGGCCTGAGTCGGTGCAGGCATCAGGGACCTTTCCAGCCCTCTTCCGTTGGGGCTTACTTCCCCTGGTGGTCTTCCTTTTGCGGGCCTTAGTCACAGACTGATAACTCGCCAAGATGGCGATGGGTGAGACTGGGGTGCCAAACATATCTACGAATGAGAAAAAAACTGTTGACTGCGTGTAGTGAGGTTTGAATCCTATGACCACATAACATGGATGACATTGGATGACTCTGCAAAATTCTATATCACAATTAACATTGTTTTGTAATTTTAAACAACAACATTTTAAATCTAAATTGTTAAATTATGTGAACATGGCAACTACTGTTTGGTTAAGGGAATTTACAGTTGAGTAAATTACCTGAATATAGGTCGGTCGAGAGTTCGTAGCAAACTGGTTTGGTGTGAGTAGAGGTCCAGCAAGGAGATAGAACCAGTGATCACAAAGTGTGGCGAGAGGAAATAAAAGTGCATAACAGTGACACAGTGGTACATAAGTGATGGAGGCAGATGCTTGAAAATACAGAACAACATAGGAAAAGGACTTTTATAACATAGCTCCTCACTAGGGAGCAAAAATCTGCCTTTAAACTTAAAGAGAGGAGTACTGATCAAATCATGAATAAAAGGGCATAGCAGTGACACAGTGATACATAAGTGATGGAGGCAGATGCTTGAAAATACAGAACAACATAGGAAAATTACTTTTATAACATAGCCCCTCACTCAGTAGCAAAAATCTGCCTTTACATTTACAGAGTAATGACCAAATCTGCCTATAAACTTAAAAAAAAAGCTGATGTGACATTTATTGCGATAATTCTTGATATATCACCCAGCCTTTGGTTAATGTTAAGAATTCAAAATTGTCTTGCTCTCTTGATTGGAAGGAACCAATCAATATTAAGTGTAAACATATACATATGTTCCCCAAATAATGTATTAAAATGCACACGGTCAACAATTACAGCTGGACAATTTAATGGATCAATTACAGCTTGACAATTCAATGTATCTATTATTGACTGCCTTCGATCCCTCGGCGAGCGCGGCCATACGAGGGCTAAAGGTCATCTTCATCTGCTCTCTCCTCCTCTGCGCTCGGCTCGTTCTCTTGTCTGGACTTTTTGTAACATCTCCTCACACGCTGAGCCTCAATCAGCCGCTTATCAATCAGGGTGCGTGTGCCACACCGGGCTGTCCACGGCCTCTTTAGCCAGCAGTGTCCTTGGATAGATAGATAGATGGATACTTTATTAATCCCGAGGGAAATTCAGATTCAAAATTCAAATTGGGGGACTTGGGTTACAGTGTTGATTACCTGTCATACTATATTTATTGCTGTCCAACGGTTTATTTATGGCTCCTCCTTCCATTCAGGTGAGCCAGCTGTGGGTTCAGCCATTAGCCCGGTTTCTCCTCCTCCTCAAGTCCCCCGCTCCCTCTCCACCCCACCTTTGCTTCCTTCTCTCATTACCCCCTGTCTTTTCTCCTCATCTCACCCATTTTATCCCTCTTTTTCCTCCATTGCCTGTTCCTTTCCCTCTGTCCTTGTCATCCGCCTCACCCGTCCATTAACCATTTCAACCCCCGACATCACTGGCTCCCTATAACTCCTCTCCCATCATCACAGCCAGAGGGGATAAATTAAAGTGAGCAATCTACCCTCAAACTGAAGTTAGGGGAAGGGGTGGGGGGGGGGGACTTAGCCTGACTTTGTAAAACTTTTGATGAATAACAGGGCTGATGGCCGTTGCCATTCAAAATTGACATTACATCACGGCTGACGCTTTTTTGTCCAAAGCGACTTACAATTAGTACACTCAACATTCATGAGGGGCCATTTAGGGGTTCAGTATCTTGCCAAGGACACTTAGGCATGCAGATGGGAGAGAGTGGGGTTTGAACCAGCAACCTTCTTGTTGGAGAACCATCACTCTAACCACTAGGCCACACCGCCCGACATCATTAGACGGTCATTGACACATGCTGTTAGCTGCGGCCTGTGATCATCGATTCCTGCGTTGTGGCAAATATGTATGTAGGTTGATGAGCTGCTAATCATTTCATTTGAATACCATAGCTATGATATATAACAAAGACACTACCAGCAAAACTCCATGAAAGTGTCACTGTGTTATCACAACGAGCTGATTGGCTTCGGCCAATCAGTTCGTTGCTCCCTCACTGCGAGCTAAACACTCATCAAAAACACGACTGTTTTCCGTCCTGGCTCCTAAATGGTGGAATGAGCTCCCCATTGACATCCGGACATCAGAAAGTTTACACATCTTCCGCCGAAAATTAAAAACATACCTCTTTCGACTTTACCTTGAATAAATAAAAAAAAAATTAAAAAAAAAAACAACCACTAACAACTTTTTGAAACTAACACTTTAGTAGCACTTAAATGGCACTTACTTATAGCACTTTGTAGTTTTGCTTTATTTGAAGAAATTGTATTTTCTTGATTCTTGTCGTCCTTGGTATGTACCCTCGGGTTTGAATGCACTTATTTTAAGTCGCTTTGGATAAAAGCGTCAGCTAAATGAAATGTAATGGAATGGAATGAATAAAGCCTGTTCTAACCTGCTTCCTTCATGAGCAAAACAAACACAACAAGTTAGGTGATTTCACACAAGAGACATTTACAGTAACAGTGGATCACATGACTACTTGTATATGAAAAGGGTGGTTTGTAGCGAAAAAAATCCTGATTAATGGTCAATATTTAGATTTGAGGTCCTGCAGCTTTAATGCTTCGGTTCATTATGTGCTGCTACATGCTATATGTGGCTAACAAGTTCCCAATATCAACTTGTAACATATCAATGTTCTACATCCAGATTTGTTTTTCTTGAACCTGTGTGACAAAAAAGAGTATCAACACGGCAAAGGAGGAAATAATATTACTATGAAACTTGGTAGATGGATGTGAAATGGGTTAGTTACAAGACAATGCATTTTAGATTTTATTTTTCTTCAATGTTGACTTTTTCAACATGGATCTCGACAAAAATAAAACATCAGGCATGTGTAAGGGACTGATATTGAGAGTATTCAATTTAGTGCAGATCCAAATATAAATCTGGATCTAAAAAAGGAGGAATTTTAGGAGAAATAATAGTGCAATGCAGATATGTCACACTTTAGTTTTACGTCTGTGATATTTTGGTTCAGGAGGGTTTTTATCTCTAGAGTAAATAGCTTTCCCTCATCTGTCTGCAAGGACCCTGATGAACCCTCAGGACTCTGCTGCTCTGCAGACGCTGCATCTGCAGGGCAGGAGAGTGAAGATGTGATATTATGTCATCACATAAATTAATCAATCATCATAGACCCATGAACTGTGCAGTGTGCCTTCCATTCAGCAGATTCCCTTCCATTTTCCGCTGGTTTGATTTCCACCAGTGTACATTGATTGAAGTCAAACAGCCGACCATTAACCTGTTGTTTCTTTCAGCTGCAGCAGAGATTTTACAACTGGAATTTTAGCCTCAATCAGAAAAATCTGCCAATGTGACAATTCTGCATGGCAACTGAGCAGCTGTGCTCTGCCTTTCTTCCTCTTCTGCTTCCCAGTTATTTGGTCATCAAACGGCTGATTTAGCAGTTTAATGGAACAAAGCTTGATTACATCCTTCTACTTTGTCTTTCCTCCGCTCCTTGTTTTTCCATCCATCCATCATCCAAAGTC
The DNA here is from genome assembly GCF_949316205.1 of Platichthys flesus. Taxonomy (NCBI): domain Eukaryota; kingdom Metazoa; phylum Chordata; class Actinopteri; order Pleuronectiformes; family Pleuronectidae; genus Platichthys; species Platichthys flesus. Next base: position 27,220,102 of record NC_084953.1, read on the forward strand.
CATTTACAGCCTAACCTTTGGAGGGTCTTGGGGGAGTTGGAGCCAGCAAATAACAGGGCCAATATACAGACACACACAACCATTCAGTCTTACATTCACACATACAGTCAATCAACAGACTCTAGGATTCACTGTGAGCGAGTGGTGCAGTTGTTATAACACACAACAGATGCAACAAGAACAAAAACAATAACAAAATTAACATGTCCGGATGAAAAATCGGTGCCACACGAAGAAAACACCAACGAAGAAGTCAAGAGAGTTTGTGGTCATAAGAGCCGATGCTGCTGTTGTCGAAGTTTTTTAAACAAAATCAGTTGATCTCTGCAGAGGAATAATATGTTGCATTCTGCCTCTGCCTGCTGCACCAGGCCTCGCCAGAATGCTGCTGAGAATTGGATGCTGTTGTAACCATAGATATATATGAAGTCTAGATGTCTTGGCCAACGGAGTCGAACGTCCGCACATGGCGGCCATCTTGCCACAGGCAGCTCGCCCACCCATAACATTGTGTTGTAGTGGTACGTACTTTTTAATTAACCATAACTTGCTAAATTCTCAACAGATTTTTAAATAGTTCGGTTTGTTACAAACGTCAGAGATGTAGTTATGACACTGCATACTTATGAATAATTATGTTATTTTCAAAAAATAGAATAATGTTCTATATAGGTACAAGATTTCCCTTTACAAATATACATCAATATTTTATTTTTATATTTAAAAAGTACATGTACCACTACCAACACAATATTATAGGTGGGCGAGCTGCCTGTGGCAAGATGGCCGCCATGTGCGGACGTTCGACTCCGTTGACCGGAAACGCGGATGAGACATCTAGTCTTTATATATATATATATCTATGGTTGTAACGCGTCCAAGCAGAGAACCCCCTCCTGCGTTGTGCATGTGGAAGAGGCAACCTATGGAGAACCAATTCTTCAGAGATCCTCCACAGGACAACGGTTTAATCAACCTGAGCCTAATCAGCACGTCTTTAGACTGTGAGAAGAAGCCCCCCTGTGTGTAAAAGTATATTTCATGAACAAAACAAAAAACTGTTAAGGGAGAATGTGTCTTTCAAAAGTAATGGCAGTTGGCGTGTGTCACCGAGTCAGGAGACAGAGCGGGCTGCATTGATCGCACAAAGCACTCCACCGCGAGACTCGCTGGCCTCTGTGGCAGACATTACGGTAAGCGTGCTGCGTCATTTCCTGTTTTCTTGCCACTGGTGGTGGTCGCTCTGCGAATTAGCTCCGCTGCTAAACACAACTGTTTCCCTGTAGCACTACGGCTAAAATCACCGGTCTGTAGTTAAACACTCGCACATACCAACCCTTATTCTATCGTGCTTAGTGATTCTGTGTTCTGTCTGAGCTCACCTTCGTAGCTATATAGCAGCGATGTCTTCTCTCTCTCCCTGTTGCTCTACTGCTCTCTCTTGCTCCGAGTGTCTAATGTTTACCTACTCCTCTGCCTCCCTTAACAGTAGTGGTACATGTAATAAATGTAGTGTGTTGATAGCGATGGAGGCTCGGCTTAGCGACTTAGAAGCTCGGCTCAGCAGCTTAGAAACTCCGTTAGCTGTAGTTAGCCGGCTCCCGCTAGCCGCGGAGCCACCTAGCTTAGCACGTAGCTTAGCCTTAACGAGCAGTCCCCAGACTAGTCCCGTGCAGCCGGGAGCCCAGGGCAGATGGGTGATGTTCCAGAGGGGGCATAGTGCTAGACTTAGAAAGCCCACGATTAAAGAGCCACCAGCTCACGTTTCAAATAGATTCTCTCCACTCAGCGAGGCACCCGCTGATAAACAAACTCTGATTATTGGCGACTCGGTTCTGAGAAACGTCAGGTTAGCGACACCAGCGACCATAGTTAATTGTATCCCAGGGGCCAGAGCCGGCGACATCGAATCTAAACTTAAGTTAATGGCTAAATCTAAAAAAGGTAAATACAATAAAATCGTAATTCACGTCGGCAGCAACGACTCCCGGCTTCGTATGTCGGAGGTCACTAAATTGAATGTTGAGTCGGTGTGTGCTTTTGCTAAAACGATGTCGGACACAGTAGTTTTCTCTGGCCCGCTCCCTTATACAACAGGTGATGACATGTTTAGCCGCATGTTGTCTTTTAACCGCTTGCTGTCGAGGTGGTGTCCTGTAAACGGCGTGGGCTTTATAGATAATTGGCTAACTTTTTTGAGAAAACCTGGTCTTGTTAGGAGAGACGGCGTTCATCCCACTTGGGATGGAGCAGCTCTCTTATCTAGGAATATTACTAAGTCTATAACATGACAACCCATAGTTGGGACCAGGAAGCAGAGCTGCAGTGCTAAACACTTCTCTGCGCTCCCTCTGGATCAGTCACAAAACCCCATAGAGATTGTGTCTGTTCACCGTCCGATTAAATTATTGAAATTAAACAATAATAGAGCGAGAACTCCACACAAAAATTTAATACAAATTAAAACAACCTCTGAAACAATACAGGAAACCCAGACTTTTAAATGTGGTCTTTTAAACATTAGATCACTGGAAAAAAAGGCTCTTTTAGTTAATGAAATAGTCTCTGATTACAACATAGATTTATTGTCCCTCACTGAGACGTGGCTGCATCCTGATGATTATGTCAGTCTAAATGAATCTACTCCCCCCAGTCATATCAATTCACAGGTTCCTAGAGAAATTGGGCGAGGAGGTGGAGTTGCTGCTATTTTTAACTCCAGTCTATCAATTAATCCTAAACCTAAACTCAGCTACAAGTCATTTGAATGTCTGGTTCTTAGTCTTCCACGCCAATCCAGGAACCACCAACAGCCAATCATATTTGCCGTAGTTTACCGTGCTCACAGGGCTTATACTGAATTTTTAAAGGAATTCCCTGAGTTTTTATCAAACTTAGTCCTAAAGACCGATAAAATTATTATTGTTGGTGACTTTAATATTCATGTTGATAATAATAAAGATTGCCTTAGCGTAGCATTTATTTCAATACTAGACTCTATTGGTTTCAGTCAGTGTGTGCACAAACCTACTCATTGTGGTAACCACACACTTGACCTTGTATTATCGTACGGTGTCGCAATTGAAAATTTAACAGTACTTCCGCGCAATCCAGTTCTATCAGACCATAATTTAATAACCTTTGATTTTTCAATAACTGAATATATGCCACTAATAAAAAATTCATTTTCTAGATGTCTACCTGATAGTGCTGTAGCTAAATTTAAGGAAATAATCCCAATTACATTTAAACCCGTATTAGCAGTAGATATAAACAACAAATTCTTTAAAACCCTGAGCTCCATTGAGATCGACCACCTCGTCGATAGCTCTGCAGACTCATTACGATTAACATTAGACTCAATAGCGCCTCTAAAAAAGAAAAATGTCAAACATAGTAAATTAGCTCCGTGGTATAATTCCCAGACAAATGAGTTAAAACAATTATCAAGAAAACTAGAAAGGAAGTGGCGCTCCAGCAACAATGTTGAAAACATCATAGACTGGAAGAATAGTGTTAAAGAATATAAAAAGGCTCTCCACAAAGTAAGAGCCGCCTACTATTCAAAACTAATAGAAGAGAATAAAAATAACCCCAGGTTTCTCTTCTGCACTGTAGCCAGGCTGACAGAGAGTCACACCTCCACCGAACCCAGTATTCCTCCATCCCTAAATAGCAATATCTTTATGACCTTTTTTAATGATAAAATTCAAACTATTAGAAATAAAATCAACCATCTCCTGCCCTCAATTGGCACTAATACCCTCCCAACAACAGAGATCTCAGAAACGGCTGAGAATCCTACCCATTACTTAGACAGCTTCTCTCTGATCACCCGTGATCAGTTTACCAAATTAATCTCAGGTTCTAAACCAACAACCTGTATCTTAGATCCCATTCCTACCAACTTACTTAAAGACATTCTGCCCCTAATTGATAGTTCGTTACTTAACATTATCAATCTGTCATTATCATCAGGTTATGTACCACAGTCTTTTAAAATAGCTGTCATCAAACCCCTACTCAAAAAACCCACCCTAGACCCAGAGGTTTTAGCCAATTACAGACCAATATCTAACCTCTCCTTCATTTCTAAAATCTTAGAAAAAGTGGTAGCCAATCAGCTGTGTGAGTTTCTCCAGGAAAATAATATATATGAAGACTTTCAATCGGGGTTTAGAGCCAATCACAGTACAGAGACAGCCTTGGCAAAAGTCACTAATGACCTTTTAATAGCCTCAGATCAGGGACTTGTGTCTGTCCTCGTTCTGTTAGATCTCAGTGCAGCATTCGACACAATTGACCATCAAATTTTATTACAAAGACTAAAACAGTTAATTAACATTAATGGAACCGCCCTTAACTGGTTTAAATCGTATTTTTCTGATCGCTCCCAATTTGTGCAAATTAATGATGAGTCATCTGTGCGCACCAAAGTTAATCATGGTGTTCCACAGGGCTCTGTGCTCGGCCCAATTTTATTCTCATTATATATGCTTCCACTAGGAAACATTATCAGGACACACTCGGTAAATTTCCACTGCTATGCGGATGACACCCAGTTATATTTGTCAATAAAACCTGAACAAAGTAATCAATTAACTAAACTTCGAACATGTCTCAAGGACATAAAAACCTGGATGACCCGCAATTTTCTCTTATTAAACTCAGACAAAACAGAGGTTATAATACTTGGCCCCAAACACCTTAGAGATGCATTATCTAATGATATAGCTGCGCTAGACGACATTGCCCTTGCTTCCAATGAAACAGTCAGGAACTTGGGAGTGATCTTCGATCCTGATTTATCCTTTAATAGTCACTTAAAACAAATTTCTAGGACCGCTTTTTTCCACTTGCGTAATATTTCAAAAATTAGACATGTCCTTTCACAAAAAGATGCAGAAAAACTAGTCCATGCCTTTGTTACATCGAGACTGGACTATTGTAATTCATTATTATCAGGCTCCAGCAGGAAGTCGTTAAAGACTCTACAGCTTGTCCAAAATGCTGCAGCACGTGTCCTGACGAGAACAAAGAGAAGAGAGCACATTTCTCCAATATTAGCATCGCTACACTGGCTTCCAGTTAAATCTAGAATAGAATTTAAAATTCTCCTCCTCACCTTCAAGGCCCTTAATAATATAGCGCCTTTATACCTTTAAGAGCTGTTAATACCTTATAAACCCACTAGAGCACTCCGCTCCCAGAATTCAAGCCTACTTGTCGTCCCTAAATTCTCTAAAAGTAGAGTAGGAGCCAGAGCTTTTAGCCATCAAGCCCCTCGGCTGTGGAATAATCTACCACTTTCAGTTCGGGAGGCAGTCACCATCTGTTCGTTTAAAAGTAGGCTCAAAACCTTCCTTTTTGATAAAGCTTATAGTTAGAGCTAATTAGTGCGCCAGAACGTTACTTGTTCTATTTTATGACACATGACACACGGAGCTTCTCTTTCCAGCTTCTCCTTCCTCTTCTCCATCCCTATCCCCCTTCCCCGGAATCCCTTTGCTTTATCACCCGCAGATCCAGGGCCTCTGTGGCCGCACCATGGATTACGGTTTGTGGATCGCGCACCGGGGGTCGCGGTGTTGGATCCAGTGTGGCGGATTCTGAGTCATGTGGGCTGATCGTGGTGCTGGTGGCGGACCCTGTGTCGCGTTGGCATTGGGCGTGGGCGGTGGACCAGGACCGCAGTGGTGGCTTGTGATGGGTCCTCCTGGTGGGCGGCGGTGGACGGTGACTGAGGACTGAAGTGGCGTCTGGTCTGGATGGTGGATCGTGGTCTAGATGGTTGCTGAGCATGGACTGTGCTTCATCAATGCTGCTAGAGACTTTGATTATTGATGATGTTCTCCTGCACGTGGCATCTATTGCACTTCTGTCCGTCCTGGGAGAGGGATCCCTCACATGTGGCTCTCTCTGAGGTTTCTACATATTTTTACCCTGTTAAAAGGGTTTTTTGTAGTTTTTCCTTACTCTTGCTGAGGGTTAAGGACAGAGGATGTCACACCCTGTTAAAGCCCTATGAGATGAATTGTAATTTGTGAATATGGGCTATACAAATAAAATTTGATTGATTGACATGTCTCTTTAGATTAGAACCAGCGCAATCGTTCACACCGGCAAGGCTGATCCGAGGCCACGGGTGGAAGCAGGGACGGCTCCTCGCATAGGTGACATAGGCGGTTGCCTAGGGTGCAAAATGCAGAGAGGGCGGCACAAGAGACTGATTTATTATGATGTGACACTTGCAGTATAAATCAATATATTTACGTCACAACATCATCAGCACCGGAGATAGAATCCCCACGAAAGCAGTCCGCCTCCTTTCCGCGACCATTATAAATAATTGGACTGTTCGCACCATAGATATATCTATGGTTCGCACCGGCAGCGTAGTGCCGGGAAGCTACGGAAAGCGCAGCGGCTGGCTCGCGAACTGCAGCGATGGTTTAGGGGTCTGTTACATTTTTTTTTTGCAAATGTAGGCGGCAAAACACTGAAAAATTATTTTAAACGATATAAGTGAAATATTATATACGGGATTAAATATGCATCCCATACTCTAGAGTTCTCCGCTGTTCTCCTGGAGTTTCATTTGCCTGATTTTTGCCACCGCATGATGACATTTCATCATCCTCCATTATGTACTTAACCCTTGTATGTTGTTCGGGTCTGGGGGACCTGTTTTCAATGTTTGCTAAATAGTCCAGGCAAAGTAACCCATTTTGGAGCCAAAAATAGAAGTAACCCTTTTTTCAGCATAGATAATTTCTATGAGGTGTCCAGAACAACATACTAAAAGTGCTAAGAAATCCTAGTTGAGGAAATATGTTTAATTCTCATCAATCCGAGATGTGTGCCAATAAGGCGATGCAACAATACATCCCAATGGGGCTATTTTTTCCTTTACTCCTATCAAAATTTAACTTTACACAATGAAAGTACCCATGACAAGTAACATTTTTTCTAATACAAGTTTCTTTGAAAATTAATTAGAATATGCAAATGAGCCATACACAAATCGAATATGCCCAAAATACACTCAAATAGGCTTAATTTTTTCCTTTACTCATACCACAATAAAACTTAACATGGTAAAAGTGTACATGAAAAGAATTTTTTTTTGTATTACAAGTTTCTTTTGAAATGAATTTGAATATGCACATGAGCTACACACTTATTGAATATGTCCTAATTTGCATAGATAGAAACACCATTCATATGTATGACAAATAATCTTCATCCAATCATCCTACTGCCAATGGGTGATGGCAAAGTTGCTTTTAGACTGGCCTCTAACCTGAAAACTGCCTGGCTTGGTAGTAGTACCTGCCAGGGGTATAACCCCCGCCGGTATAGTCTTCAGGGACACGGAGGCACACAAGCCTCCCCACCACGAAAGGTTGAGGAAAATTTAACGTATTTCCTCAACGAGAATTTCTTAGGACTTTTAGTATGTTTTTCTGGACACCTCATAGAAATGATCTATGCTGAATTATTTTTTTTTTTTTTCAATTAGTCGGCTGTAAAACGCTACTTAGGAAGCAAAAGTATCGTAAAATTTGTTTCCAGCATAGATAATTTCTATGAGGTGTCCAGAACCTTGTGGACATCTTATGACAGTGTTTGTGAAATGTATGTCAGATATGTCACACAGAAATATGGTACGACTACTGTCATAGTCTTTGATGGCTACAAAGAAGAACCAACAATAAAAGACACCACTCAACAACTGCGTCGAACAGGTGTTACTCCCGTTATGACTGTACACTTCTCTGGTGACATGATCATCCAATCCAAAAAGAACCACTTCCTAAACAATAAGTAAAACAAACAACAGTTCTTGGTTTATCTCAGTGATAAACTTGAGAGGGCTGAGTGTATCACAGACCATGCAAAGCACGATGCAGATGTGCTCATTGTCCAAACTGCCATTGCCTCTGCCAGAACAAAAGACACAGTCTTAGTAGGTGATGAGATAGACTTGTTAGTACTCTTGCTGCATCATGCTGATCTAAATGCAGTGGGAGCTGTTTCTGGCTCCAGAACCGAAGAAAGCAACAAAAACAAGACGGATATGGGGCATAAAGCAGACAAAGTTACTTGGTCCCAAGGTGTGTGACAATATCCTCTTTATCCATGCCATTTTAGGCTGTGATTCTACGTCTCGAAAGAAGTAAAGAATGACACTAGCTTTCTCGAACAAGCTAAGGTGTTCAGCCAGTCACAGGAAAACGTGGGAAAAGCCATCATCATTTCAGCAGGTGAAAAAGCTTTAGTATCACCGTATGGGGGCGAAAAAGATGAATCACTGGATATGCTGAGATACAGGCGATTCTGTGATAAAGTAACTCAGAAATCATCTCCAGTGAAACCTCAAACTCTTCCTCCAATGACAACAGCTGCAAAGTTCCATAGTCTTCAGGTCTTTTACCAAATGAGGCAGTGGAAAGGGGGAAGTGAATGTATGGACCCAAAAGACAGGGGCATGTTTTGGATGCGAGATTTATGCCAAAAATGACCGATCAGCCTGCGGCATCACCAGAAATACTAGATGTAGTCCGCTGAAGTTGCAAGAAAGACGGCAGCACAAAGAAATACACATGCAAAAAACATGGACTCCCTTGCACTACCATTTGCGGAGAATGTCGTGGTACTAGCTGCACAAACTCACAGTTGCCTGATTTATCAGATGAATATGACCCAGAGGGGAAGAACTAAGTAAAGAACAAACCAGGAACTGATATAGGGGGTGTCCAGAAAAACATACTAAAAGTCCTTAGAAATCCTCATTGAGGAAATATGTTAGATTTTCATCAACCTTTCGTGGTGGGGAGGCTTGTGTGCCTCCATGACCCTGAAGACTATACAGGCGGGGGTTATACCCCTGGCAGGTACTACCAAGCCAGGCAGTTTTCAGGTTAGAGGCCAGTCTAAAAGCAGCTTTGACATCACCCACTGGTAGTAGGATGATTGGATGAAGATTATTTGACATACATATGAATGATGTTTCTGCCTTTGCAAATTAGGACATATTCAATAAGTGTATAGCTCATGTGCATATTCAAATTAATTTCAAAAGAAACTTGTAATGCAAAAAAAGTTTCTTTTCATGTACACTTTTAACGTGTAAAGTTTTATTGTTGTAGGAGTTAAGGAAAAAATAAAGCCTATTTGAGTGTATTTTGGGCATATTCGATTTGTGTATGGCTCATTTGCCTATTCTAATTAATTCAAAGAAACTTGTAATACAAAAAATGTTACTTGTCATGGGTACTTTCATTGTGTAAAGTTTAATTTTGATAGGAGTAAAGGAAAAAAACAGCCCCATTGGGATGTATTGTTGCATCGCCTTATTGGCACACATCTCGGATTGATGAGAATTAAACATATTTCCTCAACGCTACTTTGCCTGAACTAAAAAGAAAGATATTTTGTTCAACCTGAGACTCATTGGCCTTGGCTCATTTTCTGTGATAAACATATAAAGGAACATATATTCGGTGACTACACTTTACAGCACCCCTACTAGGGCTGCTCGATTAATCGAAATTTAATCGTGATTACGATTATGGGGTCAAACGATCTCCAAACTACTATAATCAAGTTGATACGATTGTTTGGATTTTTTACGAAAGCGCCGCGCATGCGCAATTCAGTCCTTCCTCCGAAGCATTTGGCGGCCCAGCTGACTGGCCCTCACTCTCAAGCAGCAGTACAGTGAAAGAGGCGAGTTGTGTGTGTGGTGACCGGCGGTGAAAAAAACAACGCGAGTGGAAAAGCAGGGAGGGCAGCAGCAGACCATGTAGCTGCCGCACACCGCTATTCTCAAGCGCGGTCTCGCCCTGCTGTTCAGACCGGTCAGACCGGACTCGCATTTCTCCGCGCCGGTCAGTCGGTCATAGAGTGTTAGGGTTGCCTTCATTAAGGGTTTGAATAACCGGGCACCGATATCCTGGTTTCACGGAAGAATAAGACAAGCAGCCGTCATCGGTGTTTACCGGAACCTGAAGTGATTAAAAAATAAAGCATAGAATTTAGAATAAGGACACATATTAATAATCGTTTAAATAATCGTGATTTTGATATTGTCCAAAATAATCGTGATTAGGATTTTTTCCATAATCGAGCAGCCCTAACCCCTACACATATTACATATGTGATGTTCGGGTCCACTGGACCCAGGACTACAGAAAGTGTTAAATTGTATATTTTAATCACCTCTGCTCCCACATTCCTGCACATTTACGTAAAAGTTCTCTTCCTTGTGGGACTGCATCCCACAAGGATTCTGTTGATTCCCCTTTGGATTTGAAAACTCCAGCACGGATAATAACCCAAAAGTATGCAAATAAATGGGTTTGGTCCATCTCATTCTAGCTTTCTACGAAAAGATTAAGATTAAGATTAAGATGCATTATTAGTCCCAAACACATGCACAGACATGCAAAGGCACACTCATGCAGGTAGGGAAATTTAATCTCTGCTTTTGACCCATCTGGTGCAGGACACACAGAGCAGTGAGCGACCATGTACGGCGCTCGGGGAGCAGATGTTGGGGGAGTAAGGTGCCTTGCTCAGGGGCACTAGACAGGGTAGTTAGACTCTTGGATTTTTGAACAGATCAATCCAGGTTGACCTTCTCTGCCCATAGTCCAAGTTTCTGCCACTAGACCACCGCCTCTCCATTAATCTCTTAATCTCTTAAACATGCTGTCCCTCCAAATTAGTGTAATCCACAAAAATTCGTAAGAAGGCTTGATGTCCTGCACACTGCTATACGTGTCGGCACTGATTGCACCTTATTACATTGGTAGCCATGCGGGGTGGCTAAAGTGCAAAAAGACCATTAAATTGTCACCATTTTTTATCATCCATATGTTGGCTGCTGATGGCCTGGCCTGGATTTGGGACTGGCTACAGGATAACGTTTTACGTAGCTGGCTCATGGTCAATTTCATCCTCTTCTAACCCAAACTCACTGTCAGACTCTGAATTGACAGAAACATGATCTTCATATTCTCTAAACTCTTCCCCTTCATTGTCTTCCAAAGATTTTCTCTCCTCAAAATAATTTCTAGATACTGTATCTGTTCATTAGGGCTTGTGTGTATACTGATATGAGTGTGTTCAATTTCTAATTAAGTTCAATAAATACTGATGAAATATCTTGTTTCATATTCGTTTTTTCCAATCATATCTTGATTGTAATTGATGTTTCTTTGTTTAATTGCATTTAATCACAAAAAACGAAAAGCACTTTTATTCATGAATGTGATTTAACAGGGGTAAATGACAAATATTAACCATATATGCTGTTTACATTGCTTGTAATTTGGATAAATTTAACACCTGTTAAGTATTTTTACAAATATTGTTGTAGCTGTATTGATTGAAAGACCGAATAATGCGGTGGGTCCACCAGACCCACGAACATTGGCTGGGTGACCAAAACATGAACACCACACAAGGGTTAAGCCACACATTTGTCAGTTGTGTCTTAATTTAACAGACAGACACACACAAGCACATACTCTCTTGTGGGGGGCTGAGGGCTACAGGCTTGCGTAGTCAGTCACCTGTGAAGACCGTCATCATTTACCCCTGAACCAGCGCGGGGAAATGCGCTTCCTGTGTGAGCAGCCAGGCGGCTGCTTTCACAGAATTTGCGCTTCCGCCTCAAGTGTGTCCTTGACGTACACGCTGCGATGTTAGACTGCGGTTAGAGTCATAGATAATAAAAAATAGCTTTAAATTATAAGGTGCACGATTCAGAAAGCGCATCATAATAGAGAAGGAGAATAAATAACCATATAGAGGTAAGAATCATCCCGATTGTGGACATCATTACTGACTCTTTTTATATTTGTATTTTATATTTGTATTATTTTTTATAGCTTACTATTTTGTCTGCCTGTGTGTGCATCTGTATACAGTCCAAAAGTTCTTGGGGATGCATGACAATTTGCGTGTTTATGCGCCATTCTGAAATCTCGCCTATAGGGCACAAACATTGCCAGGGCCGACCCTGGGTGGAAGAAATGAGAAAAGAGCTAAGTACACATCTCAAGTTTCCTTCTTGTGTCGTGTCCGTATGTGTGTGTGTGTGTGTGTGTGTGTGTGTGTGTGTGTGGTCCAGGTAATACTCATGTTGTGGTGACCTAAATCTGTTTACACAGTTTCATTAAGGGAACATAAAAGCAAGTTCCCATTATGGAAATCATTACATTTTAAGGTATAGACACACCCATTTGAATGGTTCATGTAAGGTTATGGTTAAGTTTAAGTTTGCATTACGGTTAGAGTTAGGCACTTAATAATTATTGTTAAGGTTAAAATAAATGTAAGGGAAAATTATGTAAGTCAATGTAATGTCCAATAAAGTAATGGAGACACAACTGTGTGTGTGTGTGTGTGTGTGTATGTTTTCGTGTGCGTGTGTGTGTCTCTTTGTGTCTCTGTGTGTGTGTAGTTGTACTTTGTACTTTTTAAAGACCATTTTGAGCATAGACCATACAGAGTGAGGACATTTTTACAAAGGGAGAACATTTTCTCACGTTCTCAAAGGCTGGTTTGACGGTTAAGACTTGGTGTGAGGGTTAGAGTGAGCGTAAGGTTAGGCATTACAAGAACTCAAATAATACCCGTCAGATATCAAAACACATTTGGGTAAATTGATGACAGAGAGAGTCATTTTTATTCTTTAATATTGATGAATTATTAATTAGAATTATTTTTAATTGTTCCTATGTCCACCTCATGGATCGCCCTTGCTGAAAGGTGAAACTGAGTTGGACATGGAGGACCTGAGGCTCTTTTCAAACAGCACCTTTTCGGACTGTGAACGTTGGCTTGTGTGTATTGTATTGGGTTACCTTGTTTTTCTGGTATGTTTATTTGATGTGTAGTAGTCAGGAAGAGATTCGCTCTTGGAAAACTGAACTAAAATAAATCATTTTAGTTCAGGGGGTGGGGGAGAACAAACGCATTCACTCTCCAACTGTATGAAATGGACTAAGTCATGTATTAAAATGTACGGATTCAATTGCAGTGATGTTACTAATGTTCTTTATTTTTTATTCCACCGTGATCGTAGGTGGTTTTACCATCTTGTCCTCAAGCTGGTTTGTCTTACATGTCGTGACATGACATCAGCGAAGACCCCTGACCAGATCTTGCTTTCAGGAATAACCAATACACAGAGAGGCTGTGGTTAGTTATGTCAAACACATCCAGATTTTTCTAAGCCAAGCAAAGATTGTGTAAAGCAATAGAGAAGTGACTGAATTTACATGATGTAAAACTAAATTATTGTTGCACATGATTGATTACGTCCTCGTAGTCATAACGACAAAGATGGATGGAAAGATGTTTTATTTTTTTAAACAAGGAATCTCAAGCTTCGCTCTCCCTTTTTATATGATGACATCACATTAAACTGCAGTCTGACACTTAAGCACACATAAAGCAGATTCCCTTGGTCTCTTGGCTATTGTTTTTCATTGTCCTTAAAAATAGTTTCAACCAGATCTGATGTGCACACTTTTTGGGGTAGGCGTGGATGTTGGGGGCTTTGTATTCCATAAAATATGAGTAATTAACTGTAGGATCAGCCTGTAACAGTGTGGGTGTGTGAGCTGATTATCTTGACTGAATATTATGTTGAATTATGCATTTAAAAGATGTCTTAACTGCAATTAGACATCTAGAAACATGATGATGGAGAGAAATGCAATTTAATCAGAACATAACAGAGTACAGTTCCTTCTCTGGCCACGAGATGGTGACCCTGAGCTATGTTCCCTTGAATCTTCTGCTGCTCATGTGTGTTTTGTCCTCTTAAATCCATCAGATTAAAAAACCTATTACTGCACATGTCACATGTATAAATATGAGGCCTGAACATGAGCAGACTACTGGATCAAATCAAAATTAGTTTGACCTGTGTAATAATCCTGGGTCAGCTCCTGATACACACTGGGCTGCACAGATTGGAACACTTCAGCAGCTTTTGCTGCTTGCACAGCTTCACAAGACGGTGAGCCTCCTGTCCCCCCCATTGTGAAAATTACATTTTGTGAAAAAGATCTTTATTAATCTGTAACCTCACTAAATGAGGAGTTTGGTAACTAACAATAAGCAATTATCCTTTCATGGTGAAATATAAAACCTTAAGTATGTTTATAACAAACAATTTCATTTTATTTAAAAAAAATTCACTTGATACATTATCTCCAGGCGCTATACAGAGTACAAATACAAAGTAGTTTCTTCTGTGACGTTCTGTCATTTTAGTTTGTGGATTTCCGTCCCTTGTGTTTTCTGTTTCATGTTTTATTTTGTAGTCTTGTTTTCCTTTAGTGTTTTCAAGCTTCTTGGGTGTGTCACTTCCTGTCTTGGTGATTGTCTTCCCAAGTCGTCATGTGTTGCACCTGTGTCTCTTTTAAGCCTCTGTGTTCCCCTGTTTCCTTTGTCGTTCGTTACTCGTTTTACACGTTCTCTTATGGGTTGTCGTGTCTTGCTGTCTCGTCTAGTTTTCCCATCCTGATGTTCCGTGTTCCCTGTGCGCCTTGCTGCTCAGCTTAGACTCTCCTTATATTCAAATTGTATTTTCTGTTCATCCTCTGCATCCTGGGTCCATCTCCATCCACATAACCTGACATCTTCCACGTCTCATGCTGGCTTCTTCCTGGCTGTCTCCACTCCTCTGTGCTCTCCTCTGGACCCCACACCTGAGCTCCAGGTTTAATGAGGGCGGAGGCATTGGCACCTCCCCCAGAAGTGCCTTCTGGGAGATTTAGTCCTCCCGGCAGCCATCTTGTGGCGTGGTGGCCACTCCCAGGGTGAGGAACCTTACTGCACTCTATCACACGCCCTCTTGTGATGCCACAACGCACATGGAGGCTATTCCGGCAGGCTCATGGAGTCTGATAATAATCCGACCAAGAAGTACCGTACATATTGAATTTAAAAATATAAATGGGTGGGTTGGGGAAAGAGGATTTGGGAAGTGGGGAGTTGGGGCTGGTTGGTTTGGATGTGGTGAGATTGGGGAAGGGGGAGTTGAGTATATGAAAGTTGGTGCTGAATGGTCTGGATAGGATGATATTGGTGATGGGGGATTTGGAGATGGAAAGTTTGGATAGGATGGGGTTGGGGATGGGGGAGTTGAGGATAGGGGAGTTGGGGCTGAATGGTCTGGATAGGATGATATTGGGGATAGGGGAGTTGGAGATGGGGGAGTAGGGGATGGATGGTTGGGATCTGGTGAGGTTTGGGATGGGGGAGTTGGGGCTGGGTTGGTTGGGAATGGGCTGGTATAGGGATAACTAACCAGCGGTGCTGCTTCAGTGCCTCCAAAGTGGCCCGCTTCTTAGGGTCTAAAACCAGACACTTTTTCAAGAAGTCTTGGCAGTCTGTGAGGAGAGAGGACAAACGATAAGGAAACGATGAGGCTTGAATCTACAGTGATCGACTCTAACATGGAAGTACCATAATAACCGCACATTAAAAACCCGCGTTGTCTCACCTTTGGATCCAAACCAGATTTGGAAATCAGGCCTGATAATGTCCCTGGTGTGGAACCACGCGTCTCCAGTCAGCATTTCAAATAGAATTGCTGCCATCTGCCAGACTGTTGTGGGGCCAGCCATGTATCTGCCTTTCATTGAGAACTCTGGACGGGCGTATGCAAAGGTTCCTACAATATACCAGAGAGAAGGAGACAGAAAAAAACTAAGGATGAGGAACAGGCAGAGATTTTACAATCAGATGAATGAAGAGCAGGATAACAAGACAGGTTGGCTGTACCAGAGAATTGGCTGTAGACGCAGTTTTCCCTTCTATTGCAGCCACATCCAAAATCAATGATTCGCACTCGCGGTCCATCGGAACTGGGCTCAATGAGGATGTTCTCTAATTTTAAATCTCGGTGGAAGATGCCCTTTGCTTTCAAATCGATGGCAGCATCCAGCAGCTGCTTCATGATGATCTGAGAAAGAGGTAGAGTCACAAATGAGTTAGAGTGGTGAAGAAGGGACTCTGGGTGGGAGTGAAAAACACAGTCTATGTTGGAGCTGCTCTGGATCTTTCAATCAGAGCACACTTCACATGAACTTGTAGGGGTTCAAATATCCATCTACTTCTGAGCACTTTGAGGACTAAGCTGAGGTCCAAAGGCCTTTCTTATTTTCCGGGACCAGCAGTTGTAAAAACGACCTGGCACAAGGTCCTTCTAAATGCTGTTGTGTAGCTATAGTTTTCTCAACTTTTCAGCCACTAATATATCCCTTAATTACAACTCAAGTTCCCTCGATAAAAGTAAACGTATCTAAAGAGTGAATCTCCAATAACATATTTGACAAATTTAAAATGTTAGTTGTGATTGGACCAACATGAAATATGGGTGTCATAGCAGCCAAACACTCTCCACTGAAAATGATGATATTCAAAATGATGACCTTTTCAGTTGTAGTCTGGGAATACAGTAAAACGCCAGTACCTTTGCATGGTTCTCAGCCAACGGACCACAGTTCTTTTTTACGAGGTGGAGCAGATCTGTAGAGTCGACTGGCCTCTCCATGACCAGAAGAACCTCTTGTTTCAGGTCGTACCAGTCCAGTAATGACACGGCTGCAGATCTTTCCACAGTCACTGGTTCGCCTGCAGCTCTCTGCATGAGCACCACCTCCTTGGGAATCAAACGTGATTTCCTATTTATCATCTAAAGGAAAAATATTTGTTTGTATCTCTTCAACAACAAGGAAACAACAAAAGCATAAAAGTCACAGAATGATTTCAACAGTTGGTGCTGAGACAACAGATCACTCACCACTCTTTGACGGGGAACAGACGATTTGGGGATGTGTTTTATCGCCACCTACAGGAAAGATCACAAACACTTTGGTTAGTCCAAGGGATGAAGTCAGATTATATTTGTGAGATGTGAGAATATTATATTAAATTATTTGTAATCACATCATATTATGTACTTACTAGTAAATCCTCAGACCTTCTGATGCCAGCGTAAACTGTGCCAAAGCCTCCTTTACCAAGTCGTTCATGCTCCACGTACTTGGCCTCAAAATCAGCTGCACCAATGAACACAGACACAGACACATGGTTTAATATAATTGTGATTCTAATGTAACATTTTTTTTCCATGACTGACATTTTGATATAGTAACCCATCATCCACTTTTTCATATTTGTAAGGCTTTCAACGACCACATTTTAACATATGGAGTGTTTTCAGATGTTGTGGAAACAACTCAGTGGAGAGAAATTATCAGATAGATTCATGAAAACTTAGTAAAATCCAACTGCCTGACAGGTGGCTGAAAGATAAATATTTGCCTGAATCATTTAATTTACATCTCATATCTAGTCCGTTTAATCTGTGTAATCAATATTTACATGTAATCCTCAGGAAGACGGTCAATAATTAAATTCCTCAAAATGTAGAATTATTCATTTAAGTTGGACAAGAACGTTTTTAAAACAACCTTAACAACATCACTAAAAGAAAAACTGAAATTCCTCCGAACTTGAGTCAAAACCAATCCCCATTTTAACATGATCATATTGCTTCCATGCAAACATCAACACAATTTATTAAAAAGACAAGTCACCTCTGCTGGTGTGGCCTGACAACACTGTGCTCTTGTCAGTGGAGCTGTTGACTTTGGACACTGACTCTAGGGTTGATAGAGCAGAGTTAGTGCTGGCATCAGGGCCCTCACCATCCCTCTGCTTCTGCAGTGGAGGTTCATTTTCAGTTGTGGCCTTCTGCTTGGTGATCCTCCTCTTGGCCTTAATCACAGGCTGATTACTCGCCAGGATGGGGCCGGGTGACTGAGGGGGAACAAACCTCTCTGCAAAAGAGGCAAGAAAACAGTGAGCATCAACCTGTTGACTATATGTAGTCATGTTTGAATCGTATGACCACATAAGGTGGATGACATTGGATGACTCTGCAAAATTCTGTATCACAATCAACATTGTTTTGTAATTTTAAACAACAACATTTTAAAACTAAGTTCTTATTCCTTTAAGCTGGAAAAGCCAGTGTTTAAAACAACGTGAAAAACATCATGAGAGAAAACTGAAATACCTCTGAGCTGGAGTCAAAAAAATCTCCATTTTAACGTGATCATATTGCTTTCCATGCAAACAGCAGCACATTTTCTTTAAAAGTAAGTCACCTGTGCTGGTGTGGCCTGAGTCGGTGCAGGCATCAGGGACCTTTCGACCCCTCTTCCATTGGAGCTTATTTTCCGTGGTGGCCTTCCTTTTGCGGTTCTTAGTCACAGACTGATAACTCGCCAAGATGGCGATGGGTGACTGCGGGGGGGCAATCCTCTCTGCAAAAGAGGCAAGAAAACAGTGAGCATCAACCTGTTGATTGCATGTAGTGAGGTTTGAATCCTATGACCACATAAGGTGGATGACATTGGATGACTCTGTATCACAATCAACATTGTTTTATAATTTTAAACAACAACATTTTAAAACTAAGGTCTTACATTATGTGAACATGGCAACTGCTGTTTGGTTAAGGTTAGTGAAAGTACTGTTTACTATTCACAATGGCTGTGGCTATTATCCTCCACAGTGAACGAGTAAAGACATATTATCAAGAGCCTGCAAATGAAATACAGGAGATCAAGTCTGTTGATCATTTATAATCTTGAAATCATGTTTTATTAATGCAAGTGAAAATAAAGTGACAGTGGAGCACGAATGATATCCACTTTTTCCTAAAAGTGACTGTGTAGCAAGATTTGTCCTGAAACAAGTGTCTTTATCACGGCACAAGAATGAATGAGGCACGTTACTGCACTAAAGTAATCCTAAATTTAAAGAAATACTTGAAATAAAATGATTTATGCTGGAAGTAGGTTGACACATTAAGAACGTCTTGTGAGACCTCAAACTTATTGACGGAAAAATAAGCTGAAGTCAAGAATTAGTCTGATACCCAAGTGCCAATAAAACTAAACATCATGTTGTATTCATACTTAAAGATTAGTGGTTGGTGTCAATATTTGTATCTAATCCTAAGAAAGAAAGTCAATAATTATGTCTCTCAAATGTAGAATTATTATTTAAGCTGGACAAGCCAGTTTTTAGAACAAAGTAAAAAACATCACGAGAGAAAACTGAAATACCTCTGAGCTGGAGTCAACACAATCTCAATTTTAACATGATCATATTGCTTCCATGCAAACAGCAGCATATTTTCTTTAAATATAAGTCACCTGTGCTGGTGTGGCCTGAGTCGGTGCAGGCATCAGGGACCTTTTGACCCCTCTTCCGTTGGGGCTTACTTTCCTTGGTGGCCTTCCTTTTGCGGGCCTTAGTCACAGACTGATAACTCGCCAAGATGGCGATGGGAGAGATTGGGGTTCCAAACATATCTACGAATGAGAAAAGACCTGTTGACTGCGTACAGTGAGGTTTGAATCCTATGACCACATAAGGTGAATGACATTGGATGACTCTGCAAAATTCTATATCACAATTAACATTGTTTTGTAATTTTAAACAACAACATTTTAAATCTAAATTGTTAAATTATGTGAACATGGCAACTACTGTTTGGTTAAGGGAATTTTCAGTTGGGTGAATTACCTGAATATATGGTCGGTCGAGAGTCCGTAGCAAACTGGTTTGGTGTGAGTAAAGGTCCAGCAAGGAGATTGAACCAGTGATCACAAAGTCTGGGATGGGAGATACAAGTGCATAACAGGGACACAGTGATACATAAGTGATGGAGGCATATGCTTGAGAATACAGAACAACATAGGAAAAGGACTTTTATAACATAGCTCCTCACTCAGTAGCAAAAACCTGCCTTTAAACTTAAAGAGAGGTTTAATGACCAAATCTGCCTATGAACTTAAAAAAATAGCTGATGTGACATTTATTGTGATCATTCTTGATATATCAACCAGCCCTTGGACAATGTTTAGAATTCCAAATTGTCAATAAGTGACAAATAAAACAGGTTTAAAAAAATAATTCCTGCATGAGTGAATACACTGACTCAGGTCTAGTTAGTCTTGCTCTCTTGATTGGAAGGAGTCAATCAATATTAAGTGTAATTAAATAAAGAATGTTGGAAAATATCATATTTATATACTTCTTACTAGGCTTGTTGCTTTGGGAGATTTTGCATCATCATCATGCTGATATGATGATGATGGTGAAAGAACAGAAGCAGGAGGGTATTTACATTTGGGTAAATTACCTGAATAAAGGTCGGTCAAGAGCCTGTAGCAAACTGGTTTGGTGTGAGTAGAGGTCTAGCAAGGAGAGAGAACCAGTGATCACAAAGTGTGGCGAGGGGAAATATAACTGCATAACAGTGACACAGTGATACATAAGTGATGGAGGCAGATGCTTGAAAATACAGAACAACATAGGAAAAGGACTTTTGTATCATAGCTCCTCACTCAGGAGCGAAAATCTGCCTTTAAACTTAAAGAGAGGAGTATTGATCAAATCATGAATAAAAGTGCATAGCAGTGACACAGTGATCCATAAGTAATGGAGGCAGATGCTTGAAAATACAGAACAACATTGGAAAATTACTTTTATAACATAGCTCCACACTCAGTAGCAAAAATATCCCTTTAAATGTGAAGAGTAATGACCAAAACTGCCTATAAACTTTAAAAAAAATCTGATGTGAAATTTATCATGATAATTCTTGATATATCAACCAGCCCTTGGACAATGTTTAGAATTCAAAATTGTCTTGCTCTCTTGATTGGAAGGAACCAATCAATATTAAGTGTAAACATATACATATGTTCCCTAAATAAGGTATTAAAATGCACATGGCCTGCAATTACAGCTGGACAATTCAATGTTGATGAGCTGTTAATCATTTCATTTAAATACCTTAGCTATGATATATAACAAAGACACTACCAGCAAAATTCCATGAAAGTGTCACTGTGTTATCATAGTGGGAACAGAGCCTGTTCTAACCTGCTTCCTTCATGAGCAAAACAAACAATAAATCAATTGTATCAATAAATACAAACAAAAATGAAACCAGTTCATAGCTAAATTGAGACAAAAATAAATAGACCAAACAATAAAAAAATCTTAACTTCTTGTCATAGAATCTTAAATTCATAATAAAAAAAATTATAATTGACAGCTTATGACCATTTCAATCACGACTGGTCCACTGGAGGCTTGAATTAAACAGGGCAGCTCTTTCAGCTTAAACTTGTGTGGTGTTCGTGTTTTGGTCACTCAGCCTGGTCTGATGGACCCACCACATTATTCGGTCTTTCAATCAATGCAGCTACATCAATATATGTAAAAATACTTAACAGATGTTAACTTTATCCCAATTACAAGCAATATAGACAGTATATATGGTTAATATTTGTCATTTACCCCTGTTAAATCACATTTATGAATAAAAGTGCTTTACATTTTTTGTGATAAAATAAAATTATACAAAGAAACATCAATTACAATCAAGATATGATTGGAAAAAACGAATATGAATCAAGGTTTTTCATCAGTGTTGAGGGATATTTCTTGAACTTTATTAGAAATGAAACACACTCATGTCAGTCTACATGGGAAATTATTTTTGAAGAGAGAAAATCTTTGGAAGACAATGAAGGGGAAGAGTTTAGAGAATATGAAGATCCTGTTTCTATCAATTCCGAGTCTGACAGTGAGTTTGAAGAAGACGATGAGATTGACCATCAGCCAGCTACATAAAAAGTTAATCTGCAGCCAGTCCCAAATCCAGGCCAGACCATCAGCAGCCGACATATGGATGACAAAAAATGATGAAATCGCATGGCTACCAATTTAATCACGTGCAACCAGGGCCGACACGGATGGCAGTAATCATGTGCAGGACATCAAGCCTTCTTACAAACTTTTCATTACGTAAATCATTCTGCACTCATTTGGAGGAACAGCATGTTTTCGTAGAAAGCTGGAATGAAATGGATCAAACCCATTTATTTGCATACTTTGGGGTTATTATCCGTGCTGGAGTTTTCAAATCCAAGGGGGAATCCACAAAATCCTTGTGAGATGCAGAAACTGGCAGAGAACTTTTACATAAAATGTGCAGGAATGTGGGAGCAGAGATGCTTGAAATGAACAATTTAACACTTTACGTAGTCCTGGGTCCAGTGGACCCACACACCACATATGTAATATAAATGTGAAGGGGGGATGTACAGTGAACAGTCACTGAAAATATGTCATTGTTCATCACAGAAAATGAACCAAGGCAAATGAGTCTCAGGTTCAAAAAAATATTTATTGCATCATTTTTTCTTTTAGTAAACATTGAAAACGGGTCCCACAGACCCGAACACCATACAAGAGTTGAGTAACACACTGTGCTGGTCAAAGTTGAAACACTAATGAGTTCATGTTTGAAGATCAAATCCATCATTCTACCACGTTTTCAAGTCATGGCCCAATCAGTCCACACTGAGAGAGATTCCTCCTGACAGAGAGCACATGGGTCTGTTGCTGTTTATCCTGTAGCCTGATGGTGAGTTAATATATTAAAATGTCAGTCCTCGAAGAAAAAAAACTAAATATTAAGTTAGAGATAGTGATGCCATCTTTTTTTCACATCTATATTAAACCATGTGTCTGTGTCTGTGTTCATTGGAGATCAAAGGAACACAGAGTATTTGTTCCACCGTAAGGAACAAATACTTATCTTTCAGCTCCCTGTCAGGTGGATGGATTTTACTTCGTGAAGCTATATGAGGATTTCTCGCCACTGAGCTATTTCCACGACATCTGAAAAGACTACATATGTTGAAATGTGGTGGTTGAAAGCCTTAGAAATATGAAAAGGTGGATGATGAGTTAATATATCAAACTGTCAGTCCTGGAAAAAATATTTTTTTTAAGTTAGAGGTAGTGATGCTTCTTTTTTTTCCCCCAAACTATATTAAACCATGTGTCTTTGTCTGTGTTCATTGGTGCAGTTGACTATGAGGTCAAGTACCTGGAGCTTGAAATACTTGGTAAAGGAAGCTTTGGCTCAGTTTATGCCGGCCATAGGAGGTCTGATGATTTACTAGTAAGTACATAATCTGATGTGATAAAATTATTTAATATAATATTCTCACATCACATATATGTGCTCTGACTTCATCCCTGGAACTAACCAAAGTGCTCATGATCTGTCATGTAGGTGGCGATAAAACACATCCCCTAATCGTCTGTTCCGCCTCAAAGAGTGGTGAGTGATCTGTTGTCTCAGCACCAACTGTTGAAATTAATTGTGTGACTTTTATGCTTTTGTTGTGTCCTTGTTGTTGATGATATACACACACATATTTTTCCTTTTGATGTTAAATGGGAGGCCACACAGTATTCCCAAGGAGGTGCTGCTCATGCAGAAAGCTGCAGGCGAACCAATGACTGTGGGTTAATGGACTGGTACGATCTGGACCAAGTGTTTATACTGGTCATGGAGAGGTCTATGGAACTGCTGTGCTTCATAAAGGAGAACTGTGGTCTGATGGCCGAGGCTGTTGCAAAGGTACTGTTGTTTTATTCTTTGTGAGAGCTGTTTCTCAGACTACAACTGAAAAGGTCGTCATTTTAAATGTCATCCCTTTCAGTGGAGAGTGTTTGGCTGCTATCACACCCATATTTAATTTGGGTCCAATCACAAATATGGCGACGCCTGCGATTTCTGGCAGGCAACTCGAGCTGCGCTCCGCCAATCATGTGACATACATCATGTGACATACCTCAATCTCCACAGCCATCTATAATACACACCCACCGTATCAGGTGGTCTATTTAACCAGAGAGGCATTACCAGTCAACCCCTCTTGATCGCACTGCTGCTGCAGTATTGCTACCTGTTGCTTCAGCTCTTCCATCACCCCAGCATCCACCTGTAGGCTCCAACGGGGGGTTTCAAGTATTTGGTCATCACTCCCATCATTCCTGTGTAATCATATGGGGGAGTGATTAAGTTGGAGCCTAGACGCCAAACACTAAATCTGTTGTAATAAATATATTACATGATCGAACGTGAGTTGTTATTAATGGATATATCATTGACTGAAAAAAGATTAAACTTTTTCAGCACAAATTCCTTTTTGACATTTTCAGTGTTACGGGTTGTTGTGTAGGAGTGTAGGAGTAGAATTGACGTTGGCTAATTATTAATAATCATGAAATATGATTATTAAAATAACAATTATTTCTTAAACATAATCAAAAATGATAAAGCTATGAATTAAGAATAGTAACACATTTAATTAGAAATTATACGGTTATCCATTAATAATAGTTAAAAAAATTAATGAAAACAATACAATTATCAATTAAGAATAATACAAATCTGTAATCATTGCTTATTGTCGCGGGGCACCACCCTGGTTACAGGGACCAACAATTCAATCTATAAAATATCAGTCTCAATGATATAAGTTATATTAATAATCTCAATATTTAGAATTAATGATTATATAATAAACAATGAAGGGTTTTAAGTTCGAGCACAGACAATCATAATCCAGCTGCAATCACATACATATGCACAAATAATCACAGACTACAGATACTTTAATTACAAAAGCATTTATTAAAAAGGGGAAATAAAGTTATAATGTTATTCAATGATTCATCATTTTAACAAGCTCCGATATTTCAAAGATAAACACAGCAGCAGCACTTATCACAATTCAAAAAATACATTTAAAACCGGCGGTCTACCTACGTATGTCTGTCTCGGTATGTGTGTGTGTCTGTGTCAAAGTGTCTCTCTGTGTGTGTGTGTCTATGTGTGTGCATGTGAAATATAGTTAGTGTTATTTAATGATTCATCATTTTAACAAACTCCCATATTTCAAAGATAACAACAGCAGCCGCTTATCACAATTTAGAAAACACATGTATTCATCTATGTGTATCTGTGTGTGTGTGTATCTGTCTGTGTCTATCAATGTGTCTCTGTGTCTGGGTGTGTGTGAGAGAGAGAGAGAGAGAGAGAGAGAAAAAGAAGGGGGCGTGGCGATGACACAGTCACGTCACATCCAATATGGCGGCCGATCATGATTCGTGGAATCAAGGCCTAAAAATGTTCAAAATGGCGGATTGACTACAAAACAAGATGGCTGAGCCGTTATGAATTTAGAGCCAGAATGGGAGGAGAGTGAGAGAGGAGGCGTGGCAATAATAGACTCAAAATGGTGGTTTAACTTGCGTTCTTCAAAATGGAGTCTATGTTAATGACACCATGTGGCCGGAGCTCACACTGGTGGTCGTCACATGAATTACACAAAGGGATTTTCAGACAAAGGGAATTCTTTGTCTCTACTTTGGCGTTCGGCCGCATGGCTTCCAGATGTGTCCAGCCTCTCTGAATATAGATTTAATTACGTTACATGAACTGTATTCTAAATACAGATCGGATGTGTGTATAGGTCGGTTTAGAGGGAGAGAGAGAGAGAATACAAGGAGAGAGCAAATCACCGAGACAAGTTACATTTACTTTACCACTCAGCACCCAAGTGACGTTGTGTGCTGAGGTTTGACCGGTAAAGTATCTTTAAAGTTGTTCAAACGGTCAAAATGAGCTGGAGACGCTGCTCACGGCGCTTAAGAACTATGGCACAAGCCGTATCCGGAAACCGGAAGTGGCGAATAGCCGCTAAAACACTGGAGACTCGGCGGTCTCAAAAAAAACAAATACATTCAAGTATTAAAACAATACGCTACGTATTAGATTAACATCTGCCCAGACAATAAAGCCTCTTACTGTGACCTTCACGGTGTTGCATGCGCGTGTCGCGCGGATATTTCGGAAGTCCAGTGAATAATTGTGGCCGCTCAAGCTCTGTTGCGCTGGTTCCTCTGTCGCAGCGGCGTCGGCTGGGCCGAATAGGAGCGGATTCGTCTAGCTCCTCAACGGGATGAACATCGTCCTTCTTCTTCAGGGATGTGGAGGTCGTGCTCCTCAGCGGAATGAATCTCGCGCTTCTGCAGGGGACGGATGTGGAAGCCGTTTGTAGATTGTTGGGAAAAGAAAGTAAAGTCCGTGGGGAAAGTGAAACAGTCTGAGATTGTTCCGCGTGCAATTTCCTGTTTGGTCTTTTCAAGTTAAAACAAAAATAGTCTCTATCAAAGTAAGATCAAACTTAAGATAAAAGAAAATGAAAGAGAATAACTCTGGTTGACCCCTTTAGCAACTAAATCATCTGGAAAGACCCGGAGGGGTCTGTTGACGTCTTCAGAGCAGGGAAAATGGCTGATAAACTAAAAGTTAAGATTGCCCCCTTTAGCAACTAAAACAGCTGGGAGGCCCCGAAGGGGCCTCGTGATGTCTTCAGAGCAGGGTAAAAATGGCTGATAAACTAGAAGTTAAGGTTACCCCCTTTAGCAACTAAAACAGCTGGGAGGCCCCGAAGGGGCCTCGTGATGTCTTCAGAGCAGGGTCAAAATGGCAGCGATTATTGATGTCTCAGTGGTTTTATTCTACCTGAGAGGTTCTGCCTCCTTGAGGTGCTGGTCATAGGATGATGCTGGCTTTAAGCCAATTGAGTGTCAGAGTTGGACCTCAGTGGGCGGGGCTTGGAACTCAGCGGGGGTCCTGAAGGCTCTTCAGGATATTTTCCAACCACCAGGGGGAGAGTCTCAGGCCTGCTGGAGAATGTTTTCCCTCCAAAAGTTTTACAATCCTTTGTCCTCACCGTCGGCTCCAGGCTGTTTGAGGAAGGTGTGAATTAAGACTGAAAACTGGCCAAACTGGTTTCAGCTTGGCCTAGCAGGGCCCAAGTATTTACAACCCACTGGGGAGTCTACCCCATCAGGGTCCACAGATTGGGACCACAGCAGCAAAGTTAATCTGTAGAAAACAGGACGAATGCAGCAGCAAAAATGACAGGATGCATTCATTTCCTTATCCAGACAGCATCTGGCATGTGGGCGGATGTTACCCCCAAAGAGACAGTACAGGGTGCAACTGCTCCCGTGCCAAATGTTCCACCTGGGTGCTGCGGTCATTCACTGATCTTAATACTGATATTATAAGGAATAACCTTAAATTAAAATGACTATTAAAGTAATTACATAAATTAAAAATAACTATTAAAGTAATAAATAAAATATTTTGGGGCATACCACATCAGCAGATCACATACTATGATTAAAAGCTACACAACAGCCATTAAAAAGACCTAGTGTCAGGCCTTTTTTACAAATGCTCGTCCAATAAATAAGAAAGGCCTTTGGACCTCAGCTTAGTCCTCAAAGTGTTTAGGAGTAGATGGATATTTGAACCCCTACGAGTTCATGTGAAGAGTGCTCTAGTTGAAAGATCCAGAGCAGCTCCAACATAGAATGTGTTTTTCAGTCCCACCCAGAGTCCCTTCTTCACCACTCTAATTGAAGTTAATGACTCTTTATGTCTTTCTTAGATCATCATGCAGCAGCTGCTGGATGCTGCCATCGATTTGAAAGCAAAGGGCATCTTCCACCGAGATATAAAAGCAGAGAACATCCTCATTGAGTCCAGCTCCGATTGCCTGCGAGTGCGCATCATTGATTTTGGATGTGTCTGCATTTGGAAGAAAGACTAAATTTACAGCCAATTCACGGGTTCAGCCAACCTGTCTTGTTATCCTGCTTTTCATTCATCTGACTGTAAAATCTCTGCCTGTTCCTCATCCTTTTCTTTTTTCTGTCTCATTCTATCTGACATATTGTATGAACTTTAGCATACGCTCCTCCAAAGTTTCAAATCAGCTGGCCTCGCAACAGTCTGGCAGTTGGCATTATTATTTGAAATGCTGGATTGATTCAGGCGGTTCCACACCACAGGGCTTCGCAGAAATAAACTCTGAATCAGCTCTCTGTGGTCCAAAGGTGAGACAACGCTGGTTACAATATGCAGTTATTATGTTCCTTTCCATGTTACAGTCGATCATCGTAGATTCAAGCCTCATCGTTTCTTTGTCGTCTGTCCTCTCTCCTCACTGACTGCCAAGACTTCTTGGGGAAGTGTTTGGCTTTAGAGCCTGAGGACCGTGCCACTCTGGAGGAAATGCCGAAGCACCCCTGGTTAAACAACACTGTACCTAACCCCATCCCATCCCATCCCCAACCACCCACTGTCATCCCGGCCAAAAAACCCAATCCCCAAATCCTCCATCCCCACCATCCCACATTGTTTGGGTCCCTGCCTTCCAGCCTCTGTTAATGCTTTCCTATGTTGAGGAACCTGTCTATGTTTATACACTATGTTGTTCTCCCTCATATTACCCATTTTATTTTCATTAAATATTTAAATATCCTCCTTGTCTCCACTTCATATGGTATTCTCTGTCTGAGGCTGTATCCTCCAAAGCAGAGGTCTTCAACAGGGAGTCCGCGGAGGTACTGCAGGGGGGTCGCGAAATGTTTGGTTGATTAGACAATTTTGTATATTTGTTAACATTTTTGATTTATTTTCTAACCATTTTTTTTCCCTCAAATTTAAATGTCTTCAAATACACATTAACATGCATCCTACATATTGTGAGGCTGATTTGACCCTCTGCCTGACCACCTCCATCCGTCCAAGGTTAGATAAGTTGTGTGCTGCCCATCAGGGTCCGACATCTCACTAATGTGGGAATATGTGTGGCATCCACAGAGGGCTTGAGGATTCACTGTCTCTTCTACATGTATGTTTAAAATAAAAACATGAATCTGTGAATTACTTTAATAGCTCAGTGTTGTATGCAAGATGTATGTTTATAAATAGCAGTGGCGTGGCCACCCTCTACCTTGCACATGTTTGAAGTAAAAACATATATGCACCCGTGTAATATTTGAATAGCTTAGTAATGACTGCAAAATAACAGGGTAGCTATGTTTATATATGGCACTAGGCCCAGATTAATATAAAACACAATTGTATACAATATATATAGTAGGGGTTCCTACTCCATCTCTCCACCAGTTTGGGGGTCCTTGGCCTGAAACACGTTGAAGACCCCTGCTCCAAAGTATTTGGCCCCTGAATTGAGACACAGCTTTAACTCATGTACATACTTACTGTGACTCAAGGGACACTGATACTGATGGAGGATCATCTGGACTCTCCTACGAGTGATCACAGTTTGTTTTCTTTCACTTTGTAAGAAAACACACTAGATTACTAGTTGGTTCTATTACATGCAGTCAAACAGCTCATTCATTTTCTTCTATCACATCTTCATTGCAGCACACTGTCTGAAACTCTGGGCTATTGCGTTCATTTAAATGGGCTCACTCTGATATTATCCAGCTGTTGGCTTGTCGTTATTCACATAAAGCCCTGGCAGTCTGTTGCTTTATTTAGTTCTTCAGGGTGATCTCACAAAGGAACTCCATGTTGGTCTCTATCAGGTCCCTGAAGGCTAAAGATCAGAGAGAGACAGAGATAATGAGAGAGAGATACAAATAATACATGGGGGGGGGGGGTCAAAGGTAGATAGACAGAGAGGAGGATTTTAATTTCAGTACATTTCAATACAGGCCTAGTTTGAAACAAAAAATACAGACTAAATGCAGTAATAAATGGTTATGCTATATTCATACTACTCTGGCATTTGTTTTGAGATTTCATTTCATCCCAGTCTCCTCTCCTTCCCCTATCATTACCCGAGCTGCTCCTGTAAAAGTCTTGAAAAGAGAGTAATTATATGAAAATGCACAGAGACAATCCTCTGCTGCTCATACCTGTTGTCACTTTGGAGAAAGTGTTATGTGCCCTGGAACAACGCTCTACTCCCTCTGCTGGCACACTCTGGTAACTACAACTCATAGTGCCGTTAGTCTTAGTCTGAAATTTTACACAAAATGCAAGATCAGATGGAACTGACTCTGAATCCTGACAACTGTAACATATACTGCTTTAAAATACTCAAATATCAGAATGTGAATAATACAGATTACAGGCCCACAAAACGTTGTTCTACTGCTTGATTTGACTTTCTGATAATTAAACTTATTCCACACACTTTCCACCAAGCACCCGCAGACTCGGTCCATGCCCATTGTTACACCTGCCGAGGTGTATTGCTGAAGAATGGCAAGTGTCATTGTGCCACAGTCCGGCGGGAAAGCGGTAAAACATGTTGTGAGCATTTGGGGATTTCTTTCACCTGCATTAGCATAGATGATACCAAACGTTTATCAATTTAGTAACCTCAAGCTATAGCATTGGTTCATCTAAGATCTCAACCATGTTGCATTTTTGTCGCGTCTATTTACAATGACGATTAATGAGGACGTACCGGGTTCTCGTAACAAATGCTGATGATGGTGAAGTTTCTCCCGACGGCTCCTTGAAGTTCTGCCCCACAAGTTGTTGGAGATTTCGACCACTAACCATTGCAGCTCTGTTTGAAGGGGCACTTGTTTCAGGCCTGACACTGTTCAGCTAAATCCAATACAATTGTAGTAACTGGCCATTTAAGACATCATTAATGTCATGTTTTAATCCTAAATATCCACTACCGGAGGGAGCGATGTTAGCAGAATTATCAATGCTAATGCCAAACCCACAGGTAGCCTGGATGCCAGACGAACTTAGCCCTGCCCGCAACATTTGAGGTCGGGAAGTTCGGTCTGGCATTGCTCCGTTGGGGAGAAACTATGGCTGAACAGAGCTGTTCAGACCAATCAAATTGTCAGGGCGGGCTTTATATGATGATGGACGGATGATCAACAGTGACGTAATCAACAACATCACCAAAGAGCGCTTGGGTTGAATTCGTTTTCATCTAACATACCTGCCGCTGAAGAGCTGAGATGTGTAGATGCTGCCATTGAGTCTGTTTTAGAAGACATCGACAGCGTATTCATTTTGAAAGAGGAACTGAGAAATGCGATCAAGGCATTTGTAAATCGAATCCTGACTGCCCGGAATCCTGACTGCTGAACAAGAAGTGGAGGGACAAGCTAGGCTCTGATGTTTGTCAAGCCAACGTAATAGCTATCGTCGTGGATGAAGTTCATCTAACTAACAAATGGTAAGAGAAAGTCTTGACTGTCTGACTTAAATAACTGACAATGTCGTGATATGAATCAAATGTTGTAAACATAGTATCATAGGTGTAAATGTAAGGCCTGAGCTTGTGTGTTAGACTATAAATGACAAGATGGTGTAAATGATGCAGTGTCGAGTTGAGTTTGAATGTCGGGGCTCGACACTTGGATAACACCACATGAGCAGGATGGAGGCTTGTTATGTCAAACTGATTGGTCCTATTAATTACGGTCCTGTGACAGGCCACAGACACCACCTTTTATATTTTTTAGACAGCTATACTTATTGGTCATGGACATGAAAAGGATTTCAAAAAGTGATATAAAAAGTGCTTACGAAGCAATCTTGGTTTCATCTCTAAAGGAATTCTTTAAACAAATGATTTTAAGTTTTGGAATCCCCAATGAAAAAGTTGCAACTGAACGTTTTTTTCAGTCTAAATGGCACAAGGTGCACAAAAGCGCTGGAAACGGTGAGATAAGCCTATTTTTGCAACTATGGTTAAAATCTTCATTTTTTCATCACAGATCAGCCTAAGGTGCACAAAAAGCGCTGGAAACGGTGAGATAAGCCTATTTTTGCAACTTTGGTTAATGTTTGGAGGTTTCATGGACTAAAGCTGAAAATCAGGGCTGTTTGACTGCCATAATAAAATAGGGTCACTCATCAACGTATTTTCTCAAAAGGTCTGCAGTCAAATTACTTGATACTTAACATGCTTACAGTGGATGTTTATAATGAAAAAGGGTAATTTGAAATCTTGGTTTCAACTCTAAAGGAATTCTTTAAACAAATGATTTTAAGTTTTGGAATCCCCAATGAAAAAATTGCAACTGAACGGTTTTCTCAGTCTAAATGGCACAAGGTGCACAAAAGCGCTGGAAACGGTGAGATAAGCCTATTTTTGCAACTATGGTTAAAATCTTCATTTTTTCATCACAGATAAGCCTAAGGTTCACAAACACGCTGGAAACGGTGAGATAAGCCTGTTTTAGCAACTTTGGTTGAAATCTTCATTTTTTCATCACAGATAAGCCCAAGGTGCACAAAAGCGCTGGAAACGGTGAGATAAGCCTGTTTTAGCAACTTTGGTTGAAATCTTCATTTTTGCATCACAAATAAGCCTAAAATGCACAAAAAGCGCTGGAAACGGTGAGAGAAGCCCATTTTTGCAACTTTGGTTAATGTTTGGAGGTTTCATGGACTAAAGCTGAAAATCAGTGCTGTTTGACTGCCATAATAAAATAGGGTCACTCATCAACGTATTTTCTCAAAAGATCTGCAGTCTTATTGCTTGATACTTACCATGCTTACAGTGGATGTTTATAATGTAAAAGGGTAATTTGAAATCTTGGTTTCAACTCTAAAGAAATTCTTTAAACAAATGATTTTAAGTTTTGGAATCCCCAATGAAAAAGTTGCAACTGAACGTTTTTTTCCGTCTAAATGGCACAAGGTGCAGAAAAGCGCTGGAAACGGTGAGATAAGCCTATTTTAGCAACTTTGGTTGAAATCTTCATTTTTTCATGACAGATAAGCCTAAGGTGCACAACAGCGCTGGAAACGGTGAGATAAGCCTGTTTTAGCAACTTTGGTGGAAGTCTTCATTTTTTCATCACAGATAAGCCTAAGATGCACAAAAAACGCTGGAAACGGTGAGATAAGCCTATTTTTGCAACTTTGGTTAATGTTTGGAGGTTTCATGGACTAATGCTGAAAATCAGTGCTGTTTGACTGCCATAATAAAATAGGGTCACTCATCAACGTATTTTCTCGAAAGGTCTGCAGTCTTATTGCTTGATAATTACCATGCTTACAGTGGATGTTTATAATGAAAAAGGGTAATTTGAAATCTTGGTTTCAACTCTAAAGGAATTCTTTAAACAAATGATTTTAAGTTTTGGAATCCCCAATGAAAAAGTTGCAACTGAACGTTTTTTTCTGTCTAAATGGCACAAGGTGCAGAAAAGCGCTGGAAACGGTGAGATAAGCCTATTTTAGCAACTTTGGTTGAAATCTTCATTTTTTCATCACAGATAAGCCCAAGGTGCAGAAAAGCGCTGGAAACGGTGAGATAAGCCTATTTTAGCAACTTTGGTTGAAATCTTCATTTTTTCATCACAGATAAGCCCAAGGTGCACAAAAGCGCTGGAAACGGTGAGATAAGCCTATTTTTGCAACTATGGTTAAAATCTTCATTTTTTCATCACAGATCAGCCTAAGGTGCACAAAAAGCGCTGGAAACGGTGAGATAAGCCTATTTTTGCAACTTTGGTTAATGTTTGGAGGTTTCATGGACTAAAGCTGAAAATCAGGGGTGTTTGACTGCCATAATAAAATAAGGTCACTCATCAACGTATTTTCTCAAAAGGTCTGCAGTCAAATTACTTGATACTTAACATGCTTACAGTGGATGTTTATAATGAAAAAGGGTAATTTGAAATCTTGGTTTCAACTCTAAAGGAATTCTTTAAACAAATGATTTTAAGTTTTGGAATCCCCAATGAAAAAATTGCAACTGAACGGTTTTCTCAGTCTAAATGGCACAAGGTGCACAAAAGCGCTGGAAACGATGAGATAAGCCTGTTTTAGCAACTTTGGTTGAAATCTTCATTTTTTCATCACAGATAAGCCCAAGGTGCACAAAAGCGCTGGAAACGGTGAGATAAGCCTGTTTTAGCAACTTTGGTTGAAATCTTCATTTTTGCATCACAGATAAGCCTAAAATGCACAAAAAGCGCTGTAAACGGTGAGAGAAGCCCATTTTTGCAACTTTGGTTAATGTTTGGAGGTTTCATTGACTAATGCTGAAAATCAGTGCTGTTTGACTGCCATAATAAAATAGGGTCACTCATCAACGTATTTTCTCAAAAGGTCTGCAGTCTTATTGCTTGATAATTACCATGCTTACAGTGGATGTTTATAATGAAAAAGGGTAATTTGAAATCTTGGTTTCAACTCTAAAGGAATTCTTTAAACAAATGATTTTAAGTTTTAGAATCCCCAATGAAAAAGTTGCAACTGAACGGTTTTTTCAGTCTAAATGGGACAAGGTGCAGAAAAGCGCTGGAAACGGTGAGATAAGCCTATTTTAGCGCCTTTGGTTGAAAACTTCATTTTTTCATCACAGATAAGCCTAAGGTGCACAAAAGCGCTGGAAACGGTGAGATAAGCCTGTTTTAGCAACTTTGGTTGAAATCTTCATTTTTTCATCACAGATAAGCCTAAGATGCACAAAAAGCGCTGGAAACAGAGAGATAAGCATATTTTTGCAACTTTGGTTAATGTTTGGAGGTTTCATGGACTAAAGCTGAAAATCAGTGCTGTTTGACTGCCATAATAAAATAGGGTCACTCATCAACGTATTTTCTCAAAAGGTCTGCAGTCAAATTACTTGATACTTAACATGCTTACAGTGGATGTTTATAATGAAAAAGGGTAATTTGAAATCTTGGTTTCAACTCTAAAGGAATTCTTTAAACAAATGATTTTAAGTTTTGGAATCCCCAATGAAAATATTGCAACTGAACGGTTTTCTCAGTCTAAATGG
This sequence comes from Platichthys flesus, assembly GCF_949316205.1. Taxonomy (NCBI): domain Eukaryota; kingdom Metazoa; phylum Chordata; class Actinopteri; order Pleuronectiformes; family Pleuronectidae; genus Platichthys; species Platichthys flesus. Next base: position 27,254,703 of record NC_084953.1, read on the forward strand.
CACAAGGTGCACAAAAGCGCTGGAAACGGTGAGATAAGCCTATTTTTGCAACTATGGTTAAAATCTTCATTTTTTCATCACAGATAAGCCTAAGGTTCACAAACACGCTGGAAACGGTGAGATAAGCCTGTTTTAGCAACTTTGGTTGAAATCTTCATTTTTTCATCACAGATAAGCCCAAGGTGCACAAAAGCGCTGGAAACGGTGAGATAAGCCTGTTTTAGCAACTTTGGTTGAAATCTTCATTTTTGCATCACAAATAAGCCTAAAATGCACAAAAAGCGCTGGAAACGGTGAGAGAAGCCCATTTTTGCAACTTTGGTTAATGTTTGGAGGTTTCATGGACTAAAGCTGAAAATCAGTGCTGTTTGACTGCCATAATAAAATAGGGTCACTCATCAACGTATTTTCTCAAAAGGTCTGCAGTCTTATTGCTTGATACTTACCATGCTTACAGTGGATGTTTATAATGTAAAAGGGTAATTTGAAATCTTGGTTTCAACTCTAAAGAAATTCTTTAAACAAATGATTTTAAGTTTTGGAATCCCCAATGAAAAAGTTGCAACTGAACGTTTTTTTCCGTCTAAATGGCACAAGGTGCAGAAAAGCGCTGGAAACGGTGAGATAAGCCTATTTTAGCAACTTTGGTTGAAATCTTCATTTTTTCATGACAGATAAGCCTAAGGTGCACAACAGCGCTGGAAACGGTGAGATAAGCCTGTTTTAGCAACTTTGGTGGAAGTCTTCATTTTTTCATCACAGATAAGCCTAAGATGCACAAAAAACGCTGGAAACGGTGAGATAAGCCTATTTTTGCAACTTTGGTTAATGTTTGGAGGTTTCATGGACTAATGCTGAAAATCAGTGCTGTTTGACTGCCATAATAAAATAGGGTCACTCATCAACGTATTTTCTCGAAAGGTCTGCAGTCTTATTGCTTGATAATTACCATGCTTACAGTGGATGTTTATAATGAAAAAGGGTAATTTGAAATCTTGGTTTCAACTCTAAAGGAATTCTTTAAACAAATGATTTTAAGTTTTGGAATCCCCAATGAAAAAGTTGCAACTGAACGTTTTTTTCAGTCTAAATGGCACAAGGTGCAGAAAAGCGCTGGAAACGGTGAGATAAGCCTATTTTAGCAACTTTGGTTGAAATCTTCATTTTTTCATCACAGATAAGCCCAAGGTGCAGAAAAGCGCTGGAAACGGTGAGATAAGCCTATTTTAGCAACTTTGGTTGAAATCTTCATTTTTTCATCACAGATAAGCCCAAGGTGCACAAAAGCGCTGGAAACGGTGAGATAAGCCTATTTTTGCAACTATGGTTAAAATCTTCATTTTTTCATCACAGATCAGCCTAAGGTGCACAAAAAGCGCTGGAAACGGTGAGATAAGCCTATTTTTGCAACTTTGGTTAATGTTTGGAGGTTTCATGGACTAAAGCTGAAAATCAGGGCTGTTTGACTGCCATAATAAAATAAGGTCACTCATCAACGTATTTTCTCAAAAGGTCTGCAGTCAAATTACTTGATACTTAACATGCTTACAGTGGATGTTTATAATGAAAAAGGGTAATTTGAAATCTTGGTTTCAACTCTAAAGGAATTCTTTAAACAAATGATTTTAAGTTTTGGAATCCCCAATGAAAAAATTGCAACTGAACGGTTTTCTCAGTCTAAATGGCACAAGGTGCACAAAAGCGCTGGAAACGGTGAGATAAGCCTATTTTTGCAACTAAGGTTAAAATCTTCATTTTTTCATCACAGATAAGCCTAAGGTTCACAAACACGCTGGAAACGATGAGATAAGCCTGTTTTAGCAACTTTGGTTGAAATCTTCATTTTTTCATCACAGATAAGCCCAAGGTGCACAAAAGCGCTGGAAACGGTGAGATAAGCCTGTTTTAGCAACTTTGGTTGAAATCTTCATTTTTGCATCACAGATAAGCCTAAAATGCACAAAAAGCGCTGGAAACGATGAGAGAAGCCCATTTTTGCAACTTTGGTTAATGTTTGGAGGTTTCATTGACTAATGCTGAAAATCAGTGCTGTTTGACTGCCATAATAAAATAGGGTCACTCATCAACGTATTTTCTCAAAAGGTCTGCAGTCTTATTGCTTGATAATTACCATGCTTACAGTGGATGTTTATAATGAAAAAGGGTAATTTGAAATCTTGGTTTCAACTCTAAAGGAATTCTTTAAACAAATGATTTTAAGTTTTAGAATCCCCAATGAAAAAGTTGCAACTGAACGGTTTTTTCAGTCTAAATGGGACAAGGTGCAGAAAAGCGCTGGAAACGGTGAGATAAGCCTATTTTAGCGCCTTTGGTTGAAAACTTCATTTTTTCATCACAGATAAGCCTAAGGTGCACAAAAGCGCTGGAAACGGTGAGATAAGCCTGTTTTAGCAACTTTGGTTGAAATCTTCATTTTTTCATCACAGATAAGCCTAAGATGCACAAAAAGCGCTGGAAACAGAGAGATAAGCATATTTTTGCAACTTTGGTTAATGTTTGGAGGTTTCATGGACTAAAGCTGAAAATCAGTGCTGTTTGACTGCCATAATAAAATAGGGTCACTCATCAACGTATTTTCTCAAAAGGTCTGCAGTCATGTTACTTGATACTTACCATGCTTACAGTGGATGTTTATAATTAAAAAGGGTAATTTGAAATCTTGGTTTCAACTCTAAAGGAATTCTTTAAACAAATGATTTTAAAGTTTTGGAATCCCCAATGAAAAAGTTGCAACTGAACGGTTGTTTCAGTCTAAATGGCAGAAGGTGCACAAAAACGCTGGAAAAGGGTGAGATAAGCCTGTTTTAGCACCTTTGGTTGAAATCTTCATTTTTTCATCACAGATAAGCCTAAGGTGCACAAAAGCCCTGGAAACGGTGAGATAAGCCTGTTTTAGCAACTTTCGTTGAAATCTTCATTTTTTCATCACAGATCAGCCTAAGGTGCACAAAAGCGCTGGAAACGGTGAGATAAGCCTGTTTTAGCAACTTTGGTTGAAATCTTCATTTTTTCATCACAGATAAGACTAAGATGCACAAAAAGCACTGGAAACGGTGAGATAAGCCTATTTTTGCAACTTTGGGTAATGTTTGGATGGACTAAAACTGAAAATCAGTGCTGTTTGACTGCCATAATGAAATAGGGTCACTCATCAATGTATTTTCTCAAAAGGTCTGCAGTCATATTGCTTGATACTCACCATGCTTACAGTGGATGTTTATAATGAAAAAGGGTAATTTGAAATCTTGGTTTCAACTCTAAAGGAATTCTTTAAACAAATGATTTTAAGTTTTGGAATCCCCAATGAAAAAGTTGCAACTGAACAGTTTTTTCAGTCTAAATGGCACAAGGTGCAGAAAAGCGCTGGAAACGGTGAGAGATGCCTATTTTAGCAACTTTGGTTGAAATCTTCATTTTTTCATCACAGATCAGCCTAAGGTGCAGAAAAGCGCTGGAAACGGTGAGATAAGCCTGTTTTAGCAACTTTGGTTGAAATCTTCATTTTTTCATCACAGTTAAGCCTAAGATGCACAAAAAGCGCCGGAAACGGTGAGATAAGCATATTTTTGCAACTTTGGTTAATGTTTGGAGGTTTCATGGACTAAAGCTGAAAATCAGTGCTGTTTGACTGCCATAATAAAATAGGGTCACTCATCAACTTATTTTCTCAAAAGGTCTGCAGTCATATTGCTTTATACTCACCATGCTTACAGTGGATGTTTATAATGAAAAAGGGTAATTTCAAATCTTGGTTTCAACTCTAAAGGAATTCTTTAAACAAATGATTTTAAGTTTTGGAATCCCCAATGAAAAAGTTGCAACTGAACGTTTTTTTCAGTCTAAATGGCACAAGGTGCAAAAAAGCGCTGGAAACGGTGAGAGAAGCCTATTTTAGCAACTTTGGTTGAAATCGTAATTTTTTCATCAGAGATAAGCCTAAGGTGCACAAAAGCGCTGGAAACGGTGAGATAAGCCTGTTTTAGCACCTTTGGTTGATGTTTGGAGGTTTCATGGACTAAAGCTGAAAATCAGTGCTGTTTGACTGCCATAATGAAATAGGGTCACTCATCAACGTATTTTCTCAAAAGGTCTGCAGTCATATTGCTTGATACTCACCATGCTTACAGTGGATGTTTATAATGAAAAAGGGTAATTTGAAATCTTGGTTTCAACTCTAAAGGAATTCTTTAAACAAATGATTTTAAGTTTTGGAATCCCCAATGAAAAAGTTGCAACTGAACAGTTTTTTCAGTCTAAATGGCACAAGGTGCAGAAAAGCGCTGGAAACGGTGAGAGAAGCCTATTTTAGCAACTTTGGTTGAAATCTTCATTTTTTCATCACAGATCAGCCTAAGGTGCAGAAAAGCGCTGGAAACGGTGAAAGAAGCCTAATTTAGCAACTTTGGTTGAAATCTTCATTTTTTCATCCCAGATCAGCCTAAGGTGCACAAAAGCGCTGGAAACGGTGAGATAAGCCTGTTTTAGCACCTTTGGTTGATGTTTGGAGGTTTCATGGACTAAAGCTGAAAATCAGTGCTGTTTGACTGCCATAATGAAATAGGGTCACTCATCAACGTATTTTCTCAAAAGGTCTGCAGTCATATTGCTTGATACTCACCATGCTTACAGTGGATGTTTATTATGAAAAAGGGTAATTTGAAATCTTGGTTTCAACTCTAAAGGAATTCTTTAAACAAATGATTTTAAGTTTTGGAATCCCCAATGAAAAAGTTGCAACTGAACAGTTTTTTCAGTCTAAATGGCACAAGGTGCAGAAAAGCGCTGGAAACGGTGAGAGAAGCCTATTTTAGCAACTTTGGTTGAAATCTTCATTTTTTCATCCCAGATCAGCCTAAGGTGCAGAAAAGCGCTGGAAACGGTGAGAGAAGCCTATTTTAGCAACTTTGGTTGAAATCTTCATTTTTTTCATCACAGATCAGCCTAAGGTGCAGAAAAGCGCTGGAAACGGTGAGAGAAGCCTATTTTAGCAACTTTGGTTGAAATCTTCATTTTTTCATCACAGATCAGCCTAAGGTGCAGAAAAGCGCTGGAAACGGTGAGAGAAGCCTATTTTAGCAACTTTGGTTGAAATCTTCATTTTTTCATCCCAGATCAGCCTAAGGTGCACAAAAGCGCTGGAAACGGTGAGATAAGCCTGTTTTAGCACCTTTGGTTGATGTTTGGAGGTTTCATGGACTAAAGCTGAAAATCAGTGCTGTTTGACTGCCATAATGAAATAGGGTCACTCATCCACGTATTTTTTCAAAAGGTCTGCAGTCATATTGCTTGATACTCACCATGCTTACAGTGGATGTTTATAATGAAAAAGGGTAATTTGAAATCTTGGTTTCAACTCTAAAGGAATTCTTTAAACAAATGATTTTAAGTTTTGGAATCCCCAATGAAAAAGTTGCAACTGAACAGTTTTTTCAGTCTAAATGGCACAAGGTGCAGAAAAGCGCTGGAAACGGTGAGAGAAGCCTATTTTAGCAACTTTGGTTGAAATCTTCATTTTTTCATCCCAGATCAGCCTAAGGTGCAGAAAAGCGCTGGAAACGGTGAGAGAAGCCTATTTTAGCAACTTTGGTTGAAATCTTCATTTTTTCATCACAGATCAGCCTAAGGTGCAGAAAAGCGCTGGAAACGGTGAGAGAAGCCTATTTTAACAACTTTGGTTGAAATCTTCATTTTTTCATCACAGATCAGCCTAAGGTGCAGAAAAGCGCTGAAAACGGTGAGAGAAGCCTATTTTAGCAACTTTGGTTGAAATCTTCATTTTTTCATCACAGATCAGCCTAAGGTGCAGAAAAGCGCTGGAAACGGTGAGAGAAGCCTATTTTAGCAACTTTGGTTGAAATCTTCATTTTTTCATCCAGAGTCTTACAACTTTCAGGGGAATATAGACCCCAATGTGTGTGGTGCATTTGTTTGTTTTTCTCGGCCATGATCCAGGCACTCTGCCTGACTACTTTTACCCGAAAGTAAGGCTTCATCCTCGGGTAGAATCAGTTTCAGCCTGGAGGCTCCACTGACATGTTCCCATGGAAGTATTATGGACTTCAGGGGCATATATTATGAATAATGTGACACGCATTTTATTAATTTTCATGCTTTTTCACAGTTTTCATGCATTTTAACTCTTTTTTCCCCCTTCTTCTTTTTGCTCCCCTGGTACTCCATTTCACACTGTGTCATATTTTCGCAAGGACAGCCTCGCACCCCTGATACTCCATTCGCAAGGACAACACAACACAACACAGTTTGACCCACTCAGGTGACCCATGACATCATATTATACACAGTTGCACAGGCATTTTATCCATTTTCATGATTTTTAGTCGTTTTCATGCATTTTTACTCTTTTTATCAAATGAGTGTATTTGAATGAAATTCAAGGCGGTTTGACCCGCTCACATGACCCAGGGCACCGTATGAGACCCATTGGCACAAGCATTTTTTTTTCATTTTCATGCTTTTTCACCGTTTTCATGCATTTTCACCTCTTTTTTCATCAAAGGCGTGTCTTTGGATGGAATTAGAGGCACGCACGCACACACATGTTCACCTCTTTTTTCATCAAAGGAGTGTATTTGGATGGCATTTTACTCCTTTTCATGCTTTTTCATCTTTTTGATCCAGGCACTCTGCCTGACTACTTTTACCCGAAAGTAAGGCTTCATCCTCGGGTAGAATCAGTCTCAGCCTGGAGGCTCCACTGACATGTTCCCATGGAAGTATTATGGGCTTCAGGGGCATATATTATGAATAATGTGACCCGCATTTTATTCATTTTCATGCTTTTTCACAGTTTTCATGCATTTTAACTCTTTTTTCCCCCTTCTTCTTTTTGCTCCCCTGGTACTCCATTGCAAACTCTGTCATATTTTCGCAAGGACAGCCTCGCACCCCTGGTACTCAATTCGCAAGGACAACACAACACAGTTTGACCCACTCAGGTGACCCATGACATCATATTACACACAGTGGCACAGGCATTTTATCCATTTTCATGATTTTTAGTCGTTTTCATGCATTTTTACTCTTTTTATCAAATGAGTGTATTTGAATGAAATTCAAGGCGGTTTGACCCGCTCACATGACCCAGGGCACCGTATGAGACCCAGTGGCACAAGCATTTTTTTTTCATTTTCATGCTTTTTCACCGTTTTCATGCATTTTCACCTCTTTTTTCATCAAAGGCGTGTCTTTGGATGGAATTAGAGGCACGCACGCACACACATGTTCACCTCTTTTTTCATCAAAGGAGTGTCTCTGGATGGAATTATAGGCACGCACGCACACACATCTTCACCTCTTTTTTCATCAAAGGAGTGTATTTGGATGGCATTTTACTCCTTTTCATGCTTTTTCATCTTTTTGATTCAGGCACTCTGCCTGACTACTTTTTCCCGAAAATAAGGCTTCGTCCTCGGGTAGAATCAGCCAGTGTCTGGTTTGAGGCTGAGGTGGCATTTTTTCATCCAGAGTCTTACAACTTTCAGGGGAATATAGACCCCAATGTGTGTGGTGCATGTGTTTGTTTTTCTCGGCCATGATCCAGAAACTCTGCCTGACTACTTTTACCCGAAAGTAAGGCTTCATCCTCGGGTAGAATCAGTCTCAGCCTGGAGGCTCCACTGACATGTTCCCATGGAAGTATTATGGGCTTCAGGGGCATATATTATGAATAATGTGACCCGCATTTTATTCATTTTCATGCTTTTTCACAGTTTTCATGCATTTTAACTCTTTTTTCCCCCTTCTTCTTTTTGCTCCCCTGGTACTCCATTTCACACTGTGTCATATTTTCGCAAGGACAGCCTCGCACCCCTGGTACTCCATTCGCAAGGACAACACAACACAACACAGTTTGACCCACTCAGGTGACCCATGACATCATATTATACACAGTGGCACAGGCATTTTATCCATTTTCATGATTTTTAGTCGTTTTCATGCATTTTTACTCTTTTTATCAAATGAGTGTATTTGAATGAAATTCAAGGCGGTTTGACCCGCTCACATGACCCAGGGCACCGTATGAGACCCAGTGGCACAAGCATTTTTTTTTCATTTTCATGCTTTTTCACCGTTTTCATGCATTTTCACCTCTTTTTTCATCAAAGGCGTGTCTTTGGATGGAATTAGAGGCACGCACGCACACACATGTTCACCTCTTTTTTCATCAAAGGAGTGTCTCTGGATGGAATTGTAGGCACGCACACACACACATCTTCACCTCTTTTTTCATCAAAGGAGTGTATTTGGATGGCATTTTACTCCTTTTCATGCTTTTTCATCTTTTTGATTCAGGCACTCTGCCTGACTACTTTTACCCGAAAATAAGGCTTCGTCCTCGGGTATTACAGCCAGTGTCTGGTTTGAGGCTGAGGTGGCATTTTTTCATCCAGAGTCTTACAACTTTCAGGGGAATATAGACCCCAATGTGTGTGGTGCATGTGTTTGTTTTTCTCGGCCATGATCCAGGCACTCTGCCTGACTACTTTTACCCGAAAGTAAGGCTTCATCCTCGGGTAGAATCAGTCTCAGCCTGGAGGCTCCACTGACATGTTCCCATGGAAGTATTATGGGCTTCAGGGGCATATATTATGAATAATGTGACCCGCATTTTATTCATTTTCATGCTTTTTCACAGTTTTCATGCATTTTAACTCTTTTTTCCCCCTTCTTCTTTTTGCTCCCCTGGTACTCCATTGCAAACTCTGTCATATTTTCGCAAGGACAGCCTCGCACCCCTGGTACTCAATTCGCAAGGACAACACAACACAGTTTGACCCACTCAGGTGACCCATGACATCATATTACACACAGTGGCACAGGCATTTTATCCATTTTCATGATTTTTAGTCGTTTTCATGCATTTTTACTCTTTTTATCAAATGAGTGTATTTGAATGAAATTCAAGGCGGTTTGACCCGCTCACATGACCCAGGGCACCGTATGAGACCCAGTGGCACAAGCATTTTTTTTTCATTTTCATGCTTTTTCACCGTTTTCATGCATTTTCACCTCTTTTTTCATCAAAGGCGTGTCTTTGGATGGAATTAGAGGCACGCACGCACACACATGTTCACCTCTTTTTTCATCAAAGGAGTGTCTCTGGATGGAATTATAGGCACGCACGCACACACATCTTCACCTCTTTTTTCATCAAAGGAGTGTATTTGGATGGCATTTTACTCCTTTTCATGCTTTTTCATCTTTTTGATTCAGGCACTCTGCCTGACTACTTTTTCCCGAAAATAAGGCTTCGTCCTCGGGTAGAATCAGCCAGTGTCTGGTTTGAGGCTGAGGTGGCATTTTTTCATCCAGAGTCTTACAACTTTCAGGGGAATATAGACCCCAATGTGTGTGGTGCATGTGTTTGTTTTTCTCGGCCATGATCCAGAAACTCTGCCTGACTACTTTTACCCGAAAGTAAGGCTTCATCCTCGGGTAGAATCAGTCTCAGCCTGGAGGCTCCACTGACATGTTCCCATGGAAGTATTATGGGCTTCAGGGGCATATATTATGAATAATGTGACCCGCATTTTATTCATTTTCATGCTTTTTCACAGTTTTCATGCATTTTAACTCTTTTTTCCCCCTTCTTCTTTTTGCTCCCCTGGTACTCCATTTCACACTGTGTCATATTTTCGCAAGGACAGCTTCGCACCCCTGGTACTCCATTCGCAAGGACAACACAACACAACACAGTTTGACCCACTCAGGTGACCCATGACATCATATTATACACAGTGGCACAGGCATTTTATCCATTTTCATGATTTTTAGTCGTTTTCATGCATTTTTACTCTTTTTATCAAATGAGTGTATTTGAATGAAATTCAAGGCGGTTTGACCCGCTCACATGACCCAGGGCACCGTATGAGACCCAGTGGCACAAGCATTTTTTTTTCATTTTCATGCTTTTTCACCGTTTTCATGCATTTTCACCTCTTTTTTCATCAAAGGCGTGTCTTTGGATGGAATTAGAGGCACGCACGCACACACATGTTCACCTCTTTTTTCATCAAAGGAGTGTCTCTGGATGGAATTAGAGGCACGCATGCACACACATGTTCACCTCTTTTTTCATCAAAGGAGTGTATTTGGATGGCATTTTACTCCTTTTCATGCTTTTTCATCTTTTTGATTCAGGCACTCTGCCTGACTACTTTTACCCGAAAATAAGGCTTCGTCCTCGGGTAGAATCAGCCAGTGTCTGGTTTGAGGCTGAGGTGGCATTTTTTCATCCAGAGTCTTAAAACTTTCAGGGGAATATAGACCCCAATGTGTGTGGTGCATGTGTTTGTTTTTCTCTGCCATGATCCAGGCACTCTGCCTGACTACTTTTACCCGAAAGTAAGGCTTCATCCTCGGGTAGAATCAGTCTCAGCCTGGAGGCTCCACTGACATGTTCCCATGGAAGTATTATGGGCTTCAGGGGCATATATTATGAATAATGTGACCCGCATTTTATTCATTTTCATGCTTTTTCACAGTTTTCATGCATTTTACCTCTTTTTTCCCCCTTCTTCTTTTTGCTCCCCTGGTACTCCATTTCACACTCTGTCATATTTTCGCAAGGACAGCCTCGCACCCCTGCCTGGTACTCCATTCGCAAGGACAACACAACACAACACAGTTTGACCCACTCAGGTGACCCATGACATCATATTATACACAGTGGCACAGGCATTTTATCCATTTTCATGATTTTTAGTCGTTTTTGTGCATTTTTACTCTTTTTATCAAATGAGTGTATTTGAATGAAATTCAAGGCGGTTTGACCCGCTCACATGACCCAGGGCACCGTATGAGACCCAGTGGCACAAGCATTTTTTTTTCATTTTCATGCTTTTTCACCGTTTTCATGCATTTTCACCTCTTTTTTCATCAAAGGCGTGTCTTTGGATGGAATTAGAGGCACGCACGCACACACATGTTCACCTCTTTTTTCATCAAAGGAGTGTCTCTGGATGGAATTAGAGGCACGCACGCACACACATGTTCACCTCTTTTTTCATCAAAGGAGTGTATTTGGATGGCATTTTACTTCTTTTCATGCTTTTTCATCTTTTTGATTCAGGCACTCTGCCTGACTACTTTTACCCGAAAATAAGGCTTCGTCCTCGGGTAGAATCAGCCAGTGTCTGGTTTGAGGCTGAGGTGGCATTTTTTCATCCAGAGTCTTACAACTTTCAGGGGAATATAGACCCCAATGTGTGTGGTGCATGTGTTTGTTTTTCTCGGCCATGATCCAGGCACTCTGCCTGACTACTTTTACCCGAAAGTAAGGCTTCATCCTCGGGTAGAATCAGTCTCAGCCTGGAGGCTCCACTGACATGTTCCCATGGAAGTATTATGGGCTTCAGGGGCATATATTATGAATAATGTGACCCGCATTTTATTCATTTTCATGCTTTTTCACAGTTTTCATGCATTTTACCTCTTTTTTCCCCCTTCTTCTTTTTGCTCCCCTGGTACTCCATTTCACACTGTGTCATATTTTCGCAAGGACAGCCTCGCACCCCTGGTAATCCATTCGCAAAGGACAACACAACTCAACACAGTTTGACCCACTCAGGTGACCCATGACATCATATTATACACAGTGGCACAGGCATTTTATCCATTTTCATGATTTTTAGTCGTTTTCATTGATTTTTACTCTTTTTATCAAATGAGTGTATTTGAATGAAATTCAAGGCGGTTTGACCTGCTCACATGACCCAGGGCACCGTATGAGACCCAGTGGCACAAGCATTTTTTTTTCATTTTCATGCTTTTTCACCGTTTTCATGCATTTTCACCTCTTTTTTCATCAAAGGCGTGTCTTTGGATGGAATTAGAGGCACGCACGCACACACATGTTCACCTCTTTTTTCATCAAAGGAGTGTATTTGGATGGCATTTTACTCCTTTTCATGCTTTTTCATCTTTTTGATTCAGGCACTCTGCCTGACTACTTTTACCCAAAAATAAGGCTTCGTCCTCGTGTAGAATCAGCCAGTGTCTGGTTTGAGGCTGAGGTGGCATTTTTTCATCCAGAGTCTTACAACTTTCAGGGGAATATAGACCCCAATGTGTGTGGTGCATGTGTTTGTTTTTCTCGGCCATGATCCAGGCACTCTGCCTGACTACTTTTACCCGAAAGTAAGGCTTCATCCTCGGGTAGAATCAGTCTCAGCCTGGAGGCTCCACTGACATGTTCCCATGGAAGTATTATGGGCTTCAGGGGCATATATTATGAATAATGTGACCCGCATTTTATTCATTTTCATGCTTTTTCACAGTTTTCATGCATTTTACCTCTTTTTTCCCCCTTCTTCTTTTTGCTCCCCTGGTACTCCATTTCACACTCTGTCATATTTTCGCAAGGACAGCCTCGCACCCCTGCCTGGTACTCCATTCGCAAGGACAACACAACACAACACAGTTTGACCCACTCAGGTGACCCATGACATCATATTATACACAGTGGCACAGGCATTTTATCCATTTTCATGATTTTTAGTCGTTTTCATGCATTTTTACTCTTTTTATCAAATGAGTGTATTTGAATGAAATTCAAGGCGGTTTGACCCGATCACATGACCCATGGCACCGTATGAGACCCAGTGGCACAAGCATTTTTTTTTCATTTTCATGCTTTTTCACCGTTTTCATGCATTTTCACCTCTTTTTTCATCAAAGGCGTGTCTTTGGATGGAATTAGAGGCACGCACGCACACACATGTTCACCTCTTTTTTCATCAAAGGAGTGTCTCTGGATGCAATTAGAGGCACGCACTCACACACATGTTCACCTCTTTTTTCATCAAAGGAGTGTATTTGAATGGCATTTTACTCCTTTTCATGCTTTTTCATCTTTTTGATTCAAAAAGATGAAAAAGCGTCTCTGATCGTGGTGCTGGTGGCGGACCTGTGTCGCGTTGGCATTGGGCACGGGCGGTGGACCAGGACCGCAGTGGTGGCTTGTGATGGGTCCTCCTGGTGGGGCGGCGGTGGACGGTGACTGAGGACTGAACTGGCGTCTGGTCTGGATGGTGGATCGTGGTCTAGATGGTTGCTGAGCATGGACTGTGCTTCATCAATGCTGCTAGAGACTTTGATTATTGATGATGTTCTCCTGCACGTGGCATCTATTGCACTTCTGTCCGTCCTGGGAGAGGGATCCCTCACATGTGGCTCTCTCTGAGGTTTCTACATATTTTTACCCTGTTAAAAGGGTTTTTTGTAGTTTTTCCTTACTCTTGCTGAGGGTTAAGGACAGAGGATGTCACACCCTGTTAAAGCCTATGAGATGAATTGTAATTTGTGAATATGGGCTATACAAATAAAATTTGATTGATTGATTGATTGATTGAGTGTATTTGAATGAAATTCAAGGCGGTTTGACCCGCTCACATGACCCAGGGCACCGTATGAGACCCAGTGGCACAAGCATTTTTTTTTCATTTTCATGCTTTTTCACCGTTTTCATGCATTTTCACCTCTTTTTTCATCAAAGGCGTGTCTTTGGATGGAATTAGAGGCACGCACGCACACACATGTTCACCTCTTTTTTCATCAAAGGAGTGTCTCTGGATGGAATTAGAGGCACGCACGCACACACATGTTCACCTCTTTTTTCATCAAAGGAGTGTATTTGGATGGCATTTTACTCCTTTTCATGCTTTTTCATCTTTTTGATTCAGGCACTCTGCCTGACTACTTTTACCCGAAAATAAGGCTTCGTCGTCGTGTAGAATCAGCCAGTGTCTGGTTTTAGGCTGAGGTGGCATTTTTTCATCCAGAGTCTTAAACTTTCAGGGGAATATAGACCCAATGTGTGTGGTGCATGTGTTTGTTTTTCTCGGCCATGATCCAGGCACTCTGCCTGACTACTTTTACCCGAAAGTAAGGCTTCATCCTCGGGTAGAATCAGTCTCAGCCTGGAGGCTCCACTGACATGTTCCCTTGGAAGTATTATGGGCTTCAGGGGCATATATTATGAATAATGTGACCCGCATTTTATTCATTTTCATGCTTTTTCACAGTTTTCATGCATTTTACCTCTTTTTTCCCCCTTCTTCTTTTTGCTCCCCTGGTACTCCATTTCACACTCTGTCATATTTTCGCAAGGACAGCCTCGCACCCCTGCCTGGTACTCCATTCGCAAGGACAACACAACACAACACAGTTTGACCCACTCAGGTGACCCATGACATCATATTATACACAGTGGCACAGGCATTTTATCCATTTTCATGATTTTTAGTCGTTTTTGTGCATTTTTACTCTTTTTATCAAATGAGTGTATTTGAATGAAATTCAAGGCGGTTTGACCCGCTCACATGACCCAGGGCACCGTATGAGACCCAGTGGCACAAGCATTTTTTTTTCATTTTCATGCTTTTTCACGGTTTTCATGCATTTTCACCTCTTTTTTCATCAAAGGCGTGTCTTTGGATGGAATTAGAGGCACGCACGCACACACATGTTCACCTCTTTTTTCATCAAAGGAGTGTCTCTGGATGGAATTAGAGGCACGCACGCACACACATGTTCACCTCTTTTTTCATCAAAGGAGTGTATTTGGATGGCATTTTACTCCTTTTCATGCTTTTTCATCTTTTTGATTCAGGCACTCTGCCTGACTACTTTTACCCGAAAATAAGGCTTCGTCCTCGGGTAGAATCAGCCAGTGTCTGGTTTGAGGCTGAGGTGGCATTTTTTCATCCAGAGTCTTACAACTTTCAGGGGAATATAGACCCCAATGTGTGTGGTGCATGTGTTTGTTTTTCTCGGCCATGATCCAGGCACTCTGCCTGACTACTTTTACCCGAAAGTAAGGCTTCATCCTCGGGTAGAATCAGTCTCAGCCTGGAGGCTCCACTGACATGTTCCCATGGAAGTATTATGGGCTTCAGGGGCATATATTATGAATAATGTGACCCGCATTTTATTCATTTTCATGCTTTTTCACAGTTTTCATGCATTTTACCTCTTTTTTCCCCCTTCTTCTTTTTGCTCCCCTGGTACTCCATTTCACACTGTGTCATATTTTCGCAAGGACAGCCTCGCACCCCTGGTACTCCATTCGCAAAGGACAACACAACTCAACACAGTTTGACCCACTCAGGTGACCCATGACATCATATTATACACAGTGGCACAGGCATTTTATCCATTTTCATGATTTTTAGTCGTTTTCATTGATTTTTACTCTTTTTATCAAATGAGTGTATTTGAATGAAATTCAAGGCGGTTTGACCTGCTCACATGACCCAGGGCACCGTATGAGACCCAGTGGCACAAGCATTTTTTTTTCATTTTCATGCTTTTTCACCGTTTTCATGCATTTTCAAATCTTTTTTCATCAAAGGCGTGTCTCTGGATGGAATTAGAGGCACGCACGCACACACATGTTCACCTCTTTTTTCATCAAAGGAGTGTATTTGGATGGCATTTTACTCCTTTTCATGCTTTTTCATCTTTTTGATTCAGGCACTCTGCCTGACTACTTTTACCCGAAAATAAGGCTTCGTCCTCGAGTAGAATCAGCCAGTGTCTGGTTTGAGGCTGAGGTGGCATTTTTTCATCCAGAGTCTTACAACTTTCAGGGGAATATAGACCCCAATGTGTGTGGTGCATGTGTTTGTTTTTCTCGGCCATGATCCAGGCACTCTGCCTGACTACTTTTACCCGAAAGTAAGGCTTCATCCTCGGGTAGAATCAGTCTCAGCCTGGAGGCTCCACTGACATGTTCCCATGGAAGTATTATGGGCTTCAGGGGCATATATTATGAATAATGTGACCCGCATTTTATTCATTTTCATGCTTTTTCACAGTTTTCATGCATTTTAACTCTTTTTTAACCCTTCTTCTTTTTGCTCCCCTGGTACTCCATTTCACACTGTGTCATATTTTCGCAAGGACAGCCTCGCACCCCTGGTACTCCATTCGCAAAGGACAACACAACTCAACACAGTTTGACCCACTCAGGTGACCCATGACATCATATTATACACAGTGGCACAGGCATTTTATCCATTTTCATGATTTTTAGTCGTTTTCATTGATTTTTACTCTTTTTATCAAATGAGTGTATTTGAATGAAATTCAAGGCGGTTTGACCTGCTCACATGACCCAGGGCACCGTATGAGACCCAGTGGCACAAGCATTTTTTTTTCATTTTCATGCTTTTTCACCGTTTTCATGCATTTTCACCTCTTTTTTCATCAAAGGCGTGTCTTTGGATGGAATTAGAGGCACGCACGCACACACATGTTCACCTCTTTTTTCATCAAAGGAGTGTATTTGGATGGCATTTTACTCCTTTTCATGCTTTTTCATCTTTTTGATTCAGGCACTCTGCCTGACTACTTTTACCCGAAAATAAGGCTTCGTCCTCGGGTAGAATCAGCCAGTGTCTGGTTTGAGGCTGAGGTGGCATTTTTTCATCCAGAGTCTTACAACTTTCAGGGGAATATAGACCCCAATGTGTGTGGTGCATGTGTTTGTTTTTCTCGGCCATGATCCAGGCACTCTGCCTGACTACTTTTACCCGAAAGTAAGGCTTCATCCTCGGGTAGAATCAGTCTCAGCCTGGAGGCTCCACTGACATGTTCCCATGGAAGTATTATGGGCTTCAGGGGCATATATTATGAATAATGTGACCCGCATTTTATTCATTTTCATGCTTGTTCACAGTTTTCATGCATTTTAACTCTTTTTTAACCCTTCTTCTTTTTGCTCCCCTGGTACTCCATTTCACACTGTGTCATAGTTTCGCAAGGACAGCCTCGCACCCCTGGTACTCCATTCGCAAAGGACAACACAACTCAACACAGTTTGACCCACTCAGGTGACCCATGACATCATATTATCAACAGTGGCACAGGCATTTTATCCATTTTCATGATTTTTAGTCGTTTTCATTGATTTTTACTCTTTTTATCAAATGAGTGTATTTGAATGAAATTCAAGGCGGTTTGACCTGCTCACATGACCCAGGGCACCGTATGAGACCCAGTGGCACAAGCATTTTTTTTTCATTTTCATGCTTTTTCACCGTTTTCATGCATTTTCACCTCTTTTTTCATCAAAGGCGTGTCTTT
Organism: Platichthys flesus; assembly: GCF_949316205.1. Lineage (NCBI taxonomy): Eukaryota > Metazoa > Chordata > Actinopteri > Pleuronectiformes > Pleuronectidae > Platichthys > Platichthys flesus. Next base: position 27,271,833 of record NC_084953.1, read on the forward strand.
GGATGGAATTAGAGGCACGCACGCACACACATGTTCACCTCTTTTTTCATCAAAGGAGTGTATTTGGATGGCATTTTACTCCTTTTCATGCTTTTTCATCTTTTTGATTCAGGCACTCTGCCTGACTACTTTTACCAGAAAATAAGGCTTCGTCCTCGGGTAGAATCAGCCAGTGTCTGGTTTGAGGCTGAGGTGGCATTTTTTCATCCAGAGTCTTACAACTTTCAGGGGAATATAGACCCCAATGTGTGTGGTGCATGTGTTTGTTTTTCTCGGCCATGATCCAGGCACTCTGCCTGACTACTTTTACCCGAAAGTAAGGCTTCATCCTCGGGTAGAATCAGTCTCAGCCTGGAGGCTCCACTGACATGTTCCCATGGAAGTATTATGGGCTTCAGGGGCATATATTATGAATAATGTGACCCGCATTTTATTCATTTTCATGCTTTTTCACAGTTTTCATGCATTTTAACTCTTTTTTAACCCTTCTTCTTTTTGCTCCCCTGGTACTGCATTTCACACTGTGTCATATTTTCGCAAGGACAGCCTCGCACCCCTGGTACTCCATTCGCAAGGACAACACAACACAACACAGTTTGACCCACTCAGGTGACCCATGACATCATATTATACACAGTGGCACAGGCATTTTATCCATTTTCGTGATTTTTAGTCGTTTTCATGCATTTTTACTCTTTTTATCAAATGAGTGTATTTGAATGAAATTCAAGGCGGTTTGACCCGCTCACATGACCCAGGGCACCGTATGAGACCCATTGGCACAAGCATTTTTTTTTCATTTTCATGCTTTTTCACCGTTTTCATGCATTTTCACCTCTTTTTTCATCAAAGGCGTGTCTTTGGATGGAATTAGAGGCACGCACGCACACACATGTTCACCTCTTTTTTCATCAAAGGAGTGTCTCTGGATGGAATTAGAGGCACGCACGCACACACATGTTCACCTCTTTTTTCATCAAAGGAGTGTATTTGGATGGCATTTTACTCCTTTTCATGTTTTTCATCTTTTTGATTCAGGCACTCTGCCTGACTACTTTTACCCGAAAATAAGGCTTCGTCGTCGGGTAGAATCAGCCAGTGTCTGGTTTGAGGCTGAGGTGGCATTTTTTCATCCAGAGTCTGACAACTTTCAGGGGAATGTAGACCCCAATGTGTGTGGTGCATGTGTTTGTTTTTCTCGGCCATGATCCAGGCACTCTGCCTGACTACTTTTACCCGAAAGTAAGGCTTCATCCTCGGGTAGAATCAGTCTCAGCCTGGAGGCTCCACTGACATGTTCCCATGGAAGTATTATGGGCTTCAGGGGCATATATTATGAATAATGTGACCCGCATTTTATTCATTTTCATGCTTTTTCACAGTTTTCATGCATTTTAACTCTTTTTTCCCCCTTCTTCTTTTTGCTCCCCTGGTACTCCATTTCACACTCTGTCATATTTTCGCAAGGACAGCCTCGCAAACCCTGCCTGGTACTCCATTCGCAAGGACAACACAACACAACACAGTTTGACCCACTCAGGTGACCCATGACATCATATTATACACAGTGGCACAGGCATTTTATCCATTTTCATGATTTTTAGTCGTTTTCATGCATTTTTACTCTTTTTATCAAATGAGTGTATTTGAATGAAATTCAAGGCGGTTTGACCCGATCACATGACCCATGGCACCGTATGAGACCCAGTGGCACAAGCATTTTTTTTTCATTTTCATGCTTTTTCACCGTTTTCATGCATTTTCACCTCTTTTTTCATCAAAGGCGTGTCTTTGGATGGAATTAGAGGCACGCACGCACACACATGTTCACCTCTTTTTTCATCAAAGGAGTGTCTCTGGATGGAATTAGAGGCACGCACTCACACACATGTTCACCTTTTTTTTCATCAAAGGAGTGTATTTGAATGGCATTTTACTCCTTTTCATGCTTTTTCATCTTTTTGATTCAAAAAGATGAAAAAGCGTCTCTGATCGTGGTGCTGGTGGCGGACCCTGTGTCGCGTTGGCATTGGGCACGGGCGGTGGACCAGGACCGCAGTGGTGGCTTGTGATGGGTCCTCCTGGTGGGCGGCGGTGGACGGTGACTGAGGACTGAAGTGGCGTCTGGTCTGGATGGTGGATCGTGGTCTAGATGGTTGCTGAGCATGGACTGTGCTTCATCAATGCTGCTAGAGACTTTGATTATTGATGATGTTCTCCTGCACGTGGCATCTATTGCACTTCTGTCCGTCCTGGGAGAGGGATCCCTCACATGTGGCTCTCTCTGAGGTTTCTACATATTTTTACCCTGTTAAAAGGGTTTTTTGTAGTTTTTCCTTACTCTTGCTGAGGGTTAAGGACAGAGGATGTCACACCCTGTTAAAGCCCTATGAGATGAATTGTAATTTGTGAATATGGGCTATACAAATAAAATTTGATTGATTGATTGATTGATTGAGTGTATTTGAATGAAATTCAAGGCGGTTTAACCCGCTCACATGACCCAGGGCACCGTATGAGACCCAGTGGCACAAGCATTTTTTTTTCATTTTCATGCTTTTTCACCGTTTTCATGCATTTTCACCTCTTTTTTCATCAAAGGCGTGTCTTTGGATGGAATTAGAGGCACGCACGCACACACATGTTCACCTCTTTTTTCATCAAAGGAGTGTCTCTGGATGGAATTAGAGGCACGCACGCACACACATGTTCACCTCTTTTTTCATCAAAGGAGTGTATTTGGATGGCATTTTACTCCTTTTCATGCTTTTTCATCTTTTTGATTCAGGCACTCTGCCTGACTACTTTTACCCGAAAATAAGGCTTCGTCCTCGGGTAGAATCAGCCAGTGTCTGGTTTGAGGCTGAGGTGGCATTTTTTCATCCAGAGTCTTACAACTTTCAGGGGAATATAGACCCCAATGTGTGTGGTGCATGTGTTTGTTTTTCTCGGCCATGATCCAGGCACTCTGCCTGACTACTTTTACCCGAAAGTAAGGCTTCATCCTCGGGTAGAATCAGTCTCAGCCTGGAGGCTCCACTGACATGTTCCCATGGAAGTATTATGGGCTTCAGGGGCATATATTATGAATAATGTGACCCGCATTTTATTCATTTTCATGCTTTTTCACAGTTTTCATGCATTTTAACTCTTTTTTAACCCTTCTTCTTTTTGCTCCCCTGGTACTGCATTTCACACTCTGTCATATTTTCGCAAGGACAGCCTCGCACCCCTGCCTGGTACTCCATTCGCAAGGACAACACAACACAACACAGTTTGACCCACTCAGGTGACCCATGACATCATATTATACACAGTGGCACAGGCATTTTATCCATTTTCATGATTTTTAGTCGTTTTCATGCATTTTTACTCTTTTTATCAAATGAGTGTATTTGAATGAAATTCAAGGCGGTTTGACCCGCTCACATGACCCAGGGCACCGTATGAGACCCAGTGGCACAAGCATTTTTTTTTCATTTTCATGCTTTTTCACCGTTTTCATGCATTTTCACCTCTTTTTTCATCAAAGGCGTGTCTTTGGATGGAATTAGAGGCACGCACGCACACACATGTTCACCTCTTTTTTCATCAAAGGAGTGTCTCTGGATGGAATTAGAGGCACGCACTCACACACATGTTCACCTCTTTTTTCATCAAAGGAGTGTATTTGGATGGCATTTTACTCCTTTTCATGCTTTTTCATCTTTTTGATTCAGGCACTCTGCCTGACTACTTTTACCCGAAAATAAGGCTTCGTCCTCGGGTAGAATCAGCCAGTGTCTGGTTTGAGGCTGAGGTGGCATTTTTTCATCCAGAGTCTTACAACTTTCAGGGGAATATAGACCCCATTGTGTGTGGTGCATGTGTTTGTTTTTCTCGGCCATGATCCAGGCACTCTGCCTGACTACTTTTACCCGAAAGTAAGGCTTCATCCTCGGGTAGAATCAGTCTCAGCCTGGAGGCTCCACTGACATGTTCCCATGGAAGTATTATGGGCTTCAGGGGCATATATTATGAATAATGTGACCCGCATTTTATTCATTTTCATGCTTTTTCACAGTTTTCATGCATTTTACCTCTTTTTTCACCCTTCTTCTTTTTGCTCCCCTGGTACTCCATTTCACACTCTGTCATATTTTCGCAAGGACAGCCTCGCACCCCTGCCTGGTACTCCATTCGCAAGGACAACACAACACAACACAGTTTGACCCACTCAGGTGACCCATGACATCATATTATACACAGTGGCACAGGCATTTTATCCATTTTCATGATTTTTAGTCGTTTTCATGCATTTTTACTCTTTTTATCAAATGAGTGTATTTGAATGAAATTCAAGGCGGTTTGACCCGCTCACATGACCCAGGGCACCGTATGAGACCCAGTGGCACAAGCATTTGTTTTTCATTTTCATGCTTTTTCACCGTTTTCATGCATTTTCACCTCTTTTTTCATCAAAGGCTTGTCTTTGGATGGAATTAGAGGCACGCACGCACACACATGTTCACCTCTTTTTTCATCAAAGGAGTGTCTCTGGATGGAATTAGAGGCACGCACGCACACACATGTTAACCTCTTTTTTCATCAAAGGAGTGTATTTGGATGGCATTTTACTCCTTTTCATGCTTTTTCATCTTTTTGATTCAGGCACTCTGCCTGACTACTTTTACCCGAAAATAAGGCTTCGTCCTCGGGTAGAATCAGCCAGTGTCTGGTTTGAGGCTGAGGTGGCATTTTTTCATCCAGAGTCTTACAACTTTCAGGGGAATATAGACCCCAATGTGTGTGGTGCATGTGTTTGTTTTTCTCGGCCATGATCCAGACACTCTGCCTGACTACTTTTACCCGAAAGTAAGGCTTCATCCTCGGGTAGAATCAGTCTCAGCCTGGAGGCTCCACTGACATGTTCCCATGGAAGTATTATGGGCTTCAGGGGCATATATTATGAATAATGTGACCCTCATTGTATTCATTTTCATGCTTTTTCACAGTTTTCATGCATTTTACCTCTTTTTTCCCCCTTCTTCTTTTTGCTCCCCTGGTACTCCATTTCACACTCTGTCATATTTTCGCAAGGACAGCCTCGCACCCCTGCCTGGTACTCCATTCGCAAGGACAACACAACACAACACAGTTTGACCCACTCAGGTGACCCATGACATCATATTATACACAGTGGCACAGGCATTTTATCCATTTTCATGATTTTTAGTCATTTTCATGCATTTTTACTCTTTTTATCAAATGAGTGTATTTGAATGAAATTCAAGGCGGTTTGACCCGCTCACATGACCCAGGGCACCGTATGAGACCCAGTGGCACAAGCATTTTTTTTTCATTTTCATGCTTTTTCACCGTTTTCATGCATTTTCACCTCTTTTTTCATCAAAGGCGTGTCTTTGGATGGAATTAGAGGCACGCACGCACACACATGTTCACCTCTTTTTTCATCAAAGGAGTGTCTCTGGATGGAATTAGAGGCACGCACGCACACACATGTTCACCTCTTTTTTCATCAAAGGAGTGTATTTGGATGGCATTTTACTCCTTTTCATGCTTTTTCATCTTTTTGATTCAGGCACTCTGCCTGACTACTTTTGCCCGAAAATAAGGCTTCGTCCTCGGGTAGAATCAGCCAGTGTCTGGTTTAGGGCTGAGGTGGCATTTTTTCATCCAGAGTCTTACAACTTTCAGGGGAATATAGACCCCAATGTGTGTGGTGCATGTGTTTGTTTTTCTCGGCCATGATCCAGGCACTCTGCCTGACTACTTTTACCCGAAAGTAAGGCTTCATCCTCGGGTAGAATCAGTCTCAGCCTGGAGGCTCCACTGACATGTTCCCATGGAAGTATTATGGGCTTCAGGGGCATATATTATGAATAATGTGACCCGCATTTTATTCATTTTCATGCTTTTTCACAGTTTTCATGCATTTTAACTCTTTTTTCCCCCTTCTTCTTTTTGCTCCCCTGGTACTCCATTGCAAACTCTGTCATATTTTCGCAAGGACAGCCTCGCACCCCTGGTACTCCATTCGCAAGGACAACACAACACAACACAGTTTGACCCACTCAGGTGACCCATGACATCATATTATACACAGTGGCACAGGCATTTTATCAATTTTCATGATTTTTAGTCGTTTTCATGCATTTTTACTCTTTTTATCAAATGAGTGTATTTGAATGAAATTCAAGGCGGTTTGACCCGCTCACATGACCCAGGGCACCGTATGAGACCCAGTGGCACAAGCATTTTTTTTTCATTTTCATGCTTTTTCACCGTTTTCATGCATTTTCAACCTCTTTTTTCATCAAAGGCGTGTCTTTGGATGGAATTAGAGGCACGCACGCACACACATGTTCACCTCTTTTTTCATCAAAGGAGTGTCTCTGGATGGAATTAGAGGCACGCACGCACACACATGTTCACCTCTTTTTTCATCAAAGGAGTGTATTTGGATGGCATTTTACTCCTTTTCATGCTTTTTCATCTTTTTGATTCAGGCACTCTGCCTGACTACTTTTACCCGAAAATAAGGCTTCGTCCTCGGGTAGAATCAGCCAGTGTCTGGTTTGAGGCTGAGGTGGCATTTTTTCATCCAGAGTCTTACAACTTTCAGGGGAATATAGACCCCAATGTGTGTGGTGCATGTGTTTGTTTTTCTCGGCCATGATCCAGGCACTCTGCCTGACTACTTTTACCCGAAAGTAAGGCTTCATCCTCGGGTAGAATCAGTCTCAGCCTGGAGGCTCCACTGACATGTTCCCATGGAAGTATTATGGGCTTCAGGGGCATATATTATGAATAATGTGACCCGCATTTTATTCATTTTCATGCTTTTTCACAGTTTTCATGCATTTTACCTCTTTTTTCCCCCTTCTTCTTTTTGCTCCCCTGGTACTCCATTTCACACTCTGTCATATTTTCGCAAGGACAGCCTCGCACCCCTGGTACTCCATTCGCAAGGACAACACAACACAACACAGTTTGACCCACTCAGGTGACCCATGACATCATATTATACACAGTGGCACAGGCATTTTATCAATTTTCATGATTTTTAGTCGTTGTCATGCATTTTTACTCTTTTTATCAAATGAGTGTATTTGAATGAAATTCAAGGCGGTTTGACCCGCTCACATGACCCAGGGCACCGTATGAGACCCAGTGGCACAAGCATTTTTTTTTCATTTTCATGCTTTTTCACCGTTTTCATGCATTTTCAACCTCTTTTTTCATCAAAGGCGTGTCTTTGGATGGAATTAGAGGCACGCACGCACACACATGTTCACCTCTTTTTTCATCAAAGGAGTGTCTCTGGATGGAATTAGAGGCACGCACGCACACACATGTTCACCTCTTTTTTCATCAAAGGAGTGTATTTGGATGGCATTTTACTCCTTTTCATGCTTTTTCATCTTTTTGATTCAGGCACTCTGCCTGACTACTTTTACCCGAAAATAAGGCTTCGTCCTCGGGTAGAATCAGCCAGTGTCTGGTTTGAGGCTGAGGTGGCATTTTTTCATCCAGAGTCTTACAACTTTCAGGGGAATATAGACCCCAATGTGTGTGGTGCATGTGTTTGTTTTTCTCGGCCATGATCCAGGCACTCTGCCTGACTACTTTTACCCGAAAGTAAGGCTTCATCCTCGGGTAGAATCAGTCTCAGCCTGGAGGCTCCACTGACATGTTCCCATGGAAGTATTATGGGCTTCAGGGGCATATATTATGAATAATGTGACCCGCATTTTATTCATTTTCATGCTTTTTCACAGTTTTCATGCATTTTACCTCTTTTTTCCCCCTTCTTCTTTTTGCTCCCCTGGTACTCCATTTCACACTCTGTCATATTTTCGCAAGGACAGCCTCGCACCCCTGGTACTCCATTCGCAAGGACAACACAACACAACACAGTTTGACCCACTCAGGTGACCCATGACATCATATTATACACAGTGGCACAGGCATTTTATCCATTTTCATGATTTTTAGTCGTTTTCATGCATTTTTACTCTTTTTATCAAATGAGTGTATTTGAATGAAATTCAAGGCGGTTTGACCCGCTCACATGACCCAGGGCACCGTATGAGACCCAGTGGCACAAGCATTTTTTTTTCATTTTCATGCTTTTTCACCGTTTTCATGCATTTTCACCTCTTTTTTCATCAAAGGCGTGTCTTTGGATGGAATTAGAGGCACGCACGCACACACATGTTCACCTCTTTTTTCATCAAAGGAGTGTCTCTGGATGGAATTAGAGGCACGCACGCACACACATGTTCACCTCTTTTTTCATCAAAGGAGTGTATTTGGATGGCATTTTACTCCTTTTCATGCTTTTTCATCTTTTTGATTCAGGCACTCTGCCTGACTACTTTTACCCGAAAATAAGGCTTCGTCCTCGGGTAGAATCAGCCAGTGTCTGGTTTGAGGCTGAGGTGGCATTTTTTCATCCAGAGTCTTACAACTTTCAGGGGAATATAGACCCCAATGTGTGTGGTGCATGTGTTTGTTTTTCTCGGCCATGATCCAGGCACTCTGCCTGACTACTTTTACCCGAAAGTAAGGCTTCATCCTCGGGTAGAATCAGTCTCAGCCTGGAGTCTCCACTGACATGTTCCCATGGAAGTATTATGGGCTTCAGGGGCATATATTATGAATAATGTGACCCGCATTTTATTCATTTTCATGCTTTTTCACAGTTTTCATGCATTTTACCTCTTTTTTCACCCTTCTTCTTTTTGCTCCCCTGGTACTCCATTTCACACTCTGTCATATTTTCGCAAGGACCCCTGGTACTCCATTCGCAAGGACAACACAACACAACACAGTTTGACCCACTCAGGTGACCCATGACATCATATTATACACAGTGGCACAGGCATTTTATCCATTTTCATGATTTTTAGTCGTTTTCATGCATTTTTACTCTTTTTATCAAATGAGTGTATTTGAATGAAATTCAAGGCGGTTTGACCCGCTCACATGACCCAGGGCACCGTATGAGACCCAGTGGCACAAGCATTTTTTTTTCATTTTCATGCTTTTTCACCGTTTTCATGCATTTTCACCTCTTTTTTCATCAAAGGCGTGTCTTTGGATGGAATTAGAGGCACGCACGCACACACATGTTCACCTCTTTTTTCATCAAAGGAGTGTCTCTGGATGGAATTAGAGGCACGCACGCACACACATGTTCACCTCTTTTTTCATCAAAGGAGTGTATTTGGATGGCATTTTACTCCTTTTCATGCTTTTTCATCTTTTTGATTCAGGCACTCTGCCTGACTACTTTTACCCGAAAATAAGGCTTCGTCCTCGGGTAGAATCAGCCAGTGTCTGGTTTGAGACTGAGGTGGCATTTTTTCATCCAGAGTCTTACAACTTTCAGGGGAATATAGACCCCAATGTGTGTGGTGCATGTGTTTGTTTTTCTCGGCCATGATCCAGGCACTCTGCCTGACTACTTTTACCCGAAAGTAAGGCTTCATCCTCGGGTAGAATCAGTCTCAGCCTGGAGGCTCCACTGACATGTTCCCATGGAAGTATTATGGGCTTCAGGGGCATATATTATGAATAATGTGACCCGCATTTTATTCATTTTCATGCTTTTTCACAGTTTTCATGCATTTTACCTCTTTTTTCCCCCTTCTTCTTTTTGTTCCCCTGGTACTCCATTTCACACTCTGTCATATTTTCGCAAGGACAGCCTCGCACCCCTGGTACTCCATTCGCAAGGACAACACAACACAACACAGTTTGACCCACTCAGGTGACCCATGACATCATATTATACACAGTGGCACAGGCATTTTATCCATTTTCATGATTTTTAGTCGTTTTCATGCATTTTTACTCTTTTTATCAAATGAGTGTATTTGAATGAAATTCAAGGCGGTTTGACCCGCTCACATGACCCAGGGCACCGTATGAGACCCAGTGGCACAAGCATTTTTTTTTCATTTTCATGCTTTTTCACCGTTTTCATGCATTTTCACCTCTTTTTTCATCAAAGGCGTGTCTTTGGATGGAATTAGAGGCACGCACGCACACACATGTTCACCTCTTTTTTCATCAAAGGCGTGTCTTTGGATGGAATTAGAGGCACGCACGCACACACATGTTCACCTCTTTTTTCATCAAAGGAGTGTCTCTGGATGGAATTAGAGGCACGCACGCACACACATGTTCACCTCTTTTTTCATTAAAGGAGTGTATTTGGATGGCATTTTACTCCTTTTCATGCTTTTTCATCTTTTTGATTCTGGCACTCTGCCTGACTACTTTTACCCGAAAATAAGGCTTCGTCCTCGGGTAGAATCAGCCAGTGTCTGGTTTGAGGCTGAGGTGGCATTTTTTCATCCAGAGTCTTACAACTTTCAGGGGAATATAGACCCCAATGTGTGTGGTGCATGTGTTTGTTTTTCTCGGCCATGATCCAGGCACTCTGCCTGACTACTTTTACCCGAAAGTAAGGCTTCATCCTCGGGTAGAATCAGTCTCAGCCTGGAGGCTCCACTGACATGTTCCCATGGAAGTATTATGGGCTTCAGGGGCATATATTATGAATAATGTGACCCGCATTTTATTCATTTTCATGCTTTTTCACAGTTTTCATGCATTTTACCTCTTTTTTCACCCTTCTTCTTTTTGCTCCCCTGGTACTCCATTTCACACTCTGTCATATTTTCGCAAGGACCCCTGGTACTCCATTCGCAAGGACAACACAACACAACACAGTTTGACCCACTCAGGTGACCCATGACATCATATTATACACAGTGGCACAGGCATTTTATCCATTTTCATGATTTTTAGTCGTTTTCATGCATTTTTACTCTTTTTATCAAATGAGTGTATTTGAATGAAATTCAAGGCGGTTTGACCCGCTCACATGACCCAGGGCACCGTATGAGACCCAGTGGCACAAGCATTTTTTTTTCATTTTCATGCTTTTTCACCGTTTTCATGCATTTTCAACCTCTTTTTTCATCAAAGGCGTGTCTTTGGATGGAATTAGAGGCACGCACGCACACACATGTTCACCTCTTTTTTCATCAAAGGAGTGTCTCTGGATGGAATTAGAGGCACGCACGCACACACATGTTCACCTCTTTTTTCATCAAAGGAGTGTATTTGGATGGCATTTTACTCCTTTTCATGCTTTTTCATCTTTTTGATTCAGGCACTCTGCCTGACTACTTTTACCCGAAAATAAGGCTTCGTCCTCGGGTAGAATCAGCCAGTGTCTGGTTTGAGGCTGAGGTGGCATTTTTTCATCCAGAGTCTTACAACTTTCAGGGGAATATAGACCCCAATGTGTGTGGTGCATGTGTTTGTTTTTCTCGGCCATGATCCAGGCACTCTGCCTGACTACTTTTACCCGAAAGTAAGGCTTCATCCTCGGGTAGAATCAGTCTCAGCCTGGAGGCTCCACTGACATGTTCCCATGGAAGTATTATGGGCTTCAGGGGCATATATTATGAATAATGTGACCCGCATTTTATTCATTTTCATGCTTTTTCACAGTTTTCATGCATTTTACCTCTTTTTTCCCCCTTCTTCTTTTTGCTCCCCTGGTACTCCATTTCACACTCTGTCATATTTTCGCAAGGACAGCCTCGCACCCCTGGTACTCCATTCGCAAGGACAACACAACACAACACAGTTTGACCCACTCAGGTGACCCATGACATCATATTCTACACAGTGGCACAGGCATTTTATCCATTTTCATGATTTTTAGTCGTTTTCATGCATTTTTACTCTTTTTATCAAATGAGTGTATTTGAATGAAATTCAAGGCGGTTTGACCCGCTCACATGACCCAGGGCACCGTATGAGACCCAGTGGCACAAGCATTTTTTTTTCATTTTCATGCTTTTTCACCGTTTTCATGCATTTTCACCTCTTTTTTCATCAAAGGCGTGTCTTTGGATGGAATTAGAGGCACGCACGCACACACATGTTCACCTCTTTTTTCATCAAAGGAGTGTCTCTGGATGGAATTAGAGGCACGCACGCACACACATGTTCACCTCTTTTTTCATCAAAGGAGTGTATTTGGATGGCATTTTACTCCTTTTCATGCTTTTTCATCTTTTTGATTCTGGCACTCTGCCTGACTACTTTTACCCGAAAATAAGGCTTCGTCCTCGGGTAGAATCAGCCAGTGTCTGGTTTGAGGCTGAGGTGGCATTTTTTCATCCAGAGTCTTACAACTTTCAGGGGAATATAGACCCCAATGTGTGTGGTGCATGTGTTTGTTTTTCTCGGCCATGATCCAGGCACTCTGCCTGACTACTTTTACCCGAAAGTAAGGCTTCATCCTCGGGTAGAATCAGTCTCAGCCTGGAGGCTCCACTGACATGTTCCCATGGAAGTATTATGGGCTTCAGGGGCATATATTATGAATAATGTGACCCGCATTTTATTCATTTTCATGCTTTTTCACAGTTTTCATGCATTTTACCTCTTTTTTCACCCTTCTTCTTTTTGCTCCCCTGGTACTCCATTTCACACTCTGTCATATTTTCGCAAGGACCCCTGGTACTCCATTCGCAAGGACAACACAACACAACACAGTTTGACCCACTCAGGTGACCCATGACATCATATTATACACAGTGGCACAGGCATTTTATCCATTTTCATGATTTTTAGTCGTTTTCATGCATTTTTACTCTTTTTATCAAATGAGTGTATTTGAATGAAATTCAAGGCGGTTTGACCCGCTCACATGACCCAGGGCACCGTATGAGACCCAGTGGCACAAGCATTTTTTTTTCATTTTCATGCTTTTTCACCGTTTTCATGCATTTTCACCTCTTTTTTCATCAAAGGCGTGTCTTTGGATGGAATTAGAGGCACGCACGCACACACATGTTCACCTCTTTTTTCATCAAAGGAGTGTCTCTGGATGGAATTAGAGGCACGCACGCACACACATGTTCACCTCTTTTTTCATCAAAGGAGTGTATTTGGATGGCATTTTACTCCTTTTCATGCTTTTTCATCTTTTTGATTCAGGCACTCTGCCTGACTACTTTTACCCGAAAATAAGGCTTCGTCCTCGGGTAGAATCAGCCAGTGTCTGGTTTGAGGCTGAGGTGGCATTTTTTCATCCAGAGTCTTACAACTTTCAGGGGAATATAGACCCCAATGTGTGTGGTGCATGTGTTTGTTTTTCTCGGCCATGATCCAGGCACTCTGCCTGACTACTTTTACCCGAAAGTAAGGCTTCATCCTCGGGTAGAATCAGTCTCAGCCTGGAGGCTCCACTGACATGTTCCCATGGAAGTATTATGGGCTTCAGGGGCATATATTATGAATAATGTGACCCGCATTTTATTCATTTTCATGCTTTTTCACAGTTTTCATGCATTTTACCTCTTTTTTCACCCTTCTTCTTTTTGCTCCCCTGGTACTCCATTTCACACTCTGTCATATTTTCGCAAGGACCCCTGGTACTCCATTCGCAAGGACAACACAACACAACACAGTTTGACCCACTCAGGTGACCCATGACATCATATTATACACAGTGGCACAGGCATTTTATCCATTTTCATGATTTTTAGTCGTTTTCATGCATTTTTACTCTTTTTATCAAATGAGTGTATTTGAATGAAATTCAAGGCGGTTTGACCCGCTCACATGACCCAGGGCACCGTATGAGACCCAGTGGCACAAGCATTTTTTTTTCATTTTCATGCTTTTTCACCGTTTTCATGCATTTTCACCTCTTTTTTCATCAAAGGCGTGTCTTTGGATGGAATTAGAGGCACGCACGCACACACATGTTCACCTCTTTTTTCATCAAAGGAGTGTCTCTGGATGGAATTAGAGGCACGCACGCACACACATGTTCACCTCTTTTTTCATCAAAGGAGTGTATTTGGATGGCATTTTACTCCTTTTCATGCTTTTTCATCTTTTTGATTCAGGCACTCTGCCTGACTACTTTTACCCGAAAATAAGGCTTCGTCCTCGGGTAGAATCAGCCAGTGTCTGGTTTGAGGCTGAGGTGGCATTTTTTCATCCAGAGTCTTACAACTTTCAGGGGAATATAGACCCCAATGTGTGTGGTGCATGTGTTTGTTTTTCTCGGCCATGATCCAGGCACTCTGCCTGACTACTTTTACCCGAAAGTAAGGCTTCATCCTCGGGTAGAATCAGTCTCAGCCTGAAGGCTCCACTGACATGTTCCCATGGAAGTATTATGGGCTTCAGGGGCATATATTATGAATAATGTGACCCGCATTTTATTCATTTTCATGCTTTTTCACAGTTTTCATGCATTTTACCTCTTTTTTCACCCTTCTTCTTTTTGCTCCCCTGGTACTCCATTTCACACTCTGTCATATTTTCGCAAGGACCCCTGGTACTCCATTCGCAAGGACAACACAACACAACACAGTTTGACCCACTCAGGTGACCCATGACATCATATTATACACAGTGGCACAGGCATTTTATCCATTTTCATGATTTTTAGTCGTTTTCATGCATTTTTACTCTTTTTATCAAATGAGTGTATTTGAATGAAATTCAAGGCGGTTTGACCCGCTCACATGACCCAGGGCACCGTATGAGACCCAGTGGCACAAGCATTTTTTTTTCATTTTCATGCTTTTTCACCGTTTTCATGCATTTTCACCTCTTTTTTCATCAAAGGCGTGTCTTTGGATGGAATTAGAGGCACGCACGCACACACATGTTCACCTCTTTTTTCATCAAAGGAGTGTCTCTGGATGGAATTAGAGGCACGCACGCACACACATGTTCACCTCTTTTTTCATCAAAGGAGTGTATTTGGATGGCATTTTACTCCTTTTCATGCTTTTTCATCTTTTTGATTCAGGCACTCTGCCTGACTACTTTTACCCGAAAATAAGGCTTCGTCCTCGGGTAGAATCAGCCAGTGTCTGGTTTGAGGCTGAGGTGGCATTTTTTCATCCAGAGTCTTACAACTTTCAGGGGAATATAGACCCCAATGTGTGTGGTGCATGTGTTTGTTTTTCTCGGCCATGATCCAGGCACTCTGCCTGACTACTTTTACCCGAAAGTAAGGCTTCATCCTCGGGTAGAATCAGTCTCAGCCTGGAGGCTCCACTGACATGTTCCCATGGAAGTATTATGGGCTTCAGGGGCATATATTATGAATAATGTGACCCGCATTTTATTCATTTTCATGCTTTTTCACAGTTTTCATGCATTTTACCTCTTTTTTCACCCTTCTTCTTTTTGCTCCCCTGGTACTCCATTTCACACTCTGTCATATTTTCGCAAGGACCCCTGGTACTCCATTCGCAAGGACAACACAACACAACACAGTTTGACCCACTCAGGTGACCCATGACATCATATTATACACAGTGGCACAGGCATTTTATCCATTTTCATGATTTTTAGTCGTTTTCATGCATTTTTACTCTTTTTATCAAATGAGTGTATTTGAATGAAATTCAAGGCGGTTTGACCCGCTCACATGACCCAGGGCACCGTATGAGACCCAGTGGCACAAGCATTTTTTTTTCATTTTCATGCTTTTTCACCGTTTTCATGCATTTTCACCTCTTTTTTCATCAAAGGCGTGTCTTTGGATGGAATTAGAGGCACGCACGCACACACATGTTCACCTCTTTTTTCATCAAAGGAGTGTCTCTGGATGGAATTAGAGGCACGCACGCACACACATGTTCACCTCTTTTTTCATCAAAGGAGTGTATTTGGATGGCATTTTACTCCTTTTCATGCTTTTTCATCTTTTTGATTCAGGCACTCTGCCTGACTACTTTTACCCGAAAATAAGGCTTCGTCCTCGGGTAGAATCAGCCAGTGTCTGGTTTGAGGCTGAGGTGGCATTTTTTCATCCAGAGTCTTACAACTTTCAGGGGAATATAGACCCCAATGTGTGTGGTGCATGTGTTTGTTTTTCTCGGCCATGATCCAGGCACTCTGCCTGACTACTTTTACCCGAAAGTAAGGCTTCATCCTCGGGTAGAATCAGTCTCAGCCTGGAGGCTCCACTGACATGTTCCCATGGAAGTATTATGGGCTTCAGGGGCATATATTATGAATAATGTGACCCGCATTTTATTCATTTTCATGCTTTTTCACAGTTTTCATGCATTTTACCTCTTTTTTCACCCTTCTTCTTTTTGCTCCCCTGGTACTCCATTTCACACTCTGTCATATTTTCGCAAGGACCCCTGGTACTCCATTCGCAAGGACAACACAACACAACACAGTTTGACCCACTCAGGTGACCCATGACATCATATTATACACAGTGGCACAGGCATTTTATCCATTTTCATGATTTTTAGTCGTTTTCATGCATTTTTACTCTTTTTATCAAATGAGTGTATTTGAATGAAATTCAAGGCGGTTTGACCCGCTCACATGACCCAGGGCACCGTATGAGACCCAGTGGCACAAGCATTTTTTTTTCATTTTCATGCTTTTTCACCGTTTTCATGCATTTTCACCTCTTTTTTCATCAAAGGCGTGTCTTTGGATGGAATTAGAGGCACGCACGCACACACATGTTCACCTCTTTTTTCATCAAAGGAGTGTCTCTGGATGGAATTAGAGGCACGCACGCACACACATGTTCACCTCTTTTTTCATCAAAGGAGTGTATTTGGATGGCATTTTACTCCTTTTCATGCTTTTTCATCTTTTTGATTCAGGCACTCTGCCTGACTACTTTTACCCGAAAATAAGGCTTCGTCCTCGGGTAGAATCAGCCAGTGTCTGGTTTGAGGCTGAGGTGGCATTTTTTCATCCAGAGTCTTACAACTTTCAGGGGAATATAGACCCCAATGTGTGTGGTGCATGTGTTTGTTTTTCTCGGCCATGATCCAGGCACTCTGCCTGACTACTTTTACCCGAAAGTAAGGCTTCATCCTCGGGTAGAATCAGTCTCAGCCTGGAGGCTCCACTGACATGTTCCCATGGAAGTATTATGGGCTTCAGGGGCATATATTATGAATAATGTGACCCGCATTTTATTCATTTTCATGCTTTTTCACAGTTTTCATGCATTTTACCTCTTTTTTCACCCTTCTTCTTTTTGCTCCCCTGGTACTCCATTTCACACTCTGTCATATTTTCGCAAGGACCCCTGGTACTCCATTCGCAAGGACAACACAACACAACACAGTTTGACCCACTCAGGTGACCCATGACATCATATTATACACAGTGGCACAGGCATTTTATCCATTTTCATGATTTTTAGTCGTTTTCATGCATTTTTACTCTTTTTATCAAATGAGTGTATTTGAATGAAATTCAAGGCGGTTTGACCCGCTCACATGACCCAGGGCACCGTATGAGACCCAGTGGCACAAGCATTTTTTTTTCATTTTCATGCTTTTTCACCGTTTTCATGCATTTTCACCTCTTTTTTCATCAAAGGCGTGTCTTTGGATGGAATTAGAGGCACGCACGCACACACATGTTCACCTCTTTTTTCATCAAAGGAGTGTCTCTGGATGGAATTAGAGGCACGCACGCACACACATGTTCACCTCTTTTTTCATCAAAGGAGTGTATTTGGATGGCATTTTACTCCTTTTCATGCTTTTTCATCTTTTTGATTCAGGCACTCTGCCTGACTACTTTTACCCGAAAATAAGGCTTCGTCCTCGGGTAGAATCAGCCAGTGTCTGGTTTGAGGCTGAGGTGGCATTTTTTCATCCAGAGTCTTACAACTTTCAGGGGAATATAGACCCCAATGTGTGTGGTGCATGTGTTTGTTTTTCTCGGCCATGATCCAGGCACTCTGCCTGACTACTTTTACCCGAAAGTAAGGCTTCATCCTCGGGTAGAATCAGTCTCAGCCTGGAGGCTCCACTGACATGTTCCCATGGAAGTATTATGGGCTTCAGGGGCATATATTATGAATAATGTGACCCGCATTTTATTCATTTTCATGCTTTTTCACAGTTTTCATGCATTTTACCTCTTTTTTCACCCTTCTTCTTTTTGCTCCCCTGGTACTCCATTTCACACTCTGTCATATTTTCGCAAGGACCCCTGGTACTCCATTCGCAAGGACAACACAACACAACACAGTTTGACCCACTCAGGTGACCCATGACATCATATTATACACAGTGGCACAGGCATTTTATCCATTTTCATGATTTTTAGTCGTTTTCATGCATTTTTACTCTTTTTATCAAATGAGTGTATTTGAATGAAATTCAAGGCGGTTTGACCCGCTCACATGACCCAGGGCACCGTATGAGACCCAGTGGCACAAGCATTTTTTTTTCATTTTCATGCTTTTTCACCGTTTTCATGCATTTTCACCTCTTTTTTCATCAAAGGCGTGTCTTTGGATGGAATTAGAGGCACGCACGCACACACATGTTCACCTCTTTTTTCATCAAAGGAGTGTCTCTGGATGGAATTAGAGGCACGCACGCACACACATGTTCACCTCTTTTTTCATCAAAGGAGTGTATTTGGATGGCATTTTACTCCTTTTCATGCTTTTCATCTTTTTGATTCAGGCACTCTGCCTGACTACTTTTACCCGAAAATAAGGCTTCGTCCTCGGGTAGAATCAGCCAGTGTCTGGTTTGAGGCTGAGGTGGCATTTTTTCATCCAGAGTCTTACAACTTTCAGGGGAATATAGACCCCAATGTGTGTGGTGCATGTGTTTGTTTTTCTCGGCCATGATCCAGGCACTCTGCCTGACTACTTTTACCCGAAAGTAAGGCTTCATCCTCGGGTAGAATCAGTCTCAGCCTGGAGGCTCCACTGACATGTTCCCATGGAAGTATTATGGGCTTCAGGGGCATATATTATGAATAATGTGACCCGCATTTTATTCATTTTAATGCTTTTTCACAGTTTTCATGCATTTTACCTCTTTTTTCCCCCTTCTTCTTTTTGCTCCCCTGGTACTCCATTTCACACTCTGTCATATTTTCGCAAGGACCCCTGGTACTCCATTCGCAAGGACAACACAACACAACACAGTTTGACCCACTCAGGTGACCCATGACATCATATTATACACAGTGGCACAGGCATTTTATCCATTTTCATGATTTTTAGTCGTTTTCATGCATTTTTACTCTTTTTATCAAATGAGTGTATTTGAATGAAATTCAAGGCGGTTTGACCCGCTCACATGACCCAGGGCACCGTATGAGACCCAGTGGCACAAGCATTTTTTTTTCATTTTCATGCTTTTTCACCGTTTTCATGCATTTTCACCTCTTTTTTCATCAAAGGCGTGTCTTTGGATGGAATTAGAGGCACGCACGCACACACATGTTCACCTCTTTTTTCATCAAAGGAGTGTCTCTGGATGGAATTAGAGGCACGCACGCACACACATGTTCACCTCTTTTTTCATCAAAGGAGTGTATTTGGATGGCATTTTACTCCTTTTCATGCTTTTTCATCTTTTTGATTCAGGCACTCTGCCTGACTACTTTTACCCGAAAATAAGGCTTCGTCCTCGGGTAGAATCAGCCAGTGTCTGGTTTGAGGCTGAGGTGGCATTTTTTCATCCAGAGTCTTACAACTTTCAGGGGAATATAGACCCCAATGTGTGTGGTGCATGTGTTTGTTTTTCTCGGCCATGATCCAGGCACTCTGCCTGACTACTTTTACCAGAAAGTAAGGCTTCATCCTCGGGTAGAATCAGTCTCAGCCTGGAGGCTCCACTGACATGTTCCCATGGAAGTATTATGGGCTTCAGGGGCATATATTATGAATAATGTGACCCGCATTTTATTCATTTTCATGCTTTTTCACAGTTTTCATGCATTTTACCTCTTTTTTCCCCCTTCTTCTTTTTGCTCCCCTGGTACTCCATTTCACACTCTGTCATATTTTCGCAAGGACCCCTGGTACTCCATTCGCAAGGACAACACAACACAACACAGTTTGACCCACTCAGGTGACCCATGACATCATATTATACACAGTGGCACAGGCATTTTATCCATTTTCATGATTTTTAGTCGTTTTCATGCATTTTTACTCTTTTTATCAAATGAGTGTATTTGAATGAAATTCAAGGCGGTTTGACCCGCTCACATGACCCAGGGCACCGTATGAGACCCAGTGGCACAAGCATTTTTTTTTCATTTTCATGCTTTTTCACCGTTTTCATGCATTTTCACCTCTTTTTTCATCAAAGGCGTGTCTTTGGATGGAATTAGAGGCACGCACGCACACACATGTTCACCTCTTTTTTCATCAAAGGAGTGTCTCTGGATGGAATTAGAGGCACGCACGCACACACATGTTCACCTCTTTTTTCATCAAAGGAGTGTATTTGGATGGCATTTTACTCCTTTTCATGCTTTTTCATCTTTTTGATTCAGGCACTCTGCCTGACTACTTTTACCCGAAAATAAGGCTTCGTCCTCGGGTAGAATCAGCCAGTGTCTGGTTTGAGGCTGAGGTGGCATTTTTTCATCCAGAGTCTTACAACTTTCAGGGGAATATAGACCCCAATGTGTGTGGTGCATGTGTTTGTTTTTCTCGGCCATGATCCAGGCACTCTGCCTGACTACTTTTACCCGAAAGTAAGGCTTCATCCTCGGGTAGAATCAGTCTCAGCCTGGAGGCTCCACTGACATGTTCCCATGGAAGTATTATGGGCTTCAGGGGCATATATTATGAATAATGTGACCCGCATTTTATTCATTTTCATGCTTTTTCACAGTTTTCATGCATTTTACCTCTTTTTTCACCCTTCTTCTTTTTGCTCCCCTGGTACTCCATTTCACACTCTGTCATATTTTCGCAAGGACCCCTGGTACTCCATTCGCAAGGACAACACAACACAACACAGTTTGACCCACTCAGGTGACCCATGACATCATATTATACACAGTGGCACAGGCATTTTATCCATTTTCATGATTTTTAGTCGTTTTCATGCATTTTTACTCTTTTTATCAAATGAGTGTATTTGAATGAAATTCAAGGCGGTTTGACCCGCTCACATGACCCAGGGCACCGTATGAGACCCAGTGGCACAAGCATTTTTTTTTCATTTTCATGCTTTTTCACCGTTTTCATGCATTTTCACCTCTTTTTTCATCAAAGGCGTGTCTTTGGATGGAATTAGAGGCACGCACGCACACACATGTTCACCTCTTTTTTCATCAAAGGAGTGTCTCTGGATGGAATTAGAGGCACGCACGCACACACATGTTCACCTCTTTTTTCATCAAAGGAGTGTATTTGGATGGCATTTTACTCCTTTTCATGCTTTTCATCTTTTTGATTCAGGCACTCTGCCTGACTACTTTTACCCGAAAATAAGGCTTCGTCCTCGGGTAGAATCAGCCAGTGTCTGGTTTGAGGCTGAGGTGGCATTTTTTCATCCAGAGTCTTACAACTTTCAGGGGAATATAGACCCCAATGTGTGTGGTGCATGTGTTTGTTTTTCTCGGCCATGATCCAGGCACTCTGCCTGACTACTTTTACCCGAAAGTAAGGCTTCATCCTCGGGTAGAATCAGTCTCAGCCTGGAGGCTCCACTGACATGTTCCCATGGAAGTATTATGGGCTTCAGGGGCATATATTATGAATAATGTGACCCGCATTTTATTCATTTTAATGCTTTTTCACAGTTTTCATGCATTTTACCTCTTTTTTCCCCCTTCTTCTTTTTGCTCCCCTGGTACTCCATTTCACACTCTGTCATATTTTCGCAAGGACCCCTGGTACTCCATTCGCAAGGACAACACAACACAACACAGTTTGACCCACTCAGGTGACCCATGACATCATATTATACACAGTGGCACAGGCATTTTATCCATTTTCATGATTTTTAGTCGTTTTCATGCATTTTTACTCTTTTTATCAAATGAGTGTATTTGAATGAAATTCAAGGCGGTTTGACCCGCTCACATGACCCAGGGCACCGTATGAGACCCAGTGGCACAAGCATTTTTTTTTCATTTTCATGCTTTTTCACCGTTTTCATGCATTTTCACCTCTTTTTTCATCAAAGGCGTGTCTTTGGATGGAATTAGAGGCACGCACGCACACACATGTTCACCTCTTTTTTCATCAAAGGAGTGTCTCTGGATGGAATTAGAGGCACGCACGCACACACATGTTCACCTCTTTTTTCATCAAAGGAGTGTATTTGGATGGCATTTTACTCCTTTTCATGCTTTTTCATCTTTTTGATTCAGGCACTCTGCCTGACTACTTTTACCCGAAAATAAGGCTTCGTCCTCGGGTAGAATCAGCCAGTGTCTGGTTTGAGGCTGAGGTGGCATTTTTTCATCCAGAGTCTTACAACTTTCAGGGGAATATAGACCCCAATGTGTGTGGTGCATGTGTTTGTTTTTCTCGGCCATGATCCAGGCACTCTGCCTGACTACTTTTACCAGAAAGTAAGGCTTCATCCTCGGGTAGAATCAGTCTCAGCCTGGAGGCTCCACTGACATGTTCCCATGGAAGTATTATGGGCTTCAGGGGCATATATTATGAATAATGTGACCCGCATTTTATTCATTTTCATGCTTTTTCACAGTTTTCATGCATTTTACCTCTTTTTTCCCCCTTCTTCTTTTTGCTCCCCTGGTACTCCATTTCACACTCTGTCATATTTTCGCAAGGACAGCCTCGCACCCCTGGTACTCCATTCGCAAGGACAACACAACACAACACAGTTTGACCCACTCAGGTGACCCATGACATCATATTATACACAGTGGCACAGGCATTTTATCAATTTTCATGATTTTTAGTCGTTGTCATGCATTTTTACTCTTTTTATCAAATGAGTGTATTTGAATGAAATTCAAGGCGGTTTGACCCGCTCACATGACCCAGGGCACCGTATGAGACCCAGTGGCACAAGCATTTTTTTTTCATTTTCATGCTTTTTCACCGTTTTCATGCATTTTCAACCTCTTTTTTCATCAAAGGCGTGTCTTTGGATGGAATTAGAGGCACGCACGCACACACATGTTCACCTCTTTTTTCATCAAAGGAGTGTCTCTGGATGGAATTAGAGGCACGCACGCACACACATGTTCACCTCTTTTTTCATCAAAGGAGTGTTTTTGGATGGCATTTTACTCCTTTTCATGCTTTTTCATCTTTTTGATTCAGGCACTCTGCCTGACTACTTTTACCCGAAAATAAGGCTTCGTCCTCGGGTAGAATCAGCCAGTGTCTGGTTTGAGGCTGAGGTGGCATTTTTTCACCCAGAGTCTTACAACTTTCAGGGGAATATAGACCCCAATGTGTGTGGTGCATGTGTTTGTTTTTCTCGGCCATGATCCAGGCACTCTGCCTGACTACTTTTACCCGAAAGTAAGGCTTCATCCTCGGGTAGAATCAGTCTCAGCCTGGAGGCTCCACTGACATGTTCCCATGGAAGTATTATGGGCTTCAGGGGCATATATTATGAATAATGTGACCCGCATTTTATTCATTTTCATGCTTTTTCACAGTTTTCATGCATTTTACCTCTTTTTTCACCCTTCTTCTTTTTGCTCCCCTGGTACTCCATTTCACACTCTGTCATATTTTCGCAAGGACCCCTGGTACTCCATTCGCAAGGACAACACAACACAACACAGTTTGACCCACTCAGGTGACCCATGACATCATATTATACACAGTGGCACAGGCATTTTATCCATTTTCATGATTTTTAGTCGTTTTCATGCATTTTTACTCTTTTTATCAAATGAGTGTATTTGAATGAAATTCAAGGCGGTTTGACCCGCTCACATGACCCAGGGCACCGTATGAGACCCAGTGGCACAAGCATTTTTTTTTCATTTTCATGCTTTTTCACCGTTTTCATGCATTTTCACCTCTTTTTTCATCAAAGGCGTGTCTTTGGATGGAATTAGAGGCACGCACGCACACACATGTTCACCTTTTTTTTCATCAAAGGAGTGTCTCTGGATGGAATTAGAGGCACGCACGCACACACATGTTCACCTCTTTTTTCATCAAAGGAGTGTATTTGGATGGCATTTTACTCCTTTTCATGCTTTTTCATCTTTTTGATTCAGGCACTCTGCCTGACTACTTTTACCCGAAAATAAGGCTTCGTCCTCGGGTAGAATCAGCCAGTGTCTGGTTTGAGGCTGAGGTGGCATTTTTTCATCCAGAGTCTTACAACTTTCAGGGGAATATAGACCCCAATGTGTGTGGTGCATGTGTTTGTTTTTCTCGGCCATGATCCAGGCACTCTGCCTGACTACTTTCACCCGAAAGTAAGGCTTCATCCTCGGGTAGAATCAGTCTCAGCCTGGAGGCTCCACTGTTATGTTCCCATGGAAGTATTATGGGCTTCAGGGGCATATATTATGAATAATGTGACCCGCATTTTATTCATTTTCATGCTTTTTCACAGTTTTCATGCATTTTACCTCTTTTTTCACCCTTCTTCTTTTTGCTCCCCTGGTACTCCATTTCACACTGTCATATTTTCGCAAGGACCCCTGGTACTCCATTCGCAAGGACAACACAACACAACACAGTTTGACCCACTCAGGTGACCCATGACATCATATTATACACAGTGGCACAGGCATTTTATCAATTTTCATGATTTTTAGTCGTTTTCATGCATTTTTACTCTTTTTATCAAATGAGTGTATTTGAATGAAATTCAAGGCGGTTTGACCCGCTCACATGACCCAGGGCACCGTATGAGACCCAGTGGCACAAGCATTTCTTTTTCATTTTCATGCTTTTTCACCGTTTTCATGCATTTTCAACCTCTTTTTTCATCAAAGGCGTGTCTTTGGATGGAATTAGAGGCACGCACGCACACACATGTTCACCTCTTTTTTCATCAAAGGAGTGTCTCTGGATGGAATTAGAGGCACGCACGCACACACATGTTCACCTCTTTTTTCATCAAAGGAGTGTATTTGGAT